>NC_041386.1:297805018-297862115 GCF_002162155.2 Triticum dicoccoides | reverse complement strand
CGGGTAGGGCGAGCCGGCCTCAGGCCTCGCGGGCCGCGGCAGCGTGCCGTGGCGGAGGGCCACGTGGTGTGCGGTGGCTGCTGGGGCAGCGGCGCGGAGTGTGCGACGCGGGCGGACACATCCGGTGGCGCGGAGGGGCTAGGCTAGGGTTTCATCCGAGATTTTGGGGGGGGGGAGACATATTTATAGGTAGGGGAGCTAGGAGTGTCCAAATGAGGTGCGGTTTTTGCCCACACGATCGTGATCCAACGACGGAGAGCATGGAGAGTGTTTAGATGGGTTAGTGGGCTATTCTGGAGGGGTGCTGGGCTGCAAAGAGAGAGAGTCTTTACGGTTACCCAGTTAACCATTGGGGCATCAAACGACCTCCAAATGGAATGAAATTTGACAGGCGGCCTACCGGTGATGTACCAAGGCCACTCGACAAATCTCGGCCCATTCCGAGAACGTTTTTCTCCCGCTCACGAAACAAGATTTGAGGGGTGCAACAGGTGCATGTGGTAGTGTCGGATTCCGAAACAGACAATGGGGAAAATGACCGGATGCATGAGACGAACATGAATGCAAATGAGATGCCCATGATGACATTAGATGAAATGCATGACATGAAAAAAAAATGCAAAAACGAGGGTAAAACCCAACCACAGAGGGAATAACATATCACATAGCTGGAAATGGCAAGAGTTGGAGTTACAATTATGGAAAGTTACATCCGGGGCGTTACAACTCTCCACCACTACAAGAGGATCTCGACCCGAGATCTAGGACTGAAAGAACTCCGGATATTCGGAACGGAGGTGATCCTCGTGCTTCCAGGTGGCTTCTCAGTCGAAATGGTGCGACCACTTAACTTTTAGGAATTTGATTGACTTGTTGCGAGTTTTGCGCTCAGTTCTTCAAGAATGGCAACCGGATGCTCATGATAAGACAAGTCTTCTTGGAGATCAATCTCTTCAAAGTTGATAGTGCGCTCGGGGGTCTTGAAGCACTTGCGAAGCTGTGACACGTGAAACACATCGTGCACATTTGTGCAGTTGGACGGAAGCTCGAGTTGATAGGCAAGGTCGCCTCTTTTGTCAATGATCTTGACATGACCCACGTATCTAGGGACAAGCTTCCCTTTGATACTGAAGCGTCGATTTCCTTTCATTGGAGAGACGTGGAGGTAGACATGGTCTCTGATCTTGAAAGCCAAGTCACGAGGCTTGCTATCATAGTAACTCTTCTGGCGCAATTGCGCGGCTTTGAGACTTTCGCGGATGACTTTACACATTTCTTCAGCTTCTGTGATCAAGTCATTGCCAAGAAGTTGGCGTTCACCACTCTCAGACCAATTGAGAGGAGTACGGCACTTTCTCCCATATAGAATTTCGAAAGGGGCCTTGCCTAAACTTACTTGGAAGCTGTTGTCGTAGGAGAACTCGGCATATGGGAGACAATCTTCCCACTTCATACCGAAAGAGATGACACAAGCTCTGAGCATGTCTTCGAGGATTTGATTGACTCGCTCGACTTGACCACTAGTTTGAGGATGGAAAGTCGTGTTGAAGCGAATGTTGGTGCCCATGGCCTTCTGGAAGGAGTCCCAGAACTTAGAAGTGAAAATGCTTCCATGGTCTGAAGAGATCAATTGTGGAATACCGTGCAACAAGACAATTCTGGAGGTGTATAGCTCCGCCAACTGACTTGTCGTGATAGATTCTTTGATTGGAAGGAAATGAGCCACTTTTGTAAGCTTGTTAATGACAAAGAAGATACCATCATTCCCACACTTGGACTTTGGGAAGCCAGTGACAAAGTCCATTTCGATATGATCAAACTTCCATTCTGGAATAGCAAGAGGTTGAAGGAGACCAGCTGGTCGTTGGTGTTCTTCTTTCACCCTTCGGCAGACATCACAATCATTCACGAATTGAGCAATTTCTTGCTTCATTCAAGTCCACCAATATGATTGCTTGAGGTCATGGTACATCTTCGAACTGCCTGGATCAATGGAAAGGAGAGAATTGTGCACTTCGTTCATTATGACCTTCCTTAGATCACCTTTAGGAACCACAATCCGGTCCTCGAAGAATAAGGTGTCCTTGTCATCAATGCGATAGCACTTGTATTTCGATAAGCCCTTGGCAATACCGTGTTTCACCTTCTTCACCATGGTATCAAGGAGTTGTGCCTCACGAATTTGATCTTCCAAAGTTGGAGTGATTTGAAGGTTGGCAAGAAAACCTTGAGGAACAACTTGGAGGTTGAGCTTGCGAAAAGCTTCACAAAGATCCGGTTGGAATGGCTTGAGAATTAAGCTGTTGCAATAAGCCTTTCTGCTCAAAGCATCTGCAATCACATTGGCCTTGCCTGGAGTATATTAAATACTTGGATTGTACTCTTCAATCATTTCGACCCAACGAGTTTGCCGGAGGTTGAGGTTGGGTTGAGTGAAGATATACTTGAGGCTCTTGTGATCGGTGAAAATATCCACTAGCCTTCCCAACAAGAGATGTCTCTATGTTATTAATGCATGGACAACTGCCGCCAACTGAAGATCATGAGTGGGGTAGTTCCTTTCATTGGGCTTCAAGTGACGAGAAGTATAGGCCACAACTTTCTTCTCTTGCATTAACACAGCATCGAGACCTTGCAAGGAGGCATCACAGAAAACTTCGAATGGCTTGGATTCATCAGGAGGAGTTAGGACAGGATCTGAGACTAGCTTCTCTTTGAGAGTGTTGAAAGCAACGTCACACTCAGTCGTCCAGGAATACTTGACATGCTTCTGGAGGAGGTTGGAAAAAGGCTTTGCAATCTTAGAGAAATTCTGAATGAATCTTCGGCAATAGCTTGCAAGACCAAGGAAACTTCGGAGCTGCTTGACATTCTGAGGAGGCTCCCAGTTCACAATTGCGGAAACCTTCTCCGGATTAAAATCAATGCCTTTGGCAGAGATGATGTGGCCAAGGTAAAGAACTTCATCAAGCCAAAACTCACATTTGGAAAACTTCGCATAGAATTGATACTCTCTGAGCTTGTTGAGCACCAATCGCAAATGTTTGGCATGATCCTTTTTGTTCTTGGAGAACACCAAGATATCATCGAGATACACCAGGACGAATTCATTGGTGTAGGGGTTGAAGATGAAGTTCATCATGCGAGAGAACATTGGAGGAGCATTGACAAGGCCGAAAGAAATGATAGTATATTCATAAGAACCAAAGCTTGTTCTGAATGTTGTCTTGGGGATATCCTCTTCATGAATGCGAATCTGATGATAACCCATACGGAGGTCAAGCTTGGAGAACACCTTTGCACCTTTAAGTTTCTCGAATAGCTCATTGGTGTTGGGAAGTGGATACTTGTTCTTGATTGTCTTCTTGTTCAATGGATGGTAATCAACGCAAAGTCGGTTCGTGCCATCCTTATTCTGGACGAAAATAACACCACAACCCCTCGGAGATGAACTCGGTCTGATCAAACCCAGACGCTCTTGTTCATTGAGCTGTCTCTTCAATTCTTTCAGCTCCTTTGGTCCAAGCTTGTATTGACGTTTGCAAATGGGTTCAGTACCAAGCTCAAGATTGATAACGAACTCCATTGGCCGGTGAGGAGGCATACCCGGAAGCTCTTCTGGAAAGACATCTTGGTACTCACAAACAACTAGAATCTGAGAAATTGTGTCTAACTCGCCCTTCTCATTGAGAGAGAACAACCGAATGGTTTCATCCCGAGCGACATAGATGATCACATCCTCAGAAGAGTGTGTCAATTTAATTTCCCTGGCAGCACAATCAAGGGAAGCCTTGTGTTGAGAAAGCCAGTCCATGCCAAGAATAAGATCAATATCCGAGTCGCCAAGAACAAACGGGGAAGCCAGGAATTTATAATTGCCCATCTTGATTGTAACATCCGGAATCATCGTGGTAGCCCTCATAAAAGAGCCCGGAGAAACAAATCCCATGGGTTTTCTCAACATCTCCGAAATGAAATCATGCTTAGCAACAAATGGTCTTGACATGAAACAATGCGATGCACCAGTATCAAAAAAACTTTGGCAGGAATAGAGTTAACCGAGAGGTTACCCATGATCACATCTGAAGAATCCTCTGCTTGAGGTGCGTCCAACATGTTCACCTTTGCATGCTTTGGATTGTGCTTGACGACCGCATTACTTGCTGACCTGGCCGGAGGAGGAGGCGGAAGGCGCTTCTAGGTGCACTTGTTTGAGTAATGCCCTTTCATACCACACCTGTGGCAAGTGACCTCTGAAAGCGGACGATGATAAGGAGGAGGAGCACCTTGTTGGGGAATGCAGTAATTTCAAAAAAAATTCTACGCACACGCAAGATCGTGGTGATGCACAACAACGAGAGGGGAGAGTATCGTCTACGTACCCTCGTAGACCGTAAGCGGAAGCGTTATGAGAACGTGGTTGATGTAGTCGTACGTCTTCACGATCCGACCGATCCAAGTACCGAACGCACAACACCTCCGAGTTCAGCACAC
Source organism: Triticum dicoccoides (assembly GCF_002162155.2). Taxonomy (NCBI): domain Eukaryota; kingdom Viridiplantae; phylum Streptophyta; class Magnoliopsida; order Poales; family Poaceae; genus Triticum; species Triticum dicoccoides. The sequence goes on along the minus strand of NC_041386.1, from coordinate 297,857,621 downwards.
GTTCAGCTCGATGACATCCCACGACCTCCGATCCAGCAGAGCTTCACGGGAGAGTTCCGTCAGCACGACGGCATGATGACGGTGATGATGTTGCTACCGACGCAGGGCTTCGCCTAAGCACCGCTACAATATGATCGAGGTGGATTGTGGTGGAGGGGGGCACCGCGCATGGCTTGGAACAATCGACTTGTATGTTCTAGGGTGCCCCCTTGCCCCCGTATATAAAGGAGCAAGGGAGGAGGTCGGCCGGCCCCTATAGGGCACGCCAGGAGGAGGAGTCCTCCTCCGAGTGGAAGTAGGACTCCCCTTTCCTACTCCTACAAGGAGGAGGAAAGGAAGGAGGAGAGGGAGAAGGAAGGAGAGGGAGGAAAGGAGGAAAGGGCGCCGACCCCCTAGTCCAATTCGGTTTGGGCTAGGGGGGCGCGCGCCCTGCCTCCTCTCTTCCACCACTTGGCCCATGAGGCCCAATACTTCTTCCCCGTATTCCCGTAACTCCCCGGTACTCCGAAAAATACCCGAATCACTCGGAACCTTTCCGATGTCCGAAGATAGTCGTCCAATATATCGATCTTTATGTCTCGACCATTTCGAGACTCCTCGTCATGTCCCCGATCTCATCCGGGACTCCAAACTACCTTCTGTACATCAAATCACATAAACTCATAATACCGATCGTCATCGAACCTTAAGCGTGCGGACCCTACGGGTTCGAGAACAATGTAGACATGACCGAGACACATCTCCGGTCAATAACCAATAGCGGAATCTGGATGCTGATATTGGCTCCCACATATTCTATGAAGATCTTTATCGGTCAGACCGCATAACAACATACGTTGTTCCCTTTGTCATCGGTATGTTACTTGCCCGAGATTCGATCGTCGGTATCTCAATACCTAGTTCAATCTCATTACCGGCAAGTCTCTTTACTCATTCCGTAATACATCATCCTGCAACTAACTCATTAGTTGCAATGCTTGCAAGGCTTAAGTGATGTGCATTACCGAGAGGGCCCAGAGATACCTGTCCGACAATCGGAGTGATAAATCCTAATCTCGAAATACGCCAACCCAACAAGTACCTTCGGAGACACCTGTAGAGCACCTTTATAATCACCCAGTTACATTGTGACGTTTGGTAGCACACAAAGTGTTCCTCCGGTAAACGGGAGTTGCATAATCTCATAGTCATAGGAACATGTATAAGTTATGAAGAAAGCAATAGCAACAAACTAAACGATCAAGTGCTAAGCTAATGGAATGTGTCATGTCAATCACATCATTCTCCTAATGATGTGATCCCGTTAATCAAATGACAACTCATGTCTATGGCTAGGAAACATAACCATCTTCGATCAACGAGCTAGTCAAGTAGAGGCATACTAGTGACACTCTGTTTGTCTATGGATTCACACATGTATTATGTTTCCGGTTAATACAATTCTAGCATGAATAATAAACATTTATCATGAAATAAGGAAATAAATAATAACTTTATTATTGCCTCTAGGGCATATTTCCTCCAGTCTCCCACTTGCACCAGAGTCAATAATTTAGTTCACATCGCCATGTGATTTAACATCAATAGTTCACATCACCATGTGATTAACACCCATAGTTCACATCGTCATGTGACCAACACCCAAAGGGTTTACTAGATTCAATAATCTAGCTAGTTCACATCGCTATGTGATTAACGCCCAAAGAGTACTAGGGTGTGATCATGTTTTGTTTGTGAGAGAAGTTTAGTCAACGGGTCTGCCACATTCAGATCCGTAAGTATTTTGCAAATTTCTATGTCAACAATGCTCTGCACTAAGATACTCTAGCTAATTGCTCCCACTTTCAATATGTATCCAGATTGAGACTTTGAGTCATCTGGATCAGTGTCAATACTTGCATCGACGTAACCCTTTACGATGAACCTTTTGTCACCTCCATAATCGAGAAACATATCCTTATTCCACTAAGGATAATTATGACCAATGTCCAGTGATCTACTCCTAGATCACCACTGTACTCCCTTGCCAAACTCAATCACATCATTCTCATAATAGCAACAAACTAAACGATCAAGTGCTAAGCTAATGGAATGGGTCAAGTCAATCACATCATTCTCCTAATGATGTGATCCCGTTAATCGAATGACAACTCATGTCTATGGCTAGGAAACATAACCATCTTCGATTAACGAGCTAGTCAAGTAGAGGCATACTAGTGATACTCTGCTTCTCTATGTATTCACACATGTATTATGTTTCTGGTTAATACAATTCTAGCATGAATAATAAACATTTATCATGAAATAAGGAAATAAATAATAACTTGATTATTGCCTCTAGGGCATATTTCCTTCAGAGGGGCAATGGCGATATCCGACGAAGGGGATCGATGCGGACGGCGTCACCGGTGCACCTCGGCCTTGATCCAGTAGCGCGGGAGACAAGATGGGGATGACGTAGCTCCTGGACGTGCTCCCACGGGTTGGTAACGACGGTGGCCGTGGTGACGACGGTGAGGCAGCGGTGACCACAAGTTGTTCGAGCTCAAATTCAAGAAAAAGAGGAGGGGAGCGATGGGGGATCTAGGAGGCTATGAGCGAGATGGGGATTAGGGTTTCGGTGGGCGACTTTATAGGCCAAGGGAGCCGACGTGGTGGCCATCCAGCCATGGCGGCGTGGGATGGCCGCCACGCCATGGCCCCTGCCTCCCCTTGTACGTGGTAGGGGAAAGGCTGGGAGTGGGCTGGGTCATGTGCACACTAGAGCCCACTTGGGCAGTACTAGTTTAGGCCTTTTCTCATTTTTGCATTTTCTTTTCTATTTTCATATCTAGTCTCAGCTTTGCATTTTATTTTATTACCAAATGACTTTGTTCACATTGAAACTTGGCACATAATTACTAGGTAATATTTTGCATTAGCTCACAAAGTTTGAGGCCACTTTGAATTATTTTGAATTTAGTGTTGAGTGTAACCGGAATAAAAAGGTGATGTTGGTCAGTAACAATTTTTGCTAGGGACTAATTTGTAGGTCAAATAATGTTGGTGTCAACATGATAATAGATCAGGGGAGTTTATACTAAAATTTGAACATTTTAGTTTTATAGTTTGAAGAAATAATAATTTGACTTGTCTTTGGAATTTGAATTGATTTTTTATCAAGTGGCAATTTGGCTTAGTAAAACATGATGACATGGCATCATTAGCAAGGTATTGTTATAGGTTAATTATCGGGGTGTTATAAATCTCCTCCACTACAAGAATCTCGTCCCGAGATTTAAGAGGTGGAGTGAGGGGGGGAGTTCTGGTTACGAAATTCTAACGAGTGTCCTCGGTCTTGGTTTGTGATGCCCCAAGACCGGAGCTTCAGATGCCTTCCATGTTTTCCGAGTTCCGTCGGGTGTTTTGTTTTGTCTGTTGCATGCATCATTGCATATTTTGCGTTGCATCATGTCATCATGCCATCATGTCATTTCTTTTCTTAACTCAACTAAATAAATGGCATGGATCTTTGATCCATTTAAATCGAGGGAAGGGTGACTTCTCTTTATAACATATCCTCCCGATATTAGGGAGCTATAGTAAATATTTCTTTAATTTGGAATTCACCTTAACACACTTGCATATTAAATCCCTTGGCCTTTTTCTTCTTCAACTGTTGACTCTCTAACCTTGCCATTTATTCTTTCATCATTTTCCGGAGTTCTACCAAAATTCTCAACATTTTTTGGAAACTCCTAAAACCTCGTCCTAGTTCAAACCCATTTGAATAAAATTCAAATGAGTTTGAATTCTTATCGTTCGATCTGGCATTTTCTAATTTTCTCGGACCAAGCATTTTTTTGTGAGTCCAAGAAAATTAAGCACATGCCCTAATTCTTCTTCCAACCTTCTCTTGTCTTCTGTCCTTCTAGTTCTCTGTTAATGTAAAGAGAAAGGAGGAAGAGAGAAACCCAGCCGCCACTTGTGTCCAGTCGGACCAATTTGGCCCAAGGCCTGGCTACCGCAAGCCCTTTAGCCAGGCCGGCCCATTCTGCTTCACGGCCTGCTAGACCCAGCCGCCTCCCACTAGTGCGCAACCCTAGGCCGACCGAAACCATCTCCTTCTCGATCCCTCTCTCCCTCCTAGCGCCGTCACCAGGAGACCCACGCTCGACCCCCTCCTCTCGCCGTGATCCTTTCTCCCTCTCTCGATCTCCCATGCCCGAACCTCCCATCTCCCTCTCATGCCCTATGAAGCAACCCCGTCGTCGTGCACCACCTTTCGCACCTCCAGCCGCCTCCCATGGCACCCTCACCCGCGCGCGAGACCTCCCCATCGCCAGCACCGCTGCCTTGCCGCGCTTGAGTCCTCGTGCGCCTCCCTGCTTCGTCCGGCCGCAGTGCCGCCAAGCTCCTCCAACCGCCCCTGCTGGCGACCAGCAGGCTGCTGTCGTCCGTCTCCTCCACTTGGAGCCTGCGCAGCCACGCGCCCAGAGGCCGCCGCCCACTCCTCCCTCGATCCCACCGGATTCGAGCGCCGCGGAGCAGCTCCCTCTCCTGCGCGCCTCGCTGCCGTCTCCCCACATCGGACCTGGCCTCCACCACCTCGCCTTCATCTGCCTCCCCGCCAGGGTCCCTCGCAGTCTCCACCTCGTCGCCTTGCCTCGTCGCTGGCCCTGCTCCACCTCGTCGCCTTGCATCCGCAGAACCAGGCCACGGCCGCACCATGGCCGCCTGCCTCCTTTGCACCCGGCCTTGACTGGAGTCGCCCCTGTCAGCAACCAGCACGACCACGAAGCTGCCCTCTCCTTCCCCTGCACAGGAGCTCGCAGCTACCAACATCGCCTCCTTGTTGTTGGCATCCTCAGGCCCCTTTTGTTGTTTTGTGTTGGACGCGGCAAGATCGACTACAACGACGCCAAGTTCCACCACCGGCAAGACCTGGACTCCGAATGCAAGTACAACTACAAACCCGAAGAACTCAGATGCATCGAGTCCCCGAGGAGACCCATTTTTTCGTCAAGTTCGACTACATTGTGACGCGCCAAGTACCTATACCGTGTGTCCGGAATCGCCAAGACCGTCCCAAATATTGCGAAGTACCACTTCGATTCCAGAACGCGACAAGTACCACGACGCCCGGAGTCCTCGAATCCGTCAAGTTCCATTATGAGATATACAACTACCGTCGACTTTGAAGACCTCGGATTCACCAAGTTCTCACGACGACAAGTGTGACCCTTCGGATAAGTCAAGTTCGTCCACACAAAAACGCCAAGTACCACTCATGTCGGCAAGACCCGCAAGTCGGACCCCGAATGACCGACTTCTTGTGGACCGTGTGCAACTAGCGTCGCCCCGAAGACGTCGGAGTCATCAAGCACCTCTCCGAATGAACGTGAACGACTCCCGTCACCAAGATCGCGAGAACCTCTACCGTCGACCCTAGAGCGTGCGAGAACGACTACTTCCACTACTATTGTCGCGAGAACGTCTACTTCATCTACTTTGCACCGAACGAGAACTGTCCCGCTTGCACGCTTCGAAGGTATAACCCTGAGACGACTGCCCATGAACGAATGCATGTGTGATGTATGAGATGCTCGTGTTTGCAATGTGCTTGAATTGTTGGCGCACGTTGCCCCTCTTTTGCCTTGTCACCATCGTCGACTCATGGGACACCCGGTATCCGGGAGTGCCCCACCATTTTTTGCACGCATCCGCACACTTCTCCTTTGCATCGGTATCTCAATCGAGTTACCGGAACCGGGACATTGCCGTGGCACCGTTTCGATATCGTTGCCGTGTCACCCCTTTCCTTTCCACCATGGTGACAAATGCTTCATAATGCTCTTGTCAACTTGTAATATAAATTGCATAAACTTGTTCATGTCATCCGCATCATGATAACAACAATTAAAATGTTTAGACTGTTGTTGCAATAAATTACTAAGGGATATGGTGATTTATCGGATTCGTTATTTGTTATATCCGGCCCCATTTAAATTGTTAGATGGTATAGTTTTGTTATCCTTCACCTCTTGCCATGTTAACCAACATTTAATATTGTTGAGTACCTAAAAAAGAGAGAACTAAATACTTGATGTGGTGTTCCGTCAATATGCAACTCGTTGCATATTGAGCTCCACTTAACTTGTAGTTTTGTTTGTGCCCATATTGCCATATCATGCATATTTAAATCGGACATGCATCATACTTGATTGTGCATCATGCCATGATTCTGTGGTGGTTGTTTACTATGTTGTCTGCTTCTTTCTAGTGTGCTTCTTCGGGTTGTTTCCGGTAACGTCGTGTTTGTGAGGACCCGTTCGACTACGTCCGTTTGCCTTCTTCATGGACTCGTTCTTCTTCCTTGCGGATTTCAGGCAAGATGGCCATAACTTCTATCTTTGCTTGCTAGATGCTCGCTCTTTTGCTATGCCTATGCTGCGATACCTACCACTTGTTTATCATGCCTCCCATGTTGTTAAGCCAAGCCTCTAACCCACCTTGTCCTAGCAAACCGTTGTTTTGGCTATGTTACCACTTTGCTCAGCCCCTCTTATAGCGTTGTTAGTTGCAGGTGAAGATTGAAGTTTGTTCCTTGTTGAAACATGGAGATGTTGTTCCTTGTTGGAACATGTTTACTTGTTGGGATATCACAATATCTCTTATTTAATTAATGCATCTATATACTTGGTAAAGGATGGAAGGATCGGCCTTATGCCTGTTGTTTTGTTCCACTCTTGCCGCCCTAGTTTCCATCATATCGGTGTTATGTTCCCGGATTTTGCGTTCCTTACGCGGTTGGGTTATAATGGGAACCCCTTGACAGTTCGCCTTGAATAAAACTCTTCCAGCAAGGCCCAACATTGGTTTTACCATTCGCCACCTAGCCTTTTCTTTCCCTTGGGTAGGCCTTCCCAAGGGTCATCTTTATTAAACCCCCAGGCCAGTGCTCCTCTGAGTGTTGGTCCAAACTGAGCGATGTCCGGAGCTACCAGGGGCAACTCTGGGCTAGCCCACCCGACGTCTGGTTCATCCGGTGTGCCCTGAGAACGAGATATGTGCAGCTCCTATCGGGATTTGTTGGCACATATGGGTGGCTTTGCTGGTCTTGTTTTACCATTGTCAAAATGTCTTGTAACCGGGATTCCTAGCCTGATCGGGTCTTCCCGCTAGAAGGAATATCCTTCGTTGACCGTGAGAGCTTGTGATGGGCTAAGTTGGGACACCCCTGCAGGGATTTGAACTTTCAAAAGCCGTGCCCGCGGTTATGGGCAGATGGGAATTTGTTAACGTCCGGTTGTAGAAAACCTAAAGTTGACCTTAATTAAAATACATCAACCGCGTGTGTAACCGTGATGGTCTCTTTCCGGCGGAGTCCGGGAAGTGAACACGGTGTTGGAGTTATGCTTGACGTAGGTTGTTCTAGGATCACTTCTTGATCATAGTTGTTCGACCGTGCATTTTCCTTCTCTTCTCGCTCTCTTTTGCGAATAGGTTGACCACCATATATGCTAGTCGCTTGCTGCAGCTCCACCTCATACCTTTTCCCTACCCATAAGCTTAAATAGTATTGATCGCGAGGGTGTGAGATTGCTAAGTCCGCATGACTCACAGATACTTCCAAAACCAGCTTGCAGGTGCCGATGAGTCCGTGCAGATGACGCAACCAAGCTCAAAGAGGAGCTCGATGAAGATCTTGTCCTTTGTGTTGTTTCGTTCTAGTTGATCAGTAGTGGAGCCCAGTTGGGGTCGATCGAGGATCTGTGTAGCATTTGGGGTAGTCTTATTTTATTTTGGTTCCGTAGTCGGACCTTGATTGTATTTGGATGTTGTAATGTTTTATTCATGTATTTGTGTGAAGTGGCGATTGTAAGCCAACTATGTATCTCTTTCCCTTACGTATTACATGGGTTGTGTGAAGATTACCTCACTTGCGACATTGCTTTCAATGCGGTTATGCCTCTAAGTCGTGCTTCGACACGTGGGAGATATAACCGCATCGAGGGCGTTACAAGTTGGTATCAGAGCCTTCCCCGACCTTAGGAGCCCCCTGCTTGATCGAATAGCTGGCGTTGTTGAGTCTAGAAAAAAGTGTTTTGAGTCATTTAGGATTATATATATCGGAGAGTTAGGACTTCTTTTTACTCCTCAGTCCCTTCGATCCTCTAGTAAGGCATCCTGACGTAGAGTTTTGACTCTTCTCTTCTTAAATTTCACTAAAAAAAATTTAGGATCACGCGGGTATCTTGGAATCGTTTCGATGGTTTTGTGACGAGAACATTATTCTTGGTGCCTCCTGTCATTTAGGGGTTGTGGCAGTGTCCCGTGGAGTTGAGCTCCGAGGTGTTGTCGTCACAATTTTATCGTTGCAGTTCTGGAATACCTGAGATTAGTTTCGCCGACATCGAAAATATCTTTTATGCAGTTGTTGGTGAGATAACCTCGACGCCACCTAGTACTGGGGTGGGAGTTCAGGAGTATTGCCATAACTCGTATAACGGATGCTTTTCGAAGGTTGAGGTAGACGATTTTCGAAGGTTTCTTGGTTATGTGTTGAAGGATGGATACAGCTGGATGTAGGATTTGCTAGTTTTGGGTGAGATATTATGCTTCCCCTGTATCCCCAACACCTGATTGCATAACCGGAAAATTTAAGGAGTTTATAAGTGGGAATTCAAGTAGCTCTTAGGATTTCTTTCCGACAGATGTATGATATGAAATTGGGGTTCGACGTCTAGTGGTCCGCCTTTCCACGGTTGGTTTTACAGTGGTCTCGTTGTGTCTTAAAGAGTCCCTTGCCTATGCTGACTCGGGTACGCGTCGTATGTCATGTGCACTGCCTTTTACATGATGGTGCTGTACGATCGAGCCCGTGTAGGCCCCACCACGAAAACTTCGGACGAAATCTCTATCATATGTTTGTTCCGGCTTATTTTGCAAGCCAATCCTTTGTTTTGTTTTGAGTTTTGGTATTCGAGTTGCTTCGAAGTCAAATGTTGATTCCATACCTTTCCTAAGCGGTGTTCTCATGTGAATACTAATCCTTCTTGATAATCGAGTTTGTCATGTCAATCCTTTTTAACCGGTGTGCTTCTCTTCAAGTGGACCCGATCATTTCAACTTCCGCAAGATCAATGATCAGTTCTTCTCAACAGTGTTTGTTTCATCCGTCTCCAAGTTGCCTGTGTTTTTCCCTCCCACCCACCCTTTTTCTTCAAGGACTCAGATTTCTTAATCAAGTATCCTTTGATTCATGTGAAGTCTCTCTATTCTTTTCCTTCATGCCCTTACGCGGCGGTTCTCATGAAGATGCTCTTCAAGTTCGTTATTCTTCATTCTTTTTCTTCTCCGGTGGATCTAATTCAAGTTTTCTGTGTTGATCACATCCTTTCCTCGTTTTAAATGTCTTCTCTTGCCGGCGTACCTCTCAATCATTCCCCGTTTGCTATTCAATTGTTCCGGAGTGCTGGAGATGTCTCGAAGATTCGTGCTTCCACTCTGCATTCGTTCAAGCTCTTTCGAGGATGTTCCCTCATTCAAGCCTTTTAATTCAACCGGTGCAACCTCTCTTTTTAATCATTTCAACGGTGTTTCTTTTGAGTGGTCCCTAACCCACAGGTCTTTTCCCAGGATCTTACCTGACTCTTCTTATTTTTCCGGAGCTTCTCAAATTCTTTTCTAAACTTTGACGTAAGAACGAATTATCATCAGTCAAATGCTTTTCTCCAAGATCTTTCTTTTCTTTTCATCGTTGGTTCAACCTTTCTAATTTCTATTCCGGAGTGCCTCAACAACTAATGGTGGTGTTTCTCGTCATCATTCTCAACATTTGAAGACCGAAGAAGAATCTTTCCTCCATATCTTATCCGTTCTCTCAGAGATTCGTGGCTCTAGCTTGATGCCATCCTCTCATAATTGTTTTCAATGGTAAGAATTCTTTTCACCCATACAGACATATTCATAAGTCTTTTCAGTTTGACTCCCCGGAGCCCATCATTTCTGAAGATTTACTCATTCTCAGCTTTCAGCTCTCGTTCTCCAAATCTTACCGGTGCATCATTCAAGTATTATCTAATCAGCTCGTGATCTCTTCGTTTCAGTTGTATCTAAATTCCATGAAGTATCTTCATTCATCTGCTAATTCTTACCAGTGATTCATCCCTTTACTTCGTTCGTTTTTTAATTCTTATGGTGGTTCATTCAAGATTTTTTTTCCTTCGTTATCATATCAATTGATTCATTTATTCTTTTCAAGTCCTACCGCTGGTTCGTCGAAGACCTTCTCAAGTTTGCGCATATCTCTCTTAATCTTTCAACGAGAATAGGTTGTATGCAATCTTTTGTTGGTCATCAATTTAAATTGGTGAAGGATAAGCGTAACATAATTCTTATTCTTGATTTATCCAAGTAATTAATTTCTTATTCCGGAGGCTCGTCAAGTTCCCGGTTTTGTTGCTTTATCTTTCTTTTCCGGAGTTCCAAGCTCTCGCAACTATATCATCATGGAGATACATCTAAATCATTACAAGGATTCTCCTTGTGTTTTCAAATTCTTTTTCCTTCCGTTTGATAATTCCTTTGTTTAACGGAGTTCTTCAGGAAGGTCCTACATGATGGTTCATCAAGGATTTAATTCATTCTCGAAGTGTTCATTGAGATTCTTTTCAGAGGAGCTCATGCATTCTTCATCTTGCAATCCGGAGTGCAATTCTTTCACGCATATCTTTTGGGGTGGTGTTATGTCATTCTTGATAATTTTTCTGCATTCATAAGTTATCAAGAATGAGGTATTTTAAATCCATCAACCTGTTCATTGGAGTTATCTTGTGTCATGTTTCACCTAAAGCCTTCCATAAGGATTGTTGCTATTTATGGTGCTCATAAATGACCCAAGTACTTCATCTATCCTCCCGGTGAAATAAGTTCCTCGTCTTCTTGTTCATATCAATCCAATCTATCATTTCCGTTAGTGGCAAAATTTCACCTCATAATTTTGAGATGTCTTCTATAAGCCCACATCAAGCTTATCCTTTCGTTGTTGTTAATCCAACAACTCCGTTCTAGCATTGGTTATAAGCGTGCTCTTTCAAGATCTTGTTTCCCTCCGTTCATTCCATTCCATCCTCTCTTTTCTTCCGGAGGCATTGTGATGTTGCTCTTTTGTCTCATCATCTCGGATGGTGTTCTTTTCGTGCTTACCCATTTAACCGGAGTGTGTGCCCGCTGCTCAAGTTCTTTCGTTTTATCAAGTCTCACATCTCTTTTCAACCGGAGTGCTGCCCGAATTTGTTCTTCCTTGTTCCTTTTTCCTAACGGAGTGCTTTCAACTTCGTTCATCTCTGTTGCTTTCTTTATTTCATTTTGTTCAACCTCTCAAGGTTCTTTGGTTTCACTCATTTGTCAAAGAAGCAACTTAGTTTTACCGCTCATCTTTCTCTTCCGTTTTCCCTCCGGTGCCATTCTAGATCTCGGGACGAGATCCTCTTGTAGTGGTGGAGTGTTGTGACGCCCCAAGACCGGAGCTTCAGATGCCTTCCATGTTTTCCGAGTTCCATCGGGTGTTTTGTTTTGTCTGTTGCATGCATCATTGCATATTTTGCGTTGCATCATGTCATCATGCCATCATGTCATTTCTCTTCTTAACTCAACTAAATAAATGGCATGGATCTTTGATCCATTTAAATCGAGGGAAGGGTGACTTCTCTTTATAACATATCCTCCCGATATTAGGGAGCTATAGTAAATATTTCTTTAATTTGGAATTCACCTTAACACACTTGCATATTAAATCCCTAGGCCTTTTTCTTCTTCAACTGTTGTCTCTCTAACCTTGCCATTTATTCTTTCATCATTTTCCGGAGCTCTACCAAAATTCTCAACATTTTTTGGAAACTCCTAAAACCTCGTCCTAGTTCAAACTCATTTGAATAAAATTCAAATGAGTTTGAATTCTTATCGTTTGATCTGGCATTTTCTAATTTTCTCACACCAAGCATTTTTTTGTGAGTCCAAGAAAATTAACCACATGACCTAATTTTTCTTCCAACCTTATCTTGTCTTCTGTTCTTCTAATTCTCTGTTAATGTAAAGAGAAAGGAGGAAGAGAGAAACCCAGCCGCCACTTGTGTCCAGTCGGACCAATTTGGCCCAAGGCCTAGGCTACCGCAAGCCCTTTAGCCAGGCCAGCCCATTCTGCTTCACGGCCTGCTAGACCCCGCCGCCTCCCACTAGTGTCGCAAACCTAGGCCGACCGAAACCATCTCCTTCTCGATCCCTCTCTCCCTCCTAGCGCCGTCACCAGGAGACCCACGCTCGACCCCCTCCTCTCGCCGTGATCCTTTCTGCCTCTCTCGATCTCCCACGCCCGAACCTCCCATCTCCCTCTCGTGCCCTGTGATGCAACCCCGTCGTCGTGCACCACATTTCGCACCTCCAGCCGCCTCCCATGGTGCCCTCACCCGCGTGCGAGACCTCCCCGTCGCCAGCATCGCTGCCTTGCCGCGCCTGAGTCCTCGTGCGCCTCCCTGCTTCGTCCGGCCGCAGCGCCGCCAAGCTCCTCCAACCGCCCCTGCCGGCGACCAGCAGGCCGCTTTCGTCCGTCTCCTCCACTTGGAGCCTGCGCAGCCACGCGCCCAGAGGCTGCCGCCCACTCCTCCCTCGATCCCACCGGATTTGAGCGCCGCGGAGCAGCTCCCTCTCCTGCGCGCCTCGCTGCCGTCTCCCCGCATCGGACCTGGCCTCCACCACCTTGCCTTCATCTGCCTCCCCGCTAGGGTCCCTCGCAGTCTCCACCTCCTCGCCTTGCCTCGTCGCTGGCCCTGCTCCACCTCGTCACCTCGCATCCGCAGAACCAGGCCACAGCCGCGCCATGGCTGCCTTCCTCCTTTACACCCGGCCTCGACTGGAGTCGCCCCTGTCAGCAACCAGCACGACCACGAGGCTGCCCTCTCCTTCCCCTGCACAGGAGCTCGCAGCTACCACCATCGCCTCCTTGTTGTTGGCATCCTGAGGCCCCTTTTGTTGTTTTGTGTTGGATGCGGCAAGATCGACTACAACGACGCCAAGTTCCACCACCGGCAAGACCCGGACTCCGAATGCAAGTACAACTACAAACCCGAAGAACTCAGATGCATCAAGTCCCCGAGGAGACCCGTTTTTTCGTCAAGTTCAACTACATTGTGACGCGTCAAGTACCTATACCGTGTATCCAGAATCGCCAAGACCGTCCCGAATATTGCCAAGTACCACTTCGATTCTAGAACGCGACAAGTACCACGACGCCCGGAGTCCTCGGATCCGTCAAGTTCCATTATGAGATATACAACTACCGTCGACCTCGAAGACCTCAGATTCACCAAGTTCTCACGACGACAAGTGTGACCCTTCGGATGCGCCAAGTTCGTCCACACAAAAACGCCAAGTACCACTCATGTCGGCAAGACCCGCAAGTCGGACCCCGAATGATCGACGTCTCGTGGACCATGTGCAACTAGCGTCGCCCCGAAGACGTCGGAGTCATCAAGCACCTCTCCGAATGAACGTGAACGACTACCGTCGCCGAGATCGCGAGAACCTCTACCATCGACCCTAGAGCGTGCAAGAACGACTACTTCCACTACCGTCGTCGCGAGAACGTCTACTTCCTCTACTTTGCACCGAACGAGAACTGTCCTGCTTGCACGCTTCGAAGGTATAACCCTGAGACGACCGCCCGTGAACGAATGCATGTGTGATGTATGAGATGCTCGTGTTTGCTCCGTGCTCGAATTGTCGGTGCACGTTGCCCCTCTTTTGCCTTGTCACCATTGTCGACTCATGGGACACCCGGTATCCGGGAGTGCCCCACCATCTTTTGCACGCATCCGCACACTTCTCCTTTGCATCGGTATCTCAATCGAGTTACCAGAACCGGGACATTGCCGTGGCACCATTTTGGTATCGTTGTCGTGTCACCCCTTTCCTTTCCACCACAGTGACAAATGCTTCATAATGCTCTTGTCAACTTGTAATATAAATTGCATAAACTTGTTCATGTCATCCGCATCATGATAACAACAATTAAAATGTTTAGATTGTTGTTGCAATAAATTACTAAGGGATATGGGGATTTACCGGATTCGTTATTTGTTATATCCGGCCCCATTTAAATTGTTAGATGGTATAGTTTTGTTATGCTTCACCTCTTGCCATGTTAACCAACATTTAATATTGTTGAGTACCTAAACGAGAGAGAACTAAATACTTGATGTGGTGTTCCATCAATATGCAACTCGTTGCATATTGAGCTCCACTTAACTTGTAGTTTTGTTTGTGCCCATATTGCCATGTCATGCATATTTAAACCGGACATGCATCATACTTGATTGTGCATCATGCCATGATTCTGTGGTGGTTGTTTACTATGTTGTCTGCTTCTTTCCAGTGTGCTTCTTCGGTTTGTTTCCGGTAACGTCATGTTTGTGAGGACCCGTTCGACTACGTCCGTTTGTCTTCTTCATGGACTCGTTCTTCTTCCTTGCGGGATTTCAGGCAAAATGAACATACCCTCAAAATCACTTCTATCTTTGCTTGCTAGATGCTCGCTCTTTTGCTATGCCTATGCTGCGATACCTACCAATTGTTTATCATGCCTCCCATGTTGTTAAGCCAAGCCTCTAACCCACCTTGTCCTAGCAAACCGTTGTTTTGGCTATGTTACCACTTTGCTCAGCCCCTCTTATAGCGTTGTTAGTTGCAGGTGAAGATTGAAGTTTGTTCCTTGTTGAAACATGGAGATGTTGTTCCTTGTTGGAACATGTTTACTTGTTGGGATATCACAATATCTCTTATTTAATTAATGCATCTATATACTTGGTAAAGGGTGGAAGGCTCGGCCTTATGCCTGGTGTTTTGTTCCACTCTTGCCGCCCTAGTTTCCGTCATATCGGTGTTATGTTCCTGGATTTTGCGTTCCTTACGCGGTTGGGTTATAATGGGAACCCCTTGACAGTTCGCCTTAAATAAAACTCTTCCAGCAAGGCCCAACATCGGTTTTACCATTCGCCACCTAGCCTTTTCTTTCCCTTGGGTAGGCCTGCCCAAGGGTCATCTTTATTAAACCCCCGGGCCAGTGCTCCTCTGAGTGTTGGTCCAAACTGACGATGTCCGGAGCTATCAGGGGCAACTCTGGGCTGGCCCACCCGACGTCTGGTTCATCCGGTGTGCCCTGAGAATGAGATGTGTGCAGCTCCTATCGGGATTTGTCGGCTCATCTGGGTGGCTTTGCTGGTCTTGTTTTACCATTGTCTAAATGTCTTGTAAACGGGATTCCAAGTCTGATCGGGTCTTCCTGCTAGAAGGAATATCCTTCGTTGACCGTGAGAGCTTGTGATGGGCTAAGTTGGGACACCCCTGCAGGGATTTGAACTTTCGAAAGCCGTGCCCGCGGTTATGGGCAGATTGGAATTTGTTAACGTCCGGTTGTAGAAAACCTAAAGTTGACCTTAATTAAAATACATCAACCGCGTGTGTAACCGTGATGGTCTCTTTCCGGCGGAGTCCGGGAAGTGAACACCGTGTTGGAGTTATGCTTGACGTAGGTTGTTCTAGGATCACTTCTTGATCATAGTTGTTCGACCGTGCATTTTCCTTCTCTTCTCGCTCTCTTTTGCGAATAGGTTAACCACCATATGTGCTAGTCGCTTGCTGCAGCTCCACCTCATACCTTTTCCCTACCCATAAGCTTAAATAGTCTTGATCGCGAGGATGTGAGATTGCTGAGTCCCCGTGACTCACAGATACTTCCAAAACCAGCTTGCAGGTGCCGATGAGTCCGTGCAGATGATGCAACCAAGCTCAAGGAGGAGCTCAATGAAGATCTTGTCCTTTGTGTTGTTTCGTTCTAGTTGATCAGTAGTGGAGCCCAGTTGGGGTCGATCGGGGATCTGTGTAGCATTTGGGGTAGTCTTCTTTTATTTTGGTTCCGTAGTCGGACCTTGATTGTATTTGGATGTTGTAATGCTTTATTCATGTATTTGTGTGAAGTGGCGATTGTAAGCCAACTATGTATCTCTTTCCCTTACGTATTACATGGGTTGTGTGAAGATTACCTCACTTGCGACATTGCTTTCAATGCGGTTATGCCTCTAAGTCGTGCTTCGACACGTGGGAGATATAGCCGCATCGAGGGCGTGACATGGTTGCTCTTCCCGAAGAAGTTGATCCTTTACATTGATGTCTTCCTTTCTCTGCTCCAGGTCATCATAATGAAGCCGACATGCTTTCTTCAGGATCTTCATTGTACTTACAAATAGATAAGGGGCAGCTCGACAATGATAGAATGCTATAAGAGGTAATCGTCTGGGGGTATCCCATGAATGAACAGATGAGTATCTCTCGAGTTGAACAAATGAAAGACATCGAGAGTAAAGTAAGAAGGTAGAATAAGGAGTTCCAAGCGGATAGACAACCGTTCGATGTCTGAAATAGAGTGAAATGGGTTCAAAGCGTCAAAGAATGAATCATGCGTCTGATACCAGAATAGACCACTAGGAAGGTGGCCCGTGACTTACATACGGAGCCAAGCGCGAGGAATATCTTTGGCAACAGGGGTGTACAGGAGAGTCAGGTTTCGATCCTGTGGAGTTGTGGGTTATGGGCGCACCATGTGGGTTAAAAGTAGGAGGAGCGGTGACATCTTGCACGATCATGATAGCGAGGCATGTCAGAAGGTAGCATGTCAGTTATGTCAGCAACAATGTCGGTACCAAGGGCGAGGGATGAAGAGAACCATTTTCCTGCTCGTTG
The DNA here is from genome assembly GCF_002162155.2 of Triticum dicoccoides. NCBI lineage: Eukaryota > Viridiplantae > Streptophyta > Magnoliopsida > Poales > Poaceae > Triticum > Triticum dicoccoides. The sequence continues at coordinate 297,840,845 of NC_041386.1, read as the reverse complement.
AACAAGGCGGACCAATAGGCAAAGTTCTCGTCCATCGGTGGCTATCGGGATGTCATCAACAAAAGTAACTGGGTCTTGCTGACAGAATTGTACACCGAGGTATTTACATAAGCAGGAGAATATTACTGCTTAGATCATATAGACCTCAAGAACGGTTAAACAAAACAATGGAAATGAAAAGGTATTTATCAGATTAAACAAAACAATGGAAAGGAAAATGAACACATAATTCAGGGATATATCCTTCCCAAGGACAAGCAGAGCATGATATCCATGACGGGATATAATTGTAGAAAACCCTTTTAGGTAAGGGGAGATAAATTTCATGACATTACCCATGAATAGTCTTTGGATAATTGAGCAGGAAACATTTAGCATTGAGCTTTGTTGAAAATTGGAGTACCACAAACATGCTGCGAGATAGCATCGACATGGTCGTCAAGCCAGGTCAGACTTTGGATACACAAAGGATTCATCAGGAACAACTTATAGGATAAGTCTTACAATTTCAGCAAGGAAAAGATGAGGGTGTGGCCGACGGGCTCAACAACAATCCATCAACATATGAAAAAGGATGTACTTCCAGAATTATATGAACAAGTTAGTGTTGGAGAAGGCAAGGATGTTGTTGATGATAACACAAATCATCGAGGGGCAAGGATTGCATTTCTCATCATGAATTCGATTAATATCCTGGAAGAGCTTAGGATGTTGATGATGATCACGACACATTTATCGAGAGATTTCATGAAGATGTAATCAATCGAGATAACATCAAGTCAAGGAATGATGAAGCGAAAGGTTACTAGAACCATGGGTATGACACAAACTAGAAATCCAGCTTGCTGTTCAAGGCAAAAAGATATGACGAGGAAGATCGACGTAAGATCACCTCATTGTCAAAATTTGTGCTCCGAGAAGAAGAACCAGATAGCACAGTTAAAATTTAGCACGATAATGATATAGCCGAGCAGGCTAGGAATGACGTGATCGAGTTCAAACTCATAAGTAATGAAGGTTACCAAGAGTTGTTTAATCGCGGTGCGGACTCGATTCAGTTATCGGTGTCTTTGAGTGTTTAATAACTCAGAGTCCGTGAAAAATGGGAATCAGTGAGAATGTAGTACTTGATGAAGAACTCATAAGAAGTTATGTAGTTCTATGATAATCTCAAGATACCAGGGGGCTAATACTTGATGACCGATCAAAGTAGAGGTTGGACTAGGGTATTGCTCTGCAGAAGACAAGTGCTCAAACTTGCACGAGAAATGGAATCAAGGAGAAACATGGTCGGATCCACATCCACAGATACAAGATGAACTTATAACAAGGGGATAATTATTTTAAGAGAAGCTTCCATGATAAGGTATACATCGTGTCCATGGGCATGAACACAGGGTTCAAGGTCGACTCCCACTTGTTCCACGCATAATCTTTCATTCATCTCCCGTATTTCAAAAATGACATTAGTTGTTGGAAGTTTTTACCTGGTGCAATACCAGATAAATATGACCCGTGAAATCTTTCGGGTTCACACGGATTAGGGAAGGCGCAGGTTCAACCCATCGGGGCATCTTAGGAACATATACCACAAACTTCGGAGTAAATAATTCAAGTTCGAAAGTAGAGCATGGTTCACAAAGCAGAGGATACAATTTACCAAAGGCATTATGTATCCGAAGAAAAGCTCACAATGTTTAATGAATATGAAGGACGGTGTCGAACAAATTCAACAAAGGATCTGGTGGTCCATAAGGGATCTAATGTGAGTATCGGTACTCAACCGGAGGAAGAAAGAATGCAATGGGATCAGATTATAGAAACAACTGACCAACACAAAGCTCAAATGCAAAGGCATTATGAATTCCAAGACAAGGGATCAGAAGCAATGCTCTGATTAGGGATGGATAAGTTGAATAGCCTTAGAGGTACAATCGATGGCAATTTGATTGGTCGAGATCCAATGCATGTTTAAAATGACGTCTGAGCCGGAAGGACGAAACGAAGGATCTGAACATATTGATTCAAGAGACTCAAACTGATAATGACTAAGGATGCCAATAAGATTACCGGACTTATGAGGTTAATCATAATGCAAGCAAGCAAGAATTTCAAGAGCAATAGGCCATTGAGGATTTTTGGGGATCGAATGGTATTTCGAAGACTTTTGTGAAATACATGAATCAACTGGGGATGAGCGGATACTCGTTAAGTGCGAGAAATTATCCGTAAGGGTATGTCTGCGGCAAAGAGCTGCAAAGCGGTGGGCACAAGGATTCTCGAATTGTCGAAGAAATTTTTAGGGTATCAAGTAATAACAGGGGCAACTAGGAACAAAGGTAAGTACGACAAGTGTAAGCAGTTATCCATAAGGATTTATCGATGGTCGGTAATAGCAAAAGTGGTGGGCACAAGGTCTCGAGATAATAACGGAGAGTATCTTCGGAATCGTCTGATGAAGCAAGCTATCATCTGGAATGAAGGGGCTCTTCGAGAGAAAGTATTTACGAGAACCTAGAGTTAGACTTAGCAAAATCATTTAGCCCGAATAGAAGAGAGATCAGAGCCCCAGAGTATAGACGAGGAGTAAAAGATCCTAATACCACCCAAATGGCGACGTGGGCCCGTAAGACACACAACCATGTTAGTAAAAGGTTTTGCAATGTCTAGACTCGACTACGGCCAAGGAATGTGGAAGAGGGATTCCTACAGGAAGTCGCTCTGATACCAACGTGTGACGACCTCGATTTGACTGTACACTAATCATACGCACAAACGTGTACGATCAAGATCGAGGACTCACGGCAAGATATCACAACACAACTCTACAAATAAAATAAGTCATACAAGCGTCATATTACAAGCCAGGGGCCTCGAGGGCTCGAATACAAGAGCTCGATCATAGACGAGTCAGCGAAAGCAACAATATCTGAGTACAGACATAAGTTAAACAAGTTTGCCTTAAGAAGGCTAGCACAAACTGGGATACAGATCGAAAGAGGCGCAGGCCTCCTGCCTGGGATCCTCCTAAACTACTCCTGGTCGTCGTCAGCGGGCTGCACGTAGTAGTAGGCACCTCCCGAGTAGTAGCAGTCGTCATCGACAGTGGCGTCTGGCTCCTAGGCTCCATCGTCTGGTCGCAGCAATCGGGTATAGGAAAGGGGGAAAAGGGGGAGCAAAGCAACCGTGAGTACTCATCCAAAGTACTCACAAGCAAGGAGCTACACTACATATGTATGCATTGGTATCAAATGGAAAAGGGGAACATATTGTGGAAAGAACTGCAGAATGCCAGAATAAGAGGGGGATAGCTAGTCCTATCAAAGACTACGCTTCTGGTAACCTCCATCTTGCAGTAGAAGAAGAGAGTAGATGGTAAGTTCACCAAGTAGCATCGCATAGCATAATCCTAACCGACGGTCCTCCCCTCGTCGCCCTATGAGAGATAGATCACCGGTTGTATCTGGCACTTGGAAGGGTGTGTTTTATTAAGTATCCGGTTCTAGTTGTCATAAGGTCAAGGTACAACTCCAAGTCATCCTATTACCGAAGATCACGGCTATTCGAATAGATTAAGGTGCACCACATTTCCCAACACGCTCAATCCCCTTTGTCCGGACACACTTGTCTGGGTCATGCCCGGCCTCGGAAGATCAACACGTCGCAGCCCTAACTAGGCACAACAGAGAGGTCAGCACGCCGGTCTAAATCCTATGGCGCAGGGGTCTGGGCCCATCGCCCAGTGCACACCTGCATGTTGCGTACGCGGCCGGCGAGCAGACCTAGCCTCCCTTATACAAGAGCAGGCGTTCCAGTCCAACCCGGCACGTGCCACTCAGTCGCTGACGTCATGAAGGCTTTGGCTGATAGCACGACATCGAGTGCCCATAACTGTTCACGCGTAGTTGGTTAGTGCGCATAGGCCAGTAGCCAGACTCAGATCAAATACCCAGATCTCGTTAAGTGTGTTATTTTGAAGTAACTGCGAACGCCGACCAGGGCCAGGCCCACCTCTCACCTAGGTGGTCTCAACCTGCCCTGTCGCTCCGCCTCAAAGTAACAGTCGGGGCCCTCAGGAACCCAAGCCCACCACTACCTGGATGGAACCACCTGCCCCTTCAGCCCCCAACATCGGAATCACTTGTGGGTACTCAACGAACCGACCCGACTTTAGTCACCGCCTGTATAGTATGTATGTATAGTATATACCCGTGATCACCTCCCGAGGGATCACGGCCCGATAGTATAGCATGGCAGACAGACAAGAATGTAGGGCCACTGATGATAAACTAGCACCCTATACTAAGCATATAGGATTGTAGGTAAGGTGTCAACAGTTGTAGCAACAATGACAGGCTATGCATCAGGATAGGATTAACGGAAAGCGGTAACATGCTACACTACTCTAATGCAAGCAGTATAGAGAAGAGAGGCGATATCTAGTGATCAAGGGGGGCTTGCCTGGTCGCTCTGGCAAGGATGGGTCGTCGTCAATGTAGTCGATCACGGGGGTATTAGCGGCGGTCTCGAGGTTTACCGGAAAGAAGTAACGGAGGAGGAACACAATAAATAACAGAGCAATCAAAACATCACAAAATCATAACATGTCAATGCCCGCAGCTAGGGTGACCTAACGCGATACTGGGTGCTACTTGTGAAGGGGGAAAACATCCGGGAAAGTATTCCCGGTGTTTGGCATTTTCGGACAGATGATCCAGAGGGGGAGGTTGCATGTTCACTATGCTAGAGACATGTGGCAGACGAACGGACTGCGTATTCTGATTTGTCTCAAAATTCTAAGCAATTTTCATGTACAAAGTATTTTCATCGAATTACAGATTATTTTATATGATTTTTCAAAGTTTTTAAATGATTTTCTAATTTATTTCAACTCGAAATTTTATATCTAAATATTTTTGTCACATGGTGTTGTGCTAGCCAGTGTGTATTACAGGTGGGGCCATCGGTTGGGTTGACCAAGTCAATTTGACTGGTCAACAGTGGGTGTGGCCCACATGTCATTACCACATAAACCAACTAGTGTCTAGATTAAAAAAAGAGGTCACATGCCATTGTTGTATTAAACTAAACTAGCACTAGGGTTAGTCCTAAACTAATCATATTCTAATTAAACCCCACTCACACACTCACGCACACACACCTAGCACACACCACGCACGGCCATGGCCTTGACCATGGCCAGCCGCAAGCAACATGCGGCAGCAGGCAACGGCGCTACGCGGTGGCAGTACTGGAGCAGCAATACGCAACGGCAGTAGGCAGAGTAGGCAGAGCAGGCAGCAGCGGCAATCACAAAGGGCAGCAGCAAGCAACATGGAGCAGTATAGAGCAGCAGCAACAACAACAAATAGCAAGCGGTAGTAGATAATCAGCAGCGACACGTACGCGGGGGGGAGACGCCAATAGGGCGGCCAGGAGCAGCCGCGGGTGGCGCGGGCGACGACGGGCGCGTCGGGGCGCGGCCACGAGCGGGCGCGCACACACGAGGGCGTAGCCGGGCAAAGGTCATTTTGGCCAGGGCGCGCGCACGGAGCTAGCTACGACCATGGCGGGCGGCGGCTAGGACAACGAGCGGGAGACGTGCTAGGGGATGTGGAGGAGAGGGGGAAGAGGTCATAGAGGACCGGGAGCTCACGGTGAAGCTCGAGACGGGCTCGTGGAGGCCGGAGAGGCTCGGGGTGGAGCGGATCGACGAGGGGCAGTGGCGATATCCGACGAAGGGGATCGATGCGGCCGGCGTCACCGGTGCACCTCGGCCTTGATAAAGTGGCGCAGGAGACAAGACGGGGATGACGGAGCTCCTGGACGTGCTCCCACGGGTTGGTAACAACGGTGGCCGTGGTGACGACGGTGAGGCAGCGGTGACCACGAGTTGTTCGAGCTCAAATTCAAGAAAAAGTGGAGGGGAGCAATGGGGGATCCAGGAGGCTATGAGCGAGATGGGGATTAGGGTTTCGGTGGGCGACTTTATAGGCCAAGGGAGGCGACGTGGTGGCCATCCGGCCATGGCGCCGTGGGATGGCCGCCACGCCATGGCCCCTGCCTCCCCTAGTACGTGGTAGGAATGGCTGGGTCATGTGCACACTAGAGCCCACTTGGGCAGTACTAGTTTAGGCCTTTTCTCTTTTTTGCATTTTCTTTTCTGTTTTCATATCTAGTCTCAGCTTTGCATTTTATTTTATTACCAAATGACTTTGTTCACATTGAAACTTGGCACATAATTACTAGGTAATATTTTGCATTAGCTCACAAAGTTTGAGGCCACTTTGAATTATTTTGAATTTAGTGTTGAGTGTAACCGGAATAAAAAGGTGATGTTGGTCAATAACAATTTTTGCTAGGGGCTAATTTGTAGGTCAAATAATGTTGGTGTCAACATGATAATAGATCAGGGGAGTTTATACTAAAATTTTAAGATTTTAGTTTTATAGTTTGAAGAAATAATAATTTGACTTGTCTTTGGAATTTGACATGATTTTTTTATCAAGTGGCAATTTGGCTTAGTAAAACATGATGACATGGCATCATTAGCAAGGTATTGTTATAGGTTAATTATCGGGGTGTTACATATCAGGACTAAGTTCATGATAAATTTAAGTTCAGTTAATCCTATTACTTAAAAACTCCCACTTAGATAGACATCCCTCTAATCATCTAAGTGATCACGTGATCCATATCAACTAAACCATGTCCGATCATCATGTGAGATGGAGTAGTTTTCAATGGTGCACATCACTATGTTGATCATATCTACTACATGATTCATGCTCAACCTTTCGGTCTCAGTGTTCCGAGGCCATATCTACATATGATAGGCTCGTCAAGTTTAACCCGAGTATTTCTGCATGTGCAAAACTATCTTGCACCTGTTGTATATGAACGTAGAACTTATCACACCCGATCATCACGTGCTGTCTTGGCACGATGAACTTTGGCAATGGTGCATACTCAGGGAGAACACCTGTACCTTGAAATTTAGTGAGAGATCATCTTATAATGCTACCGACAAACTAAGCAAAAATAAGATGTATAAAAGATAAACATCACATGCAATCCAAATATGTGACATGATATGGCCATCATCATCTTATGCTTTTTATCTCCATCTCCAAAGTACTGTCATGATCTCCATTGTTACCGGCATGACACCATGATCTCCATCATCTTGATCTTTTATCAACGTGTCGTCACATGGTCGTCTCACCAGCTATTGCTTTTGCAACTATTGCTATCGCATAGCGATAAAGTAAAGCAATTACATGGCACTTGCATCTTATGTAATAAAGAGACAACCATAAGGTTTCTGCCAGTTGCCGATAACTTCAACAAAACATGATCATCTCATACAACAACTTATATCTCATCATGTCTTGACCATATCACATCACAACAAGCCCTGCAAAAACAAGTTAGACGTCCTCTACTTTGTTGTTGCAAGTTTTACGTGGCTGCTATGGGCTGAGCAAGAACCGGACTTACCTACGCATCAAAACCACGACGATATTTCGTCAAGTATGTGTTGTTTTAACCTTCACAAGGACCGGGCGTAGCCACAATCAATTCAACTGAAGTTGGAGAAACTGACACTCACCAGCCACCTGTGTGCAAAGCACGTCAGTAGAACCAGTCTCACGTGAGCGTATGCGTAATGTCGGTCTGGGCCGCTTCATCCAACAATACTGCCGAACCAAAGTATGACATGCTGGTAGGCAGTATGACTTGTATCGCGCACAACTCACTTGTGTTCTACTCGTGCATATAACATCTACGCATAAACCTGGATCTGATGCCACTGTTGGGGAACGCAGTAATTTCAAAAAAATTCCTACGCACACGCAAGATCATGGTGACGCACAACAACGAGAGGGGATAGTATCGTCTATGTACCCTCGTAGACCGTAAGCGGAAGCGTTATGAGAACGTTGTTGATGTAGTAGTACGTCTTCACGATCTGACCGATCCAAGTGTCGAACGCACGGCACCTCCGAGTTCAGCACACGTTCAGCTCAATGACGTCCCACGAACTCCGATCCAGTAGAGCTTCATGGGAGAGTTCCGTCAGCACGATGGCGTGATGGCTGTGATGATGTTGCTACCGACTCAGGGCTTCGCCTAAGCACCGCTACGATATGACCGAGGTGGATTATGGTGGAGGGGGGCACCGCACATGGCTTGGAACAACCGACTTGTATGTTCTAGGGTACCCACTGCCCCCGTATATAAAGGAGCAAGGGGGAGGACGGCCGGCCCCTGTAGGGTGCGCCAGGAGGAGGAGTCCTCCTCCGAGTAGGAGTAGGACTCCCCTTTCCTACTCCTACTAGGAGGAGGAAAGGAAGGAGGAGAGGGAGAAGGAAGGAGAGGGAGGAAAGGAGGAAAGGGGGGCCGGCCCCTAGTCCAATTCGGTTTGGGCTAGGGGCCGCATGCCTTGCCTCCTCTCTTCCACAACTTGGCCCATGAGGCCCAATACTTCTTCCCTGTATTCCCGTAACTCCGTGGTACTCCGAAAAATACCCGAATAACTTGGAACCTTTCCGATGTCCGAATATAGTGATCCAATATATCGATCTTTACGTCTTGACCATTTCGAGACTCCTCGTCATGTCCCTGATCTGATCCGGGACTCCGAACTACCTACGGTACATCAAATCACATAAACCTATAATATCGGTCATCACCGAACGTTAAGCGTGCGGACCCTACGGGTTCGAGAACTATGTAGACATGACCGAGACATGTCTCCGGTCAATAACCAATAGCGGAACCTGGATGTTCATATTGGCTCCTACATATTCTACGAAGAACTTTATCGGTCAAACCACATAATAACATACGTTGTTCCCTTTGTCATCGGTATATTACTTGCCCGAGATTCAATCGTCGGTATCTCAATACCTAGTTCAATCTCGTTACCGGCAAGTCTCTTTACTCGTTCCATAATACATCATCCCGCAACTAACTCATTAGTTACAATGCTTGCAAGGCTTATAGTGATGTGCATTACCGAGAGGGCCCAGAGATACCTCTCCGACAATCGGAGTGACAAATCCTAATCTCGATCTATGCCAACTCAACAAGTACCATCAGAGACACCTGTAGAGCACCTTTATAATCACCCAGTTACGTTGTGACGTTTGGTAGCACACAAAGTGTTCCTCCGGTATTCGGGAGTTGCATAATCTCATAGTCATAGGAACATGTATAAGTCATGAAGAAAGCAATAGCAACAAACTAAATGATCATCGTGCTAAGCTAACGGATGGGTCAAGTCAATCACATCATTCTCTAATGATGTGATCCCGTTAATCAAATGACAACTCATGTCTATGGCCAGGAAACTTAACCATCTTTGATTCAACAAGCTAGTCAAGTAGAGGCATACTAGTGACACTCTGTTTGTCTATGTATTCACACATGTACTAAGTTTCCGGTTAATACAATTCTAGCATGAATAATAAACATTTATCATGATATAAGGAAATATAAATAACAACTTTATTATTGCCTCTAGGGTATATTTCCTTCACACCTGTCCTCGGAACATGAGTGTGAAACTTGTTCTGATAGCCTGATTGGGTGGGTGGGAAGATCCATGGCCACCTTTGTTCTTCTAATGGTAGGGCTGATGAAACAGAGGAGGCGGAGGAAGCCAGAACTTTTGTTGCTTAGCTGCCACTTGTGAGGAAGAAGAACACTGAACTACATCCCTGATTCTCTTCTTTGAAGCCTCACACTTGAGCTGAGCACCTTCTTGCTTGAGGGCCATGTTATAGAATTGATCGAACTTAGTAGGCTCCAGAAGAACGAGAGCTAAATGCAGATCCTCTCTAAGGCCACCCCTGAAGTGATAGATCATGCTCTTTTCATCAGGAACGTCTTGTTTAGCGAAGCGATCAAGTTTCTGAAACTGGATGTTGTATTGGTACACGGACATGCTTCCTTGCTTGAGATTGCGGAATTCCTCACACTTGCTCTCAACATCACTTGTTGGAATGTGATGAGCTTTGAAATCCTGGCAGAAGTTATCCCAGGTAATCACTCGACCTCCTCTGGAATCTTTGTATTGTTGATACCAATCAGTAGCTTGGTCCTTGAGCTAAAAAGAAGTGAACTTGCCGTAGTCCTCAGGCCTGACATTGCTACATTCAAAATGCTGGTTGATGTCCATGAGCCAATCATAGGCGTCTGTGGCCTCGGCGCAAAAGCTAAAGGACTTTGGTGATTTGCAAGGAACCGGTTGAGGGTAGCAAACTGAGGCCGATTGTTCAAATGCCCTTGGCCTTGATTCCCTTGGTTGCCTTGAACTTGGTTGCGCTCTTGCAAGAGTTGCAAAAGCATCTAAGTATTAGCATTGGTGGCTGGCATGACAGCTTGCCATGCCTCCGGAGGCGGAGGAGTTGGCGGAGGCGGAGGGTTCGCCTGACTCCCATCATTGCGGTCCGGATTCAGACGCGTTGGAGGATCCATCCTGAAGAGGGTGACATCCATTAGAATCATGATAGAAAGATAGACAAGTTGAGTCAACGGATAGAAATTGCAACATATGGTCTTCACAATAAACATTCGAACAAGGATTGAACAAATGAATTCCACAGTTAACAATACATGACCATTAAGGTGAGAAGCCACTTAGATAAAGGTTGATGAATGAAACAACAAGGTACGACTTGAACAAATAAGTGGTAAGGATCACCCAATCACATACCAAATATTTGCCGGAAGAATAACTAGAGCTACTTGAATTCCCACCTATTAACTCCCGAAAATTTCTGGTTATGCAATCTGGTGTTGGGGATACAGGGAGGCACAGTATATATATCACACAACTAACAAGCCCTATGCTCCAACTGTATCCATCCTTCAACACATAACCAAGAAAACTTCAGAAATTGTGTACCTCAACCTTCAAAAAGCATCCATTATATGAGATGTGGTAATACTCCCGAACTCCCTCCCCAGTACTGGGTGGCGTCGAGTTTATCTCACCACTAACTGCATAAAAGAGATTTTCGATGTCGGCGAACTCTGGTATTGCAAAACTGCAACGATAAAATTGTGACGACAACACCTCAGAGCTCAACTCCCCGGGACACTGCCACAACCCCTAAATGTCAGGAGGCACCAAGAACAATGTTCTCGTCACAAGAATATCGAAACGATCCCAAGATACCCATGTGATCTTAAAAAATCGTGAAATTTGAGGAAAGGAAAGTCAAAACATCTATGTCACGAGGCCTCACCAGAGCGACGAAGGGGACTGAGGAGTAAAAAGAATCCTACTCTCCGATATATATAATCCTAAGACTCAAAACATTTTTGTTCTAGACTAAACAACGTCAGCGATTCGATCAAGCAGGGGGGCTCCTAAGTGACGGATGGCTCTAATACCAACTTGTAATGCTCAAGATGCGGCTATATTTCCCACGTGTCGAGGCACAACTTAGAGGCATAACCACATGTTGGTTTTGTCGCAAGAAGGGTCATCTTCACACAATCCCAAGTAATAAACAAGGAAGGGATAAATAGAGTTGGCTTACAATCGCCACATCACACAATGCTCAAATAATTCATACATCATTCAGAGTACACACATAGTCCGACTACAGACAAAAGCCAATGAAAATAAGATAACCCCAAATGCTAGATCCCCGATCGTACCAACTGGGCTCCACTACGGATCATCAGGAAAAGACACGTAGTAACGGCCAAGGTCCTCGTCGAACTCCCACTTGAGCTTGGTTGCATAACCTGCATAGGTATCATCGGCACCTCCAATTGTTTTGGTAGTATCTGTGAGTCACGAGGACTCGGCAATCTTAAAACCCACGAGATCAAGACTACTTAAGCTTATGGGTAGCATATGGTTATGAGGTAGAGTTGCGGCAAGTGCTAAGCAAATATGGTGGCTAACATACGAGTACAAGAGTAAGATGAGAAACTACGCAACGCTCGTAACTAGAAGTGATCAAGAAGTGATCCTGAACTACTTACGTTCAAACATAACCCTACCGTGTTCTCTTCCCGAACCTCGTCAAAAAGGGATCATCACGGTTACACACGCGATTGGTGTGTTTTAATTAAGTCGAGTGTCAAGTTGTCTACAACCAGATATTAAAAAATTTCCATCTGCCACATAACCACGGGCACGGCTCTCGAAAGTGTAAACCCTGCATGGGTGTCCCAACTTAGCCCATGACAAGCTCGGGATCCGTGGAGACAATCCTCCATCGCGGGACCCTCTGATCAGACTCGGAATCCCAGTGCACAAGATATTTCGAAAATGGTAAAACTAGTCCAGCAAGACCTCTTGATGCACCAACCAAGCCTGATAGGAGTAGTGTGATCTCGTTCTCAGGGTACACCAGATGAGCTAAGCGTACAAGTACCAACATAACCCAAGTTTCCAAGGGGCGGTCCCGCGCGGTGCTCTAGTTTGGACCAACGCTCATAGGAGCACTGGCCCGGGGGTTGATTAAGTCCACGGGGTCTGGAAAGTCCCTATGCAAGTTTTAGTTGTTATTAGGCAAATGGTAAAACCAAGGTTGGGCCTTGCTGGAGGAGTTTTATTCAAAGCGAACTATCAAGAGGGGCCCATAAACCCTCATCATGTTAGGGACGCAAAATCAAGAAACATAACATCGGTATGACGGAAACTAAGGCGGCAAGAGTGGAACAAAACACCAAGCAAAAGGCCTAGCCTTCCACCCTTTACCAAGTATATAGATGCATTAATTAAATAAGAGATATTGTGATATCCCAACATATCCATGTTCCAACATGGAACAACCTGCAAGGCAGCTGGAACTAGCAACGCTATAAGAGGGGCTGAGCAAAAGCGGTAACATAGCCAAACAACGGTATGCTAGGAAGGTGGGTTAGAAGCTTGACATGGCAATATGGGAGGCATGATAAACAAGTGGTAGGTAGCGCGACATAGCAATAGAACTAACAACTAGCAAGCAAAGATAGAAGTGATATCGGCGGTAATGATCATCTTGCATGCAGAGTTCTCCGAGTTGTCGAAAGCTTGCTCCTCGTAAACATACTCAACAGGTTCCTCATTCATGAACTCGTCTCCCGGCTCTATGCAAAGCAAGAACACAAGCAACGGAACAACAATCAATCACGGTGCAATGCACAAGAAACATGATGCAAGACATGGCATGGAATGCAAGGTATGATGTGCAATACACATTGGTACTCTGTGAGGGAAAAGATGATCAAGGGATCAACTTGGCGAACCAAGCATGCCGCTGGAAATATGGGGTGATTTCGGTCAAAATCAACATAAGGATCACCGGAAAAGAAGGCACGGTTTGCAAATGACAAGCAAAATAAGAATGATGCAGAACTGCGCTTAACAACATCATAGCACTTAAAATGCATCATGAAACTATGCTACATACTCCAACATAGCAACAAAGCACATGTCGATGAAGTACAGGTGAAGCTCTTCAAATGATGAACATTGAGCTCCTGCTAGAACTCACTAGAACAAGCATAAAATAGCATGCCAAAAATGCAAATGATAACAGATTTACGGACTTGGAGAAAATACTAAACATGTCAAAAACAGCATCAGGTAGCAATGTTTAGAGCCAACAAACAACATGCTACAGGAACATATCATGGCAAACAAAGGCATGGCAAGTGATATGATCAGTTTCAGACTTAGAAGAAAAATATAGGATGGCAGGAACAGATTCATGATAGCTACTTTACAAGCTCATGCCACTAACGAAAAAACATTTCATGGCATCACAAAGTAACCAACAGTAAGAAGACACAATTATGAAGCTAAGCATGGCAAGAGCAAGTTCATAGGGTGCATGGATCACTAGCAACACTCATGGCAAAAATGAACTTCATGTTAACAATCTGCCAACAACAATATGTAGCAAAAGTAGAGCATGGTAATGACATGCTAAATTACTCCATAATTGCAACCAGAGGCATGCATGGATAGAGCATAACCATAGCTTCAAAACATCCTTACTGAAGTGCAACAAAATATGCATGGGTCTACTTGTGGCAACAAGACAACATAGCATCAAAATGTCAGGAAAGACTTGGCAAAATTACGAAGTGCCTGAAAACAGCAACATCATGTAGCCTACTTTGCATGCTTGTGCTAGTCACCATAGAGCTCATAAAAATACAAGGCTTGCACCACTGTGAAGATGGCATGGAGATACTCCTAAAACATGTAGACATCGTGATCATAGGATGCACAAACAAATGCAATTAAAATGACAAATCAGCAAGTTATGATAAATTCCAGCAGACAACATCATATAGCACTTTTCAAAGAAGATTAGGGAACCAATTTGGACATTAGTATGAATGAAAATGACACTAACATGAAGAGCATCACGCGAAGAACATTTTGATATATCATATGCGCAAATCGGAGCCACGAGCATGGAGATGTGACATGACAAAGGGGTGCACAAAATGTTAGGAATTCGGGACTTATAAAGAATTCAACCTCGCAGATCTAGGGTTTTGACCCGCGACACGCGAACCGATGTGGCCGGCCAAGCTCGGCGTCGGATCTGTCCGGAGATGGTGGCGGCAGCGTCCGGTGGCGCGTGGCGGCGAGGCGGCGGGCGACGACGGGTGGCAGCGCCGGGCGGCGGGACGAGCGGGTGGCGGCGAGGCGCTCGGACGCGGGCGGCGGAGATGCGCGGGCCGGGCGGGCCGGCCTAGGGCCCGTGGGCCGCGGTAGCCGAGGGCCACGTGGCGTCGCATGGTTGGCTGTGGGGGCGGCGACGCGGAGTGTCCGGCGCGGGCGGACACGTCCGACGGCGCGGAAGGGCTAGGCTAGGGTTTCGTATGAGGTTTCGGGGGAAGAGACATATTTATAGGTAGGTGGAGCTAGGAGTGTCCAAATGAGGTGTGGTTTTCTCCCACACGATCGTGATCCAACGATGGAGAGCATGGAGGGGGTTTAGATGGGTTAGTGGGCTGTTTTGGAGGTGTGCTGGGCTGCAAAGAGAGAGAGGCTTTACGGTTACCCGATTAACCGTTGGGGCATCAAACGACCTCCAAATGGAACAAAATTTGACACACGGCCTACCGGTGATGTACCAAGGCCACTCGAAAAATATCGACCCATTCCGAGAACGTTTTTCTCCCGCTCACGAAACAAGATTTGAGGGGGTGCAACGGGTGCATGTGGGAGTGTCGGATTCCGAAACGGACAATAGGGAAAATGACCGGATGCATGAGACGAACACGAATGCAAATGATATTCCCATGATGACATGAGATGAAATGCATGACATGAAAAAAAATGCAAAAATGAGGATAAAACCCAACCACAGAGGGAATAACATATCACATAGCCGGAAATGGCAAGAGTTGGAGTTACAATTATGGAAAGTTACATCCGGGGCGTTACAGCGCGCCCCCTATCTTGTGGGCCCCACATGTGTCCCCTCCACTTATTCCAGTACCCATCCACCCATAGCTCAAACTCGTGTTCTTGCTCATTTTGCTATCATTTTTTATCTTCTTGTGCAAAGCTCCATTCATAAAACTGCTTTGGGGGATTGTTCTTCAGTATTTGACTCCTCTGATGGTCTAGTTAGTTTGTGTTCTAGTGCTTTATTTATTGCAATTTTTTGTTGTTGTGGTGACCCTGTTCTTGAACTTGCATGTCAAATTTATATGCTTCGAAGTAGTTTTGATGCATGATATAGCCTCTAGACACTTGTTGGAGTAGTTGCTATCAATCTTGTTGAGTTTGGTTCACTTTTATTTTGAGTCACTAAAAAATTTAGAAAATTTTAGGGGAAGAAAATTATGAGGAGATTGTTGAGAGGCTCTTCGAGCTGGGGCTCGAAAGAAAAACTAAATGAGGAGAAGGGAAGCCCAAGTACAATCTTCCTTGCACCGCGGAGGTTCGACCGTGTGAATGGCCATGTGATGCATTCTTGGAGGCGGTCGGAATTCCTGAGGATTTTTATAATTTGGCGTAGAATGCAGGCATCATCGACTTCCTTCATGACTAGTGTGATCAGTACCTCCTACTCACTAATACGTTCGTGCAAAATTTTCATTTTCATGCTAGGAGAGCACCACCCATGGTAGATTTTTACTTATATGATGAGTATAAGGAAATGACGCTTTATGATTTTTGTGAGGTTTGCAAATTACATTTTGAGGGAAGCATCGAGGAACCACGTCCTAGAGATGTGGAATATTTTATTGATAGAGTCACCATTGGGGAAAGGATAAAGGTGTCGGAAACGAGAGTGTCTAGTTTACATTTTCCTGTTTTGCGCTACTACTCATTATTCGTGGGGAGATGTTTGATTGGTTGAGGGGATAGTGGAGGCCTTAGTGCTCCTGACCTTGCCATTTTGTGCCATGCTTTACTTCGTGATAGAACTATCAGTTTAGGCGCTATGGTTGCTAGATGGTTGAGTTTAAACCGTATGAAGGGTCCTATATTTGGAGGTATCTATGCTTCATGCCTTGCTAGACGCTTTGAGATACCTATTAGGCATGATGAGAAAGAGGAGATACTACTACCCACTATTTACCTAGACTATAACAGTATGGTAGCATATGATTTTATTCGCTATGATAAGGAAAAGAGACTCATTTATAACCTGGTATTTAGTGAAAAGACTTGTCAGATTATTACCTTGTCTGCACCTTCTTTGTTTAATATTCATTCAGGCACGTACCTCATCATGCCCTAGGACATCATTGCATACCGGGAGTGGACGTGATCCCCAGTTCACGAGCCAGAGCCATCACCTGATCCATATCAAGAGCTTATTTATCAGTGGGAGCCGCAGAAGCTCGCTAACCAGTGGAACCCCTGATACGTCTCCGTCGTATCTACTTTTCCAAACACTTTTGCCCTTGTTTTGGACTCTAACTTGCATTATTTGAATGGAACTAACCCAGACTGACGTTGTTTTCAGCAGAATTTCCATGGTGTTATTTTTGTGCATAAATAAAAGTTCTCGGAATGACCTGAAAATCAACGGAGATTATTTTTGGAATATATAAAAAATACTGGAAGAAGAATCCATGTCAGGGGGCCCACACCCTGTCCACGAGGGTGGGGGCGCGCCTACCCCCCTGGGCGCGCCCCCTACCTCATGGGCCCCCTGATGCTCCACCGACCTCAACTCCAACCCCATATATTCGTGTTCGGGGAAAAATCGGAGAGAAGGATTCATCACGTTTTACGATACGGAGCCGCTGCCAAGCCCTAAACTCTCTCAGAAGGGCCGATCTGGAGTCCGTTCGGGGCTCCAGAGAGGGGAATCCGTCGCCATCATCACCATCAAACTTCCTCCATCACCAATTTCATGATGCTCACCGCCGTGCATGAGTAATTCTATCGTAGGCTTGTTGGATGGTGATGGGTTGGATGAGATTTATCATGTAATTGAGTTAGTTTTGTTAGGGTTTGATCCCTAGTATCCACTATATTCTGAGATTGATGTTGGTATGACTTTGCTATGCTGAATGCTTGTCACTAGGGCCCGAGTGCCATGATTTCAGATCTGAACCTATTATGTTTTCATGAATATATGCGAGTTCTTGATCCTATCTTGCAAGTCTATAGTCACCTATTATGTGTTATGATCCGTTATCCCCGAAGTGACAATAATCGGGATACTTACCGGTGATGACCATAGTTTGAGGAGTTCATGTATTCACTGTGTGTTAATGCTTTGGTCCGGTACTCTATTAAAAGGAGGCCTTAATATCCCTTAGTTTCCAATAGGACCCCGCTGCCACGGGAGGGTACGTAGGACAAAAGATGTCATGCAAGTTCTTCTCCATAAGCATATATGACTATATTCGGAATACATGCCTACATTACATTGATGAACTGGAGCTAGTTTTGTGTCACCCTATGTTATAACTGTTGCATGATTGATCGCATCCGACATAATTATCCATCGCTGATCCAATGCCTACGAGCTTTTCATATATTGTTCTTCGCTTATTTACTTTTCCGTTGCTACTGTTACAGTTGTTATAAAACCAAAAATATTACTTTTGCTACCATTACCACTACTATCATATTACTTTGCTACTAAATACTTTGCTGGATATATTAAGTTTCCAGGTGTGGTTGAATTGACAACTCAACTGCTAATACTTGAGAATATTCTTTGGCTCCCCTTGTCTCGAATCAATAAATTTGGGTTGAATACTCTACCCTCAAAAACTGTTGTGATCCCCTATACTTGTGGTGATGCGGAGCATCCCATGTTCATCCCCATGTACATTCCGACTACTCTCCAAACCCCAAGTGGGCATATGACGAGACCTCGAACATACGCCATTGGACACAAGGTGATCTCGCTCCTCTCCGAACCATCACTTTCTACATGTGAGATATGGCTACTACCTCCAATGTGTGTTCTATGCATGATCAGGTACTTGGAGGAAAGCCACGAAGTCACCACATCCAACAGAACAACTAGCGAGGACGCCAAGTACAAGGACCAAGAGAAGAAGTTGAGCGAAGCTACAGCCACCGGACGACCGGCCCAGCCCGGACGTCCGACCCCTGAGGACCCGAGCTGAATCTACGGACGACCGAAGCCACCGGACATCCGACGACTCCCAGCGTCCGGACGACCGCCAGACACCGGACATCCGACACTCTCCAGCGCCCGGACGACCGACGCCGACCGGACGTCCGACACCACCTGTCCAGAGCCAAAACGCCGGACGTCCGACATGAACCGAACGACCGGACCCTCGCGAGCCTCCGGACGTCCGGTACCTGTCGGGCGTCCGACGCCTGTGCGCCCGCCCGTGTGTGTCCGGTACCTATCGGGCGTCCGACGCCTGTGCGCCCGCCCGTGTGTTGGGCCGAAGCCACTTACCCTTTCATTCGCCTAGACTATATATACTCCTCCACCTCCTCCTAGTTAGGGTCAGCGTTGTGATAGCTCATTTGAGAGATAGAGCTACGCTCATCCACATCGGATCTACTCCTTGAGAGAGACCGCGGCCCCTCTTCGGAGAAGATCCACCTTGGATTCAAGACCTCCTTCCGGAGAAGATCCCCTTGTGGATTCAAGACCTCATCACGGAGAAGAACCGGCTACCTCTTGTATCGTCCGTTGTTAACTTTGGATCTTGTATCTCTCTTTGTGTTTCGAGGATCTAGCACATGTGTGATCATACTTGTTGGTTTGAGTGTTCTCTTGTGTTCCCCTCGTGATTTTCCCCTCGTTTTCCTCCTCGTGTTCTTCGCGGGATCCGCTCCTTTCATGAAAGATCGGGCCACTAGGGTTCTACCCTACATTATCTTGGATCAGAGTCAGCTTGTCTCTTGATACCATCATCTTGGTATCATGAGCCACGTTGATCAAGATTTCGGAGCCTCCCCCACCGTTTTCTAGACTACTTTTGCTTGATTTCGTCCTAAATTCGAAAATCCCCACCAAAAATAGCCCCAAATTTTTTTGTGATTTGTTTGTTAGATGATGTTTTGTTGATTTTGATCCATGGATTTGCTTGGTTTCAAGTGGATGTAGCATCTCCCCAAGTTTCCCCATCTTTCATCCATGAAATCTCATCAATTTTGACACCAAAATCCCCAAATTCCGGCCAAAATCGCGTCCCGAATCTCGGATCTGGAGTTGACCCTGATACACCGGACGACCGTCATTTTACCGGACGTCCGGAGCCGCAGGAACCACCGGACGTCCGACCTTACCGGACGACCGGAACCCCCTAACCCGAGCAGAATTAGCGGATTTCCGACCCGACCGGACGTCCGGCCACCGGACATCCATTTTTTCCGGACGTCCCGTACCTGTAAAAACTGATTTCGCTCAAATTTTGTTTCGTCCATAACTAATTCATCCGAACTCCAATTTTGACGTTCTTTAGCTCGTTGAGAAGCTCTTGACATCCTCCTTCCCACAAAAATACTACCAACATCTTTTGACTACATCAAATTTTGACAATTTTAGCATCTTTGCCTAGGACTTCCACCACATCATCCGATACACCACCACCGACTTCCGCAACCTAACTCATATTGATCCCCAGCGCATATGTGGTTGCTTGAGGAGTGATTTGAGTCTCCTAAGGTGTCTAGGCTACTTAGGGACGGTTGCTTCTTCATCAACCACCACCACCACTTCCGCATAGGCTTGACCACTATACACTTCCGCCACCCCAACTTAACCCAATTTTGTTTGTGTTGTGAGTTGTGTCTCCTAAGGTGTTTCGGCTACTTAGGGACCGTGCTTCCAACTCCGAAATCGTGTATAGTCCACCACCTTGCCTCCACTTCCGCATTGCGTACTCCACAACCCATAATTGCATTTCCACAATCCCTTTGAGCTTCCGCAACCACCACCGCATCCCGCTACCACCATTTTGAGATTTGACATTTGAGATTTTGAGTTCGCGGATTTTCCGTTTCCTAAGGTGTTTCGGCTACTTAGGGACGAGTCTCCATCATCTTGGTATCTCCATCAAGATCACCGCCACTCATCATCGCTATGGACGGTAACCTCCATATCATCTCGATATCGTGGTATCCCTCCATTGTATATTCCCTTGCCATTGCATTGATAACCCCTAGCCCATTTTGCGTCACTTGCCTATCGAGACTATCCGTTTGAGTATTTCCGGCAATGTTACTTGTGCACATTAGTGATCTACACCATACATTGCATACATACCATATCATATTGGTATCATATCATCTCGTGTGCCTCAAGTTTGTTCCCGCATATACACAATTACTATCTTGGTTTGTGCATTTCGCAAAGTGGCCATATACAAAAAAAGAATAAGCTTTTAAGCAAAAGAGAAAGAGCAAAGAAGCTTGTAAGCAATAGCCATAGCATCCACCACATTGCATAAGATTGTCATATCCGATCATCTTGGATCAAACACCGGGAACCATACATACATAGCATACTTGGGATAGAAAGTTTATCCATTTTGCATATCATAGGTTGTGCATAAGTGTTGTATCCGCCTATAGAGCAATCGTGCTAGCATCTCTCTTGAGTTGTGCAACACGAGCGTTTTCCGTGGATTCCACATTTTGTGCTCATCCTTGGTTGCACGACCCCATTTATCTATCCGTGTGTGTGTGTTTCCGTGTGCCACATATTGCTATTGGTCTACTTGTTACACTTGCGAATTTGTGAATCTCTTTCAACATTATTGACTCTTGCTAACATTTTACATCAGATTTTTGTGCCACTATCCTCACCAAGCTCCACCATAAGCCTTACTTGTGTAGGTGTGAGAAACCGACAAGAATTGGTACCAATTGTGCTATTTCCTTGTCCACATTGGAGTGATCATTGATCCACTTTCAACTTCGGTCAAGGTACATTTGGTATTCATTCTTCTCTTTCTCCAATCATATTGGCTCGAATCTTGTGATGGATAGGCAAGGCATTTCATCTCCGGTCTTCGACAACGACGACCGCATGAACAACTACATCACCAAAGCATCAATCTTCTATCTACAATGACAAATGCAAGGAACACAATCAAGATTGCGAGAGCGCATCGAGAACATCTCCATCGACATTCGTCACTCCGAAGCAAGGAAAAGGGACTACATCGACAAGAAGCTTTCCGCACATAAAGAGCAGCAAGATGCAAGGATGGAGGAGATTAGAGCCTTGATCAAGTCTTCTTCCCCTTCGTCATCTTCAAGGCGGCGACGTTCAAGCCACAAGTCTTCAGAGCGCCCAAGCGATGCAAGCGCGAGTCGTCCACATTTCCATGGCGACCATCATCACGTTCGTGATCCACATCGTCATGAAGGGCAAGTCACCTCCAAGCATCATGTGCACAACGACGACGAACGACATCTACTACGAGCTCAAGTGTGACAACACCACCATCATCATGAAGATGCTCAACAAGCACAAATGCACAAGTCCCAACAATCCCTACTTCACGCCAAGACCAAGCTTCATGAGCACAAGAGAAGACCGCAAGACGAGCACCACCAAGACGGAGCTACGGCTACACCAACCACTTCGGCATCTTTTCCAAGTGCTATCAAGGCATCTTCGCCTTTGTACATACGACATCTTCTCCTACTTCCTGTGAGTTTGCCTACATCGACATCTTCAACTACAAGGCGACCAACTACGAGTGAGGGAGACACTTCCATCTTCGGAAGCCCCTCAAGGAAGATGGCCGAGCATGGGAATTTCCCTTCGGTCATGGAGACGCGCTACGAGGTGCCACATCATTTGGGCCTCCAACAACAAGACGACGACAAGAAGGTCGAGCAAGGGCCATCCCCTTCGACCACGACAATGAGCACGAACCTCTTAAACAACATGAAGACGACGCCCATATTGGACTCATACTCCGAGTCAAGATACGAGACCGCTCATGAGACCTTATCTTTGGTCTTCGAGGAGAGTGATGATGTGCCATCTTCGGCCTTCATCCACGGCTACGACCACGACATGATTGAGCATGGAGACATTTGCACCAACATCTCTCCGACAACGACATGTGACGAGATGCCCCAATTTCCATGTGAGGAGAGCCACCACCACATGAGTGACATGAGTGACTCCACCACACGTGACATTGACAGCATTTCCTATGAGAGGATGAGTGTGACCACCACTAGCCCCACACTTGAGAGCATGCCACACATCCTATGTGAGGTTGAGAGCCATTTGAGTGACTCCCCCAACCATATGAGTGAGAGCGTCCGAGAGGGAGTGAGTGAGCCACAACACTTAGTGAGCGAGGTAGTTGACACGGCATGTGAGGCCACTTTGATTTCTAACGACTTAACCTCTACTCCTAGTGTGTTTTCTTCTTTGGTGCTAGGTCTCCTACATGACGACATGCCTATCCTCAACGAGCACATACCTCCAATGGAGACGACGATGGCCATGGTGGACGATGATGCACCCCCCACATGGTTCCATCAAGATGAAGATGCCAACAAGACGATCTTCAAAACCTCACCTACAACACATGAGCGACGCTCCAAAGGTAACATAGGTGATGGTACTTCTCTTGTCCCACTAGTGGACTATCTTGACATCGATTGCTCCCTGTTGACCTACCTATTACCATGCTTCATGCTAGTGAGACTTATTCATGCCTTGACTTACCTATTTATGATGAATATGATGATGAGCATGTTGAGTTGCCTAGTTGTGATGCTATGCTTCATAGGATATCTTGTGAAAATTCTATTGGTCACTTCATGTTTGACAATCCATTGAACTTGTCATATGCTATGAGTGAGATCTCCCATATAGCCTCATTTCAATCTCAACATAGTAACTATGCATGCCCCATTCAAATACATCCCATTTTCACTTATGGCATAGATGACGAGATGATGGTCATTAGCTTTTGCTTCTCTTGTGATGATATTGCCATGCTTCTTTTACATGATTTGCGCAATTCATCTACTATACCATGCCATGATCACATTGTTCCAAATATGCATTATTTTGGATGTTGTCAATATTCTCCATGCGATGTTGCTACTCATGCTCATGAGGAGACCCCCATAGTTCGCTCATGCGTATTAGGAGATTTTGATGCATTCCATACATTGCATGATTCCCATAATTGCTTGCACCATATGCATTCCATGAACAACAATTGTCTACATATTTCTTGTGATGCATTACACAATTTGAGTCTCCATTATGTTATACATAATAACAAACCTCTCATGATGGATGACATGTTTCTATATCACGCATCTCATTTATTTGAGCATTGGATATTTTGTGCTAACCAACACAAGCACGTGCGCATCATGATGGATGATGTGTACATCTACCACGCACACACAATTTTCCTTTTGTCCTTGTTTTGTGTAGGTACTCACGTATACTCGTCAACCTCTCAATCCCAAGAGTTGACGAAATGAGCTCTTGAGAGCAAAGATGACTTGGGATCCTGTGAACTATCCTTCCCACCACTCTTCGCGCAACAACTACGCGCATCTCTTTCACTTGGCTCTCACACGGCTGTGGGCTATATACCGCTTCTCGCTTCTTACTCATTTTACCGTGTTCACTTTGCATGCTATGCTTGCTTCTATGCCTTTGCCATGCAATTGTGACCCTTGCTTGCATCTACACATGATTCATCATTATGCTACTCCTATGTGTATTTGCATGCTTGGTGAAGATCCTTGTTGCTATTGCCATGTTTATCATGTGCCTCATGCTATTGATGCTATTTTCCTCATATCTTGCCTTCATGCTTGTGATATGTCTTGTGCATTATTCATGACCACTATTTGCACACATGACATACTTGACATGATTCCTTCTAGTACGTTGCATCTTCGCACTACTAGCTTGCTTGCCTTGATTCACATGATTGCTTGCTTTGTCGCATCACCCATGTTCCATTCTTACTTGCTTTCTTGGGTTGATGACGTATATGTTCATGCCTCTCACATGATATATTTTGTTCATTGTCGCTTGCCTCCAATTGTTGCATCTATGCTTATTGATCGTGGAGACTTGGACACCTTACTTGTGATGCATGCTTGCTTGATTACGCCTATTGTATTTGGTTGTTCTCGCGTCATATGCCTCCATACTATGAAATGCTCCCTTGTCCTTTCTTATGATGAGCATGATGCATCCACTTGTTGGGTATTTTACCGCACGAATGATAGGTTTTCCGCTAACCTCATTTGTTTTTATGAGTGTTTGTCATGTTCTTTCATGTTGAAGGATTCACAAGGCGATACCGTCATGACACAATTTGGTCATGTGAAGGCATACACGATGTGCAACACCAACATTTGCGAGAATCTCCTAAAGGTGAACTCCTTCCCTTTGAGCCATCCTCAATTATGCATATTGGATGGGTCACTCTTTCATTGTTGTTTCCTTCTTCTTGTCTACATGTTACATCTATTGGACGGAGGACCGACATTGGAGATGGAACCCATGGACCTTCAAGTTGAGGAGCGCTCGAACTTATTGGATGCACCTTCGAACCTCCACTCATGCCACGACATCGAGCATTGGTACACCAACACCTCCATATTTGTTGATTGTGCTAACACTTGTCATGCTCATTGGACATCTTACACACATGACAAATTTGCATCTCATGCATGGTTTGACTCCCATTACGATTGCCTTGTTGCATCTTGTATTCCCATGTCATCCATTATATATGAGCTTGTGCATTTCCTTCACAAATTTGTTGTGATCTTTCTTGATGGCATATTCATACATCATGATCATATTGCCCATCATCAATTGCATGATCACATACTCATCTTGAGCATCCATTGTCATATTCATGCTATTGATAAACCGTCTCACTATGACATCATTTTGCACCGTGGTTGCATTCATCATATTCTTGCTTTTGCTACCATGAATGTTGTGCATACATTTCCATATCTTTTGGATAAGCTTCATGCACCTTGTCATGATCAATCTTGTTGTACGGACTCATTCTTACATGATGGACACTTTGTGTGCTCTAACCATTGTATTTCCGAGTGTCGTTTGTGTTTGCTCTTTTTGCATGTATACCACTCCGGCGACACCTTGGAGTACTTGGATTGCTCAACGTCTTCCACTCCGTCCAACTACAAGTCCGTCCACGACTACTGTTTCCATGGTGATGAGGATCACGATCCGAGGTCGGATCTTTCCCAAGGGGGGAGATGATGCGGAGCATCCCACGTTCATCCCCATGTACACTCCGACTACTCTCCAAACCCCAAGTGGACATGTGACGAGACCTCGAACATACGCCATTAGACACAAGGTGAACTCGCTCCTCTCCGAACCATCACTTTCTACATGTGAGATATGGCTACTACCTCCAACGTGTGTTCTATGCATGATCAGGTACTTGGAGGAAAGCCACGAAGTCACCACATCCAACGAAACAGCTAGCGAGGACGCCAAGTACAAGGACCAAGAGAAGAAGCTTCGCGAAGCTACAGCCACCGGACGACCGGCCCAGCCCGGACGTCCGGACCCTGAGGACCCGAGCCGAATCTACGGACGACCGGAGCCACCGGACGTCCGATGACTCCCAGGGCCTGGACGACCGCCAGACACCGGACGTCCGACACTCTCCAGCGCCAGGACGACCGACGCCGGCCGGACGTCCGACACCACCTGTCCAGAGCCAAAACGCCGGACGTCCGACATGAACCGGACGACCAGACCCTCACGAGCCACCGGACGTCCGGTACCTGTCGGGCGTCCGACGCCTGTGCGCCCGCCCGTGTGTTGGGCTGAAGCCACTTACCCTTTCATTCGCCTAGACTATATATACTCCTCCACCTCCTCCTAGTTAGGGTCAGCGTTGTGATAGCTCATTTGAGAGATAGAGCTACGCTCATCCATATCGGATCTACTCCTTGAGAGAGACCGCGGCCCCTCTTCGGAGAAGATCCACCTTGGACTCAAGACCTCCTTGCGGAGAAGATCCCCTTGTGGATTCAAGACCTCCTCACGGAGAAGAACCGATTACCTCGTGTATCGTCCGTTGTTAACTTTGGATCTTGTATCTCTCTTTGTGTTTCGAGGATCTAGCACATGTGTGATCATACTTGTTGGTTTGAGTGTTCTCTTGTGTTCCCCTCGTGATTTTCCCCTCGTTTCCCTCCTCGTGTTCTTCGCGTTCTTTGCGGGATCTGCTCCTTTCGTGAAAGATCGGGCCACTAGGGTTCTACCCTACATCATGTGGGTTATCAAGACTATTTTCTGGCGGTTGCCGGGGAGCATAGCTCTATTCTTTGAGTCACTTGGGATTTATATCTGTTGATCACTATGAAGAACTTGAAAGATCAAATAACCAAGATTTTTCCCTCAACTACGAGGGGAGGTAAGGAACTGCCATCTAGCTCTGCACTTGATTCACCTTCTATTTTGAGTAAACTTGCGACGCCTACACATGCTATTGATTCTGATAGGTCGCATGTTATTGATGATGCCATTTCTGCTTTGCATGATATTTATGATGAAACTACTTCTATGCTTGATAATACTGTGCGATTAGGTGAATTTCTTGATGAACAACTGGCTAGGGCTAGAGAGAATGAAATTATTGAAACTCATAATATTGATGAAAGTGATGATGAAGATTCTCCCCCTAGATATGAGTTGCCTGTTGTGCCTGAGGGTTATGTTATGGATGAAGAAACTGCTAGAGACTTCTTAGCTTGCAATGATAAATCTGATCTTAAGAAATTATTAGCTAAGCTTAAAGAAAAGTCTTTGAATGCTAGAATGAAATATGACCCTGCTTTTGCTACTTCACCTATCTTTATTATTGATAAGGATTATGATTTCTCTGTCGACCCTCAGATAATTACTTTGGTTGAATCTGATCCTTTTTATGGATATGAATCTGAAACTGTTGTGACACATTTTACTAAATTAAATAATATAGCCACCCTGTTTACTCATGATGAAAAAACTCGCTATTACTTTATCCTTAAGTTGTTTCCGTTCTCATTAAAGGGTGATGCTAAAACGTGGTTTAATTATCCTGATCCTGGTTGTGTGCGTAGTCCCCAGGATATGATTTATTACTTATCTGCTAAATATTTCCCCGCTCATAAGAAACAAGCTGCCTTAAGGGAAATATATAATTTTGTGCAAATTGAAGAAGAGAGTCTCCCACAAGCTTGGGGGAGGCTTGTCCAATTACTTAATGCTTTGCCTGATCATCCTCTCAAGAAAAATGAAATACTTGATATCTTTTATAATGGACTAACTGATGCTTCTAGAGACTACCTGGATAGTTGTGTTGGTAGTGTTTTCAGGCAAAGAACTGTTGATCAAGCTGAATTTCTCTTGAATAATATGTTGACAAATGAAAATAATTGGACACTTCCTGAACCAACTCCTAAGCCAACTCCGAAGAAAAGGGGTATTCTATTTCTTAGCCCTGAAGATATGCAAAAGGCAAAGAAATCTATGAAAGAAAAAGGTATTAAAGCTGAAGATGTTCAGAATTTACCACCTATTGAAGAAATACATGGTCTTGATAACCCGACACGGGTAGTAAAGGTAAATTCTCTCTATAGATTTGATAAATGTGAAATTCCATTTACTAAGTTTGCTAGCCAATGCTTGGATGAGTTTGATGACTTTATGGTTAAACAAGAAAATTTCAATGCTTATGTTGGTAGACAATTGAAACACAATGATGATATGCTTGAACACTTGAGTGATTATATGTCTAGAGTTAAAGGTGAACTTAAACTTATTACTAAACATGCTTCTATGGTTACCACTCAAGTAGAACAAGTACTTAAAGCTCAGAATGATTTTCTCAATGAATTAAATAATAATAAGAATGATAACGATGTCAGAGTTATGACTAGAGGTGGTAAAATGACTCAGGAACCTTTGTATCCTGAGGGCCACCCTAAGAGGATTGAGCAAGATTCTCAGAGAACAAATATTGATGCACCTAGTCCTTCTAAGAGGAATAAAAAGAAAAATGATAAGACTTTACATGCTTCTAGTGAACCTGTTGTTGACACACCTAAGAATCCCAATGATATTTCTATTTCTGATGCTGAAACACAATCTGGTAATGAACATGAACCTAGTGATAATGTAAATGATGATGTTCATGTTCATGCTCAACCTAACAATGATAATGATGTAGATACTGAACCTGTTGTTGATCTTGATAACCCACAATCAAAGAATCAACGTTATGATAAGAGAGATTTTGTTGCTAGGAAGCACGGTAAAGAAAGAGAACCATGGGTTCAGAAACCCATGCATTTTCCTCCTAAACCATCCAAGAAAAAGGATGATGAAGATTTTGAGCACTTTGCTGAAATGATTAGACCTATATTTTTGCGTATGCGTTTGACTGATATGCTTAAAGTGAATCCTTATGCTAAGTACATGAAAGATATTGTTACTAATAAAAGAAAGATACCGGAAGCTAAAATTTCCACCATGCTTGCTAATTACACTTTTAAGGGTGGAATACCAAAGACACTAGGAGATCCAGGAGTACCGACTATACCATGCTCCATTAAAAGAAACTATGTTAAAACTGCTTTATGTGATCTTGGAGCCGGTGTTAGTGTTATGCCTCTCTCTTTATATCGTAGACTTGATTTGAATAAGTTGACACCTACCGAAATATCTTTGCAAATGGCTGATAAATCAACTGCTATACCTGTCTGAAGGAAATATGCCCTAGAGACAACAATAAAGTTATTATTTATTTTCTCATATGTTTATTATTCATGCTAGAATTGTATTAACCAGAAACATAATAAATGTGTGAATACACAGACAAACATAGTGTCACTAGTATGCCTCTACTTGACTAGCTCATTGATCAAAGATGCTTGAGTTTCCTAGCCATAGACATGAGTTGTCATTTGATCAACGGGATCACATCATTAGGAGAATGATGTGATTGACATGACCCATTCCGTTAACTTAGCACTTGATTGTTTAGTTTATTTCTATTGCTTTCTTCATGACTTATACATGTTCCTATCACTACGTGATTACGCAACTCACGATTACCGGAAGAACACTTTGTGTGCTACCAAACGTCACAATGTAACTGGGTGATTATAAAGGTGCTCTACAGGTGTCCCTGATGGTGTTCGTTGAGTTGGCATAGATCGAGAATAGGATTTGTCACTCCGATTGTCGGAGTGGTATCTCTGGGCCCTCTCGGTAATGCACATCACTATAAGCCTTGCAAGCAATGTGACTAATTAGTTAGTTACGGGATGATGCATTACGGAATGAGTAAAGTGACTTGGCGGTAACGAGATTGAACTAGGTATTGAGATATCGATGATCGAATCCTGGGGAAGTAACATACCGATGACAAAGGGAACAACGTATGTTGTTATGCGGTTTGACCGATAAAGATCTTCGTAGAATATGTAGGAACCAATATGAGCATCCAGGTTCCGCTATTGGTTATTGACCAGAGACATGTCTCGGTCATGTCTACATAGTTCTCAAACATGTAGGGTTCGCATGCTTAAAGTTCTGTGACGATCGGTATTATGAGTTTTTGTGTTTTGATGAACCGAAGGTAGTTCAGAGTCCCCGATATGATCACGGACATGACGAGGAGTCTCAAAATGGTCGAGACGTAAAGACCGATATATTGGACGACTATGTTCGGACACTGGAAGTGTTTTGGGATGTTTCGGACATATACCAAAGTACCGGGAGGTTACCGGACCCCCAGGGGAGTATATTGGGCCTAATGGGCCTTAGTGAGAGGAGAGGAGGGGCGGCCAGGGCAGCCGCACACCCCCTCCCCCTCTAGTCCAAATTGGACAAGGGGGGGTGCCCCCCCTTCCTTCTCTTCTTCTCTCCTTTCCTCTCCTACTACTACTCCTACTTGGAAGGGGGAGTCCTACCCCTCGTGGGAGTAGGACTCCTCATGGGGTGCGCCATAGGAGGCCGGCCCCCTCCCCCTCCTCCACTCCTTTATATACAGGGAGGGGGCACCCCTTGGAGACACAACAGTTGATCATTGATCTTTTAGTCGTGTGCGGTGCCCCCCTCCACCATAATCCACCTCAGTCATATCGTAGCGGTGCTTAGGCGAAGCCCTGCGTCGGTAGCTTCATCAACACCGTCACCATGCTGTCGTGCTAACAAAGCTCTTCTCGGAAGCTCTACTGGATTGTGAGTTCGCGGGACATCACCGAGCTGAACGTGTGCTGAACGCTGAGGTGTCGTACATTCGGTACTGAGGATCAGACGATCGTGAAGGCGTACGTCTACATCAACCGCGTTGTCATAACACTTCCGCTTACGGTCTATGAGGGTACGTAGAAGACATTCTCCCCTCTCATTGCTATGCATCACCATGATCTTGCGTGTGCGTAGGAATTTTTTTGAAATTACCACGTTCCCCAACAGTGGCATCCGAGCCAGGTTTATGCGTAGATGTTATATGCATGAGTAGAACACAAGTGAGTTGGGCGATACAAGTCATACTGCTTACCAGCATGTCATACTTTGGTTCCGCGGTATTGTTGGGTGAAGCGGCCCGGACCGACATTATGCGTACGCTTACGCGAGACTGGTTCTACCGACGTGCTTTGCACACAGGTGGCTGGCGGGTGTCAGTTTCTCCAACTTTAGTTGAACCGAGTGTGACTACGCCCGGTCCTTGTTGAAGGTTAAAACAACACTAACTTTACAAACTATCATTGTGGTTTTGATGCGTAGGTTAGAACGGTTCTTGCTCAGCCCGTAGCAGCCACGTAAAACTTGCAACAACAAAGTAGAGGACGTCTAGCTTGTTTTTGCAGGGCATGCTGTGATGTGATATGGTCAATGCATGATGCTATATTTTATTGTATGAGATGATCATGTTTTTTAACGGAGTTATCGGCAACTGGCAGGAGCCATATGGTTGTCGCTTTATTGTATGAAATGCAATCACTGTGTAATTGCTTTACTTTATCACTAAGCAGTAGCAATAGTCGTAGAAGCAATAGTTGGTGAGACAACAATGATGCTACGATGGAGATCAAGGTGTCGCGCCGGTGACAATGGTGATCATAACGGTGCTTTGGAGACGGAGATCAAAGGCACAAGATGATGATGGCCATATCATATCACTTATATTGATTGCATGTGATGTTTATCCTTTATGCATCTTATTCTGCTTTGATTGACGGTAGCATTATAAGATGATCTCTCACTAAAAATTTCAAGGTACAAGTGTTCTCCCTGAGTATGCACCGTTGCAAAAGATCGTCATGCCGAGACACCATGTTATGATCGGGTGTGATAAGCTCAATGTTCTTATACAACGGGTGCAAGCCAGTTTTGCACACGTAGAATACTCGGGTTAAACTTGATGAGCCTAGCATATGAAGATATGGCCTCGGAACACTGAGACTGAAAGGTCGAGCGTGAATCATATAGTAGATATGATCAACATAGTGATGTTCACCATTGAAAACTACTCCATTTCACGTGATGATCGGTTATGGTTTAGTTGATTTGGATCACATAATCACTTAGATTAGAGGGATATCTATCTAAGTGGGAGTTCTTAAGTAATATGATTAATTGAACTTAAATTTATCATGAACTTAGTACCTGATAGTTCTTTTGCTTGTATATGTTGTTGTAGATAGATGGCCCATGCTGTTGTTCTGTTAAATTTTAATGCATTCCTTGAGAAAGCAAAGTTGAAAGATGATGGTAGCAATTATACATACTGGGTCCGTAACTTGAGGATTATCCTCATTGCTGCACACAAGAATTATGTCCTGGAAGCACCGCTGGGTGCCAGGCCTGCTGCAGATGCTGCTAATGACGTTAAGAACGTCTGGAAGAGCAAAGCTGATGACTACTCGATAGTTCAGTGTGCCATGCTTTACGGCTTAGAACCGGGACTTCAACGATGTTTTGAACGTCATGGAGCATATGAGATGTTCGAGGAGTTGAAGTTAATATTTCAAGGAAATGCCCGGATTGAGAGATATGAAGTCTCCAATAAGTTCTACAGCTGCAAGATGGAGGAGAATAGTTCTGTCAGTGAACATATACTCAGAATGTCTGGGTACCATAACCACTTGACTCAACTGGGAGTTAATCTTCTTGTTGATAGTGTCATTGACAGAGTTCTTCAATCACTGCCACCAAGCTAAAAGAGCTTTGTGATGAACTATAATATGCAAGGGATGGATAACACAATTCCCGAGCTCTTCGCAATGCTAAAGGCTGTGGAGGTAGAAATCAAGAAGGAGCATCAAGTGTTGATGGTCAACAAGACCACCAGTTTCAAGAAAAGGGGTAAAGGGAAGAAGAAGGGGAACTTCAAAAAGAACGACAAACAAGTTGTTGCTCAGGAGAAGAAACCCAAGTCTGGACCTAAGCCTGAGACTGAGTGCTTCTACTGCAAACAGACTGGTCACTGGAAGCGGAACTGCCCCAAGTATTTGGTGGATAAGAAGGATGGCAAGATGAACAAAGGTATATGTGATATACATGTTATTGATGTGTACCTTACTAGAGTTCGCAGTAGCACCTGGGTATTTGATGCTGGTTCTGTTCCTAACATTGGCAACTCAAAACAGGGACTACGGATTGAGTGAAGATTGGTTAAGGACGAGGTGATGATGCGCGTGGGAAATGGTTCCAAAGTCGATGTGATCGTCGTCGGCACGCTACCTCTACATCTACCTTCGGGGTTGATTTTAGACCTGAATAATTGTTATTTGGTGCCAGTGTTAAGCATGAACATTATATCTGGATCTTGTTGATGCGAGACGGTTATTCATTTAAATCTGAGAATAATGGTTGTTCTATTTATATGAGTAATATCTTTTATGGTCATGCACCCTTGAAGAGTGGTCTATTTGTGTTAAATCTCGATAGTAGTAATACAAATATTCATAATGTTGAAGCAAAAGATGCAGAGTTGATAATGATAGTGCAACTTATTTGTGGCACTGCCATTTAGGTCATATTCGTGTAAAGCGCATGAAGAAACTCCATACTGATGGACTTCTGGAATCACTTGATTATGAATCACTTGGTACTTGCGAACCATGCCTCATGGGCAAGATGACTAAAACGCCGTTCTCCAGAACAATGGAGTGATACGTCCATTTTGTATCATGCTTTTATAACGATATTTATTGCATTATGGGTTGTTATTACACATTATATCACAATACTTATGCTTATTCTCTCTTATTTTACAAGGTTTACATGAAGAGGGAGAATGCTGGCAGCTGGAATTCTGGGCCGAAAAAGGAGCAATTATTACAGACCTATTCTGCACAGCTCCAAAAGTCCTAAAAATTCAAGGAAGTCATTTTTGGAATTAGTAAAAAATACTGAGCGAAGAAAGTACCAGAGGGGGCCCACACCCTGGCCACGAGGATGGGGGTCGCGCCCTACCCCCCTGGGTGCGCCCCTGCCTCGTGGGCCCCCTGGTGGCCCTCTAATGCCCATCTTTGGCTATATGGAGTCTTTCGTCGAGGAAAAATCATAAGCAAGCTTTCGGGAAGAAACTCCGCCGCCACGAGGCGGAACCTTGGCAGAACCAATCTAGGGTTCCGACAAAGCTGTTCTGCCGGGGAAACTTTCCTCCGGGAGGGGGAAATCATCGCCATCATCATCACCAACGATCCTCTCATCGGGAGGGGGTCAATCTCCATCAACATCTTCACCAGCACCATCTCATCTCAAACCCTAATTCATCTCTTGTATCCAATCTTTGTATCCAAACCTCAGATTGGTACATGTGGGTTGCTAGTAGTGTTGATTACTCCTTGTAGTTGATGCTAGTTGGTTTACCTGGTGGAAGATCATATGTTTAGATCCATTATGCACATCAATATTCCTTTGATTATGAACATGAATATGCTTTGTGAGTAGTTACGTTCGTTCCTGAGGACATGGGAGAAGTCTTGCTATAAGTAGTCATGTGAATTTGGTATTCGTTCGATATTTTGATGAGATGTGTGTTATCATCCCTCTAGTGGTGTCATGTGAACGTCGACTACATGACACTTCACCATTGTTTGGGCCTAGAGGGAGGCATTGGGAAGTAATAAGTAGATGATGGGTTGCTAGAGTGACAGAAGCTTAAACCCTAGTTTATGCATTGCTTCATAAGGGGCTGATTTGGATCCATATGTTTCATGCTATGGTTAGGTTTACCTTAATACTTCTATTGTAGTTGCGGATGCTTGCAATAGGGGTTAATCATAAGTGGGATGCTTTTCCAAGTTAGGGCAGTACCCAAGCACCGGTCAACCCACATATCAGATTATCAAAGTACCGAATGCGAATCATATGAACGTGATGAAAACTAGCTTGACGATAATTCCCATGTGTCCTCGGGAGCGCTTTCCTTCATATAAGAGTTTTTCCAGGCTTGTCCTTTGCTACAAAAAGGATTGGGCCATCTTGCTGCACCTTATTTACTTTTATTACTTTCTACTCATTACAAATTACCTTATCACAAAACTATCTGTTACCGATAATTTCAGTGCTTGCAGAGAATACCTTACTGAAAACTAGTTATCATTTCCTTCTGTTCCTCGTTGGGTTCGACACTCTTACTTATCGAAAAGTCTATGATAGATCCCCTACATTTGTGGGTCATCAAGACTCTTTTCTGGCGCCGTTGCCGGGGAGTGAAGCGCCTTTGGTGGGTGGAATTTGGTAAGGAAAAATTTATATAGTGTGCTGAAATTTACTGTTACTTGTTACTATGGAACATAATCCTTTGAGGGGCTTGTTCGGGGTATCTTCACCCCGACCAGTAGAGCAAAGAGTTGTTCCTCAACCTACTGAAAATGTTTACTTTGAAATTCCTTTGGGTATGATAGAGAAACTGCTAGCTAATCCTTTCACGGGTGATGGAACATTGCATCCCGATTTACACTTAATTTAGGTGGATGAAGTTTGTGGATTATATTTGTAACGCCCGGATAATCTTGCTACAGTAATCCCACGCTAATCATGGCACGTCATCCTGATTACTGTTGCTATCCTCGCAATAATTCGAAACCGTTCAAATTCAAAATTCAAATTGATGAAAACAATAAAAGTTTTCAAAATTTAAAATAAAATTGTTCGGTGGTTGACGAATATTACAAAGGTAATTATAGTGCAACAGGCATATTTTATAAAATGGCTAAATGGATTAAATGATTTAAACAGAAAAGAAATAATAAAAGAAAATACAAAAGGAAAGAAAAACAGAAAACCAAAAAGAAAGAAAAAAACAAAAGGAGGGAAGCCCCCCCCTGCTGGACCGCGGCCCAGCTGGCCATCGGGCCAACCAGGCCGGC
>NC_041386.1:297802765-297804186 GCF_002162155.2 Triticum dicoccoides | reverse complement strand
TCTGTTTCCCTCCCACGCCGGCCGGCCACTGGCCTCGCCACGCCCGTGGCTGCCCCCCCTGCCTGCCGATCTGGGCGCTCGCCCAGTCGGGCGCCGATGCCCAGCACCCGCACCCGCGGCAACCGCACGCCCGTTAGCCCCCAGGGCCCTATGACAAAGGGGGCCCGCCCCCAGAACGTAAAAACAAAAGTATATAAAAATAAATAAAACAATAATTAAAATAAAAACAAATTTAATTAATTAATTAATTAATTGAATTAATTAAGTTAATTAACCTTAATTAATTAATCTAATTAACCTGTTAGCTTAATTAAACAGTGATTAGTTTAACTAAACCCTAATTAACCTAACAGAGTATGACAGGTGGGTCCCACTGGACCCATGCGTAAGTTTGACTTAGTCAACTCTGTTGACTGCTGATGTCAGCATGACATCATGCTGACGTGATAAATCCATTTTCGAATTAATTAAATAATTAATTAAATTTCAGAAATTAATAAAATCTTTAGAAAATCATATCTTTTAATCCGTAACTCGGATTAAAATATTTTCAACATGAAAGTTGCTCAGAACGACGAGACGATTCCGGATACGTAGTCCGTTCGTCCGCCACACCCCCCTAACCTATCGAACCCGCAACTTTCCCCCTCCGGCTCCTCTGCCCGAAAACACGAAACACCGGAAATACTTTCCCGGATGATTCCCCCCTTAACCAGTACCACCTTATCCCACGTTAGGGCACGCCTAGCATCGCTTGTCATGTCATGCATCGATATGCATCTGTTTATTTGGTATTCATTGTTTCTTCCCCCTCTTCTCTCCGGTAGACTACGGGACCGACGCTGCTACTGCCCAGTTCGACTACGGAGTTGACGACCCCTCCTTCTTGCCAGAGCAACCAGGCAAGCCCCCCCCCCCTTGATCACCAGATATCGCCTATTCTACTCTATACTGCTTGCATTAGAGTAGTGTAGCATGTTACTGCTTTCGTTAATCCTATTCTGATGCATAGCCTGACATTGTCGCTACATCTGTTGATACCTTACCTGCAATCCTAAATGCTTAGTATAGGATGCTAGTTTATCATCATTGGCCCTACATTCTTGTCAGTCTGCCTTGCTATACTATCGGGCCGTGATCACTTGGGAGGTGATCACGGGTATATACTATACATACATACATACTATACAGATGGTGACTAAAGTCGGGTCAGCTCGAAGAGTACCCGCGAGTGATTCACGGATTGGGGGCTGAAAGGACCTTTGTCCCGACGGCCCTCTGTGTGGATCTTTGTGGCGGAGCGACAGGGCAGGTTGACACCGCCTAGGAGAGAGGTGGGCCTGGCCCTGTTCGGCGTTCGCGGATACTTAACACGCTTAACGAGATCTTGGTATTTGATCTAAGTTGGCTACGAGCCTATA
>NC_041386.1:297794643-297801769 GCF_002162155.2 Triticum dicoccoides | reverse complement strand
TGCCTAGGTGGGGCTGTGACGTGTTGATCTTCCGCGGCCGGGCATGACCCAGGAAAGTGTGTCCGGCCAAATGGGATCAAGCGTGTTGGGTAAGTTGGTGCACCCCTGCAGGGAAGTTAATCTATTCGAATAGCCGTGATCTTCGGTAACAGGACGACTTGGAGTTGTACCTTGACCTTATGACAACTAGAACCGGATACTTAATAAAACACACCCTTCCAAGTGCCAGATACAACCGGTGGTCGCTCTACCTCAGGGATATGAGGAGGGGATCGCCGGGTAGGATTATGCTATGAGATGCTATTTGGAGATGTTACTTGGAGATGCTACTTGGAGGACTTCAATCTACTCTCTTCTGCTTGATGCAAGACGGTGGTTGCGAGAAGCGTAGTCTTCGACAGGATTAGCTACCCCCCTCTTATTCTGGCATTCTGCAGTTCAGTCCACTGATATGGCCTCCTTACACATATACCCATGCATATGTAGTGTAGTTCCTTGCTTGCGAGTACTTTGGATGAGTACTCACGGTTGCTTTCTTCCCCTTTTTTCTCCCCTTTCCTTTCTTTCTGGTTGTCGCAACCAGAGGCTAGAGTCCAGGAGCCAGACGCCACCGTCGACGACGACCCCTACTACACTGGAGGTGCCTACTACTACGTGTTGCCCGCTGATGATGACCTGGAGTAGTTTAGGAGGATCCCAGGCAGGAGGCCTGCGCCTCTTTCGATCTGTATCCCAGTTTGTGCTAGCCTTCTTAAGGCAACTTGTTTAACTTATGTCTGTACTCAGATATTGTTGCTTCCGCTGACTCGTCTATGATCGAGCACCTGTATTCGAGCCCTCGAGGCCCCTGGCTTGTATTATGATGCTTTTATGACTTATTTATGTTTTAGAGTTGTGTTGTGATATCTTCCCGTGAGTCCCTGATCTTGATCGTACACATTTGCGTGCATGATTAGTGTACGATTGAATCGGGGGCGTCACAAGTTGGTATCAGAGCCGACTGCCTGTAGGAATCCCCCTTCCACACTCCTTGGCCGAAGTCGAGTCTAGACATTACAAAAACTTTTACTAACTTGGCTGTGTGCCTTACGGGCCCACGTCGCCATCGGGTGGTACTAGGATCTTTTACTCCTCGACCTTTACTCTGGGACTCTGAACTCTTTTCTACTCGGGTTAAACGAATTTACTAACTCTAACATTAGGATCCCGTTACCACGTTCACCCCGAAGTTGGATAATCCATAGTTATTCTGTAGGATAGCATTTTGAATAGTGCCCATGTTGCCATTTGACTCCATTGAAACATCTTTGTTTTCAAATGGAACCCACGAGGCAGGTCGTGCGCCACACTGCGGCCATTGGTGCCTCAGGATCACCTGCTGTGCTAGCTGATATGATGACCTATCTGGGTTATCGCTGGCACCCTGAGTACACCGTCTACGAGGAGTACCAGGACTTTAACCAGGAGCAGTACCGTGCCATCGTCCACCTCTACTCTCGGGAGTATGAGTCCACTACCGTGCTGCACACCGCTCATGGTGTTGGAGTGACCATCGAGATGGCAGTCCACGATGCGGCTCATGCTGCTCTGACACGTCTTCGTGGAGAGTATCAGGCGTTGGACACTTCCCCTTTCAGGCACATTCCTATCGCATCTGACGTTGGCGCGGAGGGATACTACACTGCCGCCTACTCCACCGTCACCCGAGAGCCTTTCCACCATCAGCGCCTGGTTCTGCATGCTGATGGGCTGGACCGAGCTAACAGAGCTCTTCGCCACGAGTTGTACACCACTCGTCAGCACCTTTACAGGGCTCTGACGCGGTTGCACCCCTTTGTCCGGTCTGGACAGCTGCCGCGTTCTGCGATCTACCCAGCCAGGACCGTGATGCCCCACGGTGTCGGATGGCCAGAGGTGGGAGGCTACTCTCCCGCACTTGGTCCTCTTCTGCCACCTGAGCGTCGGGTTCTACACCAGAGTATCCGCGGCCCCCAGGCCACTGACGTGGAGGACTATTCGTTGCCTCACTACCAGCTGTCAGGTTACAGCTACCTTCACAGTACCTCCTGGGACTGATGTAGTCTTGCTCATTAGTCTTAGATGCACTCGCGAGCCTGCGTGCCGCCTATGATGACTTAATCTATGTACTGAACTCTGTGTACTGAACTCTATGTCCGACCCCTTTTGTAAGTTATGCCGACTATCTATGTGGTATCTGTCGTGCTCCTTTCATTATGCATGTTTCATCATGAATGACTCTTGTCTATGCAAATTTCTCAATACTGAACTACCCCTATTATATATTAGCAGGATGGTTAGACCAGCTGGTCGTGGTCGTGGTGGCAACTTTCCACCACCGCCTGAGTACATGGCTGGTATGATCCAACAGCTTGAGATGAATCGCCAGTTCATGGAAAACATGATGGCTCAGTTTCCTCGCCCCAATATGAACCAGCATCCAAACACAACCACTCTGCAGGATTTCATACGCCTCAACCCGAGTGTGTACCGCAGCTCAACCCAGCCGCTTGATGCTAATGACTGGCTCCGTGACATCACCTATGAGATGGAGTCTGCTGATGTAGCCCCTGCCAGCTATGTCACTTTTGCTTCATTCTTTCTAAAGGGACCCGCAGCGCAATGGTGGGACAGCCACAGGCGTACTCTGGCAGTTGGGACAATCATCTCCTGGCCAGACTTTCAGGCTGCCTTCCGTGCCCGCTTCATTCCTCAGGGAGTCATGGACCGGAAGAAGCGTGAGTTTCGCAACCTCACCCAAGGCAACAAGACTGTTGAAGCTTATCAGCGGGAGTTTCTGGACTTATCCCGCTATGCTGAAGAAGACATTGCAACTGATGCTCGCAGACAGGAGAAGTTCCGTGAAGGCCTTCAAGCTGACATCAAGCTCGCACTTCTAGTGCATGACTTTGCCGATTTCGCCACCTTGGTGAACAAGGCCATCAATGTCGAGACTGGTCTGCAAGAACACCAGAGCTCTCAAAGGCGCAACCGTGACACGGGCTCATCTTCGGGCCCGCCCTCGCAGAAACGTAAGATATGGATCCCGAACAGCATGTACCGTCCAAATGCACCTGCCCCAAGGCAGTCTTATGCCGCACCTCGTCTGCCGGCTGCTCCAACTAGGCAGCCGAGGCTTCCAGCTCCACCACCCCAAGCTCCTGTTCCTACCCCCGAGAATGGGTTGTGCTTCAGGTGCGGACAACCAGGGCACCGTGCTAGGGAATGCAACCAGAAACAGAATCAACTGGCCCTTCCAGCAACTGGCCGTGGGAACAACCAGGCCCGCAACAACAATGCCAAGTCTTATGGCCGTGTTCATGCCAACCACATTGATCTGAATGAAGCTCAAGACCAGCCTGCTACTGTGATGGGTACACTCCTCGTAAATTCAGTACCTGCATCTGTTTTATTCGATACAGGTGCATCGCATTCATTCATGTCAGAAGATTTTGCATGCTTGCACGACATTAAATGTGAGGACATGAATGCTTCACTATTAGTACACACTCCTGCGGGCCAATGTCGAACCTCCATGATTTGCAACGACGTCCCTGTAGAAATCGAAGGACTGGAATTCCTTGTCTCTCCCATTGTACTGAAGTCCTGTAGTATTGATCTCATTCTGGGAATGAATTGGTTAAAAGCGCATACTGCTTCTATCGTTTGCGCCACCAAGACCGTCCATCTGCTACACCCTTCTGATGAAATAATAAGCTACAATGCCCATCTGGTTAAGAATGCCGAGGCCAGGCTTTATGCGTTAAACGCATTGAACGCTACACCTCTCGAGGGCATTGAAAACATTCCCGTCGTGCGTGAATTCTTAGATGTCTTTCCTGAAGAACTCCCAGGGATTCCCCCTGCTAGAGCTGTCGAATTCGTCATCGACTTGAAACCAGGCACCACTCCTATAGCCAAGCGACCCTACAAGATGCCGCCGCATGAACTCCTTGAGCTTAAGGAGGAAATCGATAAATCTCTTCGAAGTGGTTTCATTCGCCCAAGTTGCTCTCCTTGGGGAGCACCTTCTCTCTTTGTCAAGAAGAAAGATGGGACAAACCGATTGGTCCAAGACTACCGTCCTATAAATCAAGCTACCATTCAGAATAAGTATCCTCTTCCTCGGATCAATGATCTGTATGATCAATTGGCTGGTTCATCGGTGTTCTCTAAACTCGACTTGAGGTTGGGTTACCACCAGATCCATGTTCGTGAGGAGGATATCCCCAAGACCGCCTTTGTGACTCGTTATGGTTCATACGAGTACACCGTCATGTCTTTCGGCTTAACCAATGCTCCAGCCACCTTCTCTCGCCTGATGAACTATATATTCATGGATTACCTCGACAAGTTCGTCGTGGTTTATCTGGATGATATTCTGGTATTTTCCAAGAAAGAAGAGGAACATGCTGAACATCTTCGCCTCGTGCTGGAAAAGCTACGAGAGCATCAACTTTATGCCAAGTTCTCCAAATGTGAATTCTGGCTGCCCGAAGTAACCTATCTTGGTCATGTCATCTCTAAGGATGGTATTGCCGTCAACCCTGAACGAGTTCAGGCTATTCTCGATTGGACTCCTCCGAAGAACGTTAAGCAAGTCAGAAGTTTTCTCGGTCTCGCCAGCTACTGCCGTCGATTCGTCGAGAACTTCTCCAAGATTGCCAGGCCTCTGACTAACCTATTGCATAAGGGCGTCAAGTTCCAATGGACAGATAAATGTCAGGAAAGTTTCCAGGCACTCAAAGACAAGTTGACTTCTGCCCCAGTACTAGCTCCTCCGGATACTAAGAAGGACTTCATCATTTACTGCGACGCTTCCCGTCAAGGATTAGGCTGTGTCCTAATGCAAGAGTGCAAAGTGGTTGCTTATGCCTCTCGTCAATTGCGCCCTCACGAAGAGAACTACCCAGTTCACGACCTCGAACTTGCTGCTGTCATTCATGCACTAAAACAGTGGCGACATTACCTACTTGGTAATCGTTGCGAGATCTTCACTGACCACCAAAGTCTGAAGTATCTGTTTACTCAGCCAGACCTGAACCTCCGTCAGCAGAGATGGATGGAGACTGTTGCAGACTTTGATTTGGGTATTTCCTATACACCAGGCAAGGCTAATGTAATGGCTGATGCCTTGAGCCGCAAGTCTTACTGCAACCATCTCCAGGTTCACAAAGTTCAGCCCTCACTTGTTGAAGAATTCAGAAAGCTAAACCTCCATATTATTCCTCCGGGTGCACTCGCTCCCCCTCCTCCGGAGTTCCGCAAGATGAATCTCCGTGTTGTTTCCCAGGGTTCCCTCTATACCCTGGCTGTTGAAC
This sequence comes from Triticum dicoccoides, assembly GCF_002162155.2. Classification (NCBI taxonomy): domain Eukaryota; kingdom Viridiplantae; phylum Streptophyta; class Magnoliopsida; order Poales; family Poaceae; genus Triticum; species Triticum dicoccoides. The sequence goes on along the minus strand of NC_041386.1, from coordinate 297,796,430 downwards.
CCGATCTCGTGGGCACCATAAAGACAATGCAGGGATTTGACTCTGAAGTCTACAAGATTAAGCAAGACCTCAAAGAAGGAAGTCCCTCATCCTTCACTATTGCTGATGATGGCGCCTTGTACTTCAAAGGCCGCCTAGTGGTGCCGTGTAAGAAGGAAAACCTGAATATGACTCCGAAAGTTATGAAAGAAGCTCATGATATGCCTCTATGTATCCATCCTGGTAGTACGAAGATGTATCAAGACATTCGTCAGAGATTCTGGTGGTCTAACATGAAACAAGACATTGCTCGTTATGTTGCTGAATGTGACGTTTGCCGTTGTATCAAAGCAGAGCATCAAAGGCCTGCTGGAACTCTGCAACCTATCTCTATTCCTGAATGGAAATGGGACCATGTTGAAATGGACTTCGTCACTGGATTCCCCAAATCGCAGAAAGGCAATGATGCTATTCTTGTCGTCATTGACCGACTTTCTAAAGTTGCACATTTTCTGGCTGTCAAAGAAACAATCACTGCTAGTCAGCTTGCAACTCTCTACATGTCCAGAATTGTTTCACTTCACGGTATTCCACTGGTTATCAGTTCAGACCATGGCAGTTTATTCACTTCAAGATTCTGGGCAAGTTTCCAAGAAGCTATGGGCACTCATCTGTCTTTCAGCACTGCGTTTCATCCGCAGTCACAAGGGCAAGTTGAACGTGTCAACCAAGTTCTCGAAGACATGCTTCGAGCTTGTGTTATTTCCTTCGGCAAGAAATGGGAGGAATCTCTTCCGTATGCTGAGTTCTCTTATAATAATAGCTATCAAGCTAGTCTGAAGATGGCCCCCTTCGAAGTGTTATATGGACGAAAGTGCCGAACCCCTCTGAACTGGTCAGAAACTGGGGAACGTCCACTCTTTGGTCCGGATATTATCCAACATGCCGAAGATCAAGTCCGCATTATTCGCGAGAATCTCAAGACTACTCAGTCACGCCAAAAGAGTAATTATGACCGTCATCATAAAGACATGGTCTATCAACCTGGCGAGAAGGCCTATCTTCGAGTTACACCAATGAAGGGTGCTCACCGCTTCGGGATCAAAGGGAAGCTAGCTCCCCGCTATATTGGTCCTTTCACTATCCTCGAGAGGCGTGGAAAAGTGGCATATCAATTGGAGCTTCCGCCAAACCTTTCTCAGGTTCACGATGTGTTCCATGTGTCACAACTCCGCCGTTGCTTCAAGGACCCAATCCGAGCTGTGGATCATGAAGTGCTCGAATTGCAACAGGACCTCTCCTATAAAGAGCATCCGGTCCGCATTCTCGACCAAGCTGAACGCCGCACACGCCAGAAGGCGATCAAGTTCCTCAAGGTCCAGTGGTCGAATCACTCTGAAGACGAAGCCACCTGGGAACACGAGGATCGCCTGCGTGATGAATACCCCGCACTGTTTCCTTCTACCTCCTAAAATCTCGGGACGAGATTTCTTGTAGTGGAGGAGATTTGTAACGCCCGGATAATCTTGCTACAGTAATCCCACACTAATCATGGCACGTCATCCCGATTACTGTTGCTATCCTCGCAATAATTCGAAACCGTTCAAATTCAAAATTCAAATTGATGAAAACAATAAAAGTTTTCAAAATTTAAAATAAAATTGTTCGGTGGTTGACGAATATTACAAAGGTAATTATAGTGCAACAGGCATATTTTTATAAAATGGCTAAATGGATTAAATGATTTAAACAGAAAAGAAATAATAAAAGAAAATACAAAAGGAAAGAAAAACAGAAAACCAAAAAGA
>NC_041386.1:297776820-297793415 GCF_002162155.2 Triticum dicoccoides | reverse complement strand
GCGCCCAGCGCCCTGCGCCCATTCCTGGCCGGCGCCGTTTCCCTCGCCGTGGCCACCGGCCTCCCTCGCTCCTCCTCCTCCCCTGAACCCCCACCACCGCGCCCCGGCTCCCCTGCCGCCCGCGGGCCTGCTCGTTGCGGCCCCGCACTCCGTTTCCCTCCCACGCCGGCCGGCCACTGGCCTCGCCACGCCCGTTGCTGCCCCCCCTGCCTGCCGATCTGGGCGCTCGCCCAGTCGGGCGCCGATGCCCAGCGCCCGCACCCGCGGCAACCGCACGCCCGTTAGCCCCCAGGGCCCTATGACAAAGGGGGCCCGCCCCCAGAACGTAAAAAAAGTATATAAAAATATATAAAACAATAATTAAAATAAAAACAAATTCAATTAATTAATTAATTAATTGAATTAATTAAGTTAATTAACCTTAATTAATTAATCTAATTAACCTGTTAGCTTAATTAAACAGTGATTAGTTTAACTAAACCCTAATTAACCTAACAGAGTATGACAGGTGGGTCCCACTGGACCCACGCGTAAGTTTGACTTAGTCAACTCTGTTGACTGCTGACGTCAGCATGACATCATGCTGACGTCATAAATCCATTTTCGAATTAATTAAATAATTAATTAAATTTCAGAAATTAATAAAATCTTTAGAAAATCATATCTTTTAATCCGTAACTCGGATTAAAATATTTTCAACATGAAAGTTGCTCAGAACGATGAGACGATTCCGGATACGCAGTCCGTTCGTCCGCCACACCCCCTAACCTATCGAACCCGCAACTTTCCCCCTCCGGCTCCTCTGCCCGAAAACACGAAACACCGGGAATACTTTCCCGGATGATTCCCCCCTTAACCAGTACCACCTTATCCCACGTTAGGGCACGCCTAGCATCGCTTGTCATGTCATGCATCGATATGCATCTGTTTATTTGGTATTCATTGTTTCTTCCCCCTCTTCTCTCCGGTAGACTACGGGACCGACGCTGCTACTGCCCAGTTCGACTACGGAGTTGACGACCCCTCCTTCTTGCCAGAGCAACCAGGCAAGCCCCCCCCTTGATCACCAGATATCGCCTATTCTACTCTATACTGCTTGCATTAGAGTAGTGTAGCATGTTACTGCTTTCGTTAATCCTATTCTGATGCATAGCCTGACATTGTCGCTACATCTGTTGATACCTTACCTGCAATCCTAAATGCTTAGTATAGGATGCTAGTTTATCATCATTGGCCCTACATTCTTGTCAGTCTGCCTTACTATACTATCGGGCCGTGATCACTTGGGAGGTGATCACGGGTATATACTATACATACATACATACTATACAGATGGTGACTAAAGTCGGGTCAGCTCGAAGAGTACCCGCGAGTGATTCACGGATTGGGGGCTGAAAGGACCTTTGTCCCGACGGCCCTCTGTGTGGATCTTTGTGGCGGAGCGACAGGGCAGGTTGACACCGCCTAGGAGAGAGGTGGGCCTGGCCCTGTTCGGCGTTCGCGGATACTTAACACGCTTAACGAGATCTTGGTATTTGATCTAAGTTGGCTACGAGCCTATACGCACTAACCATCTACGCGGGAGTAGTTATGGGTATCCCGACGTCGTGGTATCAGCCGAAGCACTTCAGACGTCAGCGACGGAGCGGCGCGCGCTGAATTGGACTGGAACGCCACTAGGCTAGGTCTGCTTTCGGCCGCCCACGCAACGTGCAGGTGTGCTCAGGGCGATGGGCCCAGACCCCTGCGCGCTTAGGTTTAGACCGGCGTGCTGGCCTCTCTGTTTTGCCTAGGTGGGGCTGTGACGTGTTGATCTTCCGCGGCCGGGCATGACCCAGGAAAGTGTGTCCGGCCAAATGGGATCAAGCGTGTTGGGTAAGTTGGTGCACCCCTGCAGGGAAGTTAATCTATTCGAATAGCCGTGATCTTCGGTAACAGGACGACTTGGAGTTGTACCTTGACCTTATGACAACTAGAACCGGATACTTAATAAAACACACCCTTCCAAGTGCCAGATACAACCGGTGGTCGCTCTACCTCAGGGATATGAGGAGGGGATCGCCGGGTAGGATTATGCTATGAGATGCTATTTGGAGATGTTACTTGGAGATGCTACTTGGAGGACTTCAATCTACTCTCTTCTGCTTGATGCAAGACGGTGGTTGCGAGAAGCGTAGTCTTCGACAGGATTAGCTACCCCCCTCTTATTCTGGCATTCTGCAGTTCAGTCCACTGATATGGCCTCCTTACACATATACCCATGCATATGTAGTGTAGTTCCTTGCTTGCGAGTACTTTGGATGAGTACTCACGGTTGCTTTCTTCCCCTTTTTTCTCCCCTTTCCTTTCTTTCTGGTTGTCGCAACCAGAGGCTGGAGTCCAGGAGCCAGACGCCACCGTCGATGACGACCCCTACTACACTGGAGGTGCCTACTACTACGTGCTGCCCGCTGATGACGACCTGGAGTAGTTTAGGAGGATCCCAGGCAGGAGGCCTGCGCCTCTTTCGATCTATATCCCAGTTTGTGCTAGCCTTCTTAAGGCAACTTGTTTAACTTATGTCTGTACTCAGATATTGTTGCTTCCGCTGACTCGTCTATGATCGAGCACCTGTATTCGAGCCCTCGAGGCCCCTGGCTTGTATTATGATGCTTGTATGACTTATTTATGTTTTAGAGTTGTGTTGTGATATCTTCCCGTGAGTCCCTGATCTTGATCGTACACATTTGCGTGCATGATTAGTGTACGATTGAATCGGGGGCGTCACAATTTAAGCTTGCAGGTATGCCCGATGATGTTATCAAGAAGAAGGTCTTCCCTTTATCTTTGAGGGGAGATGCATTGACATGCTTGAGGCTATGTGATGATATTGGATCATGGAACTACCAATGATTGAAATTGGAATTTCATCAGAAGTTTTATCCTATGCATATTGTTCATCGTGATCGTAATTACATATATAATTTTTGGCCTCGTGAAGGAGAAAGCATCGCTCAAACTTGGGGAGGCTTAAGTCAATGTTATATTCATGCCCCAATCAAGAGCTCTCAAGAGAAATGATTATTCAAAAAATTTATGCTCGGCTTTTTCTCAGTAATCGCTCCATGCTCGATACTTCTTGTACTGGATCTTTTATGATGAAGACTATTTTATTCAAATGGGATTTATTGGAAAGAATTAAACGCAACTCTGAAGATGGGACCTCGACGAAGGTAAGGAGTCAGGTATAACACCTAAGTTTGATTGTGTTAAATCTTTTATGGATACCGATGCTTTCCGTGAATTTAGTACTAAATATGGACTTGACTCTGAGATGGTAGCTTCTTTCTGTAAATCCTTTGCTACTCATGTTGATCTCCTAAAGGAGAAGTGATTTAAATATAATCCGCCCACTGAAGTAAAAGTAGTTGCACCTATTAAAGTTGAAGAAAAGACTATCACTTATAATGATCATGTTGTTCCTACTACTTATATTGAGAAACCACCTTTCCCTGTTAGAATAAAGGATCATGCCAAAGCTTCAACTGTAGTCAACAAAAGTAATATTAGGACACACACACCCCCTGAGCAAGTTAAATTTGAACCTAAAATTTATATGGTTAAAGATCTCTTGGCCGATAATATTGATGGCCATGTTATTTACTTCTGCAATGAAGCTGCTAGAATTGCTAGACCTGATGCTAAAAATAAACATATACCTGTTGTAGGCATGCCTATTAATTCTGTTAAAATAGGATATCATTGTTATCATGGCTTATGTGATATGGGTGCTAGTGCAAGCGCAATACCTCATTCCTTATACAAAGAAATTATGCATGATATTGCACCTGCTGAGATAGAAGAGATAGATGTTACAATTAAGCTTGCCAATACATATACTATTTCACCAGTTGGGATTGTTAGAGATGTTGAAGTCTTGTGTGGGAAAGTTAAATGTCCTGCTGATTTTCTAGTTCTTGGTTCCCCACAAGATGAATTTTGTCCCATTATATTTGGTAGACCCTTCTTGAATACTGTTAATGCTAAGATAGACTGCAATAAGGATATTGTTTCTGTTGGTTTAGGGGATATGTCTCATGAGTTTAATTTTGCTAAATTTAGTAGACAACCCCGTGATGAGAAATTGCCTAATAAAGATGAAATTATTGGTCTTGCTTCTATTGCCCTGCCTCCTAATGATCTTGTAGAACAATATTTGCTAGACCATGAAAATGATATGTATATGAATGAAAGAAGGGAAATAGATGAAGTATTGTTTAAACAGGGACCTATTTTGAAACACAACTTGCCTGTTGAAATCCTAGGGGATCCTCCTCCACCTAAGGATGATCCTGTGTTTGAGCTTAAACCATTGTCTGATACTCTTAAATATGATTATCTTGATGAAAAGAAGATATATCATGTTATTATTAGTGCTAACCTTTCAGAGCATGAAGAAGAGAAATTATTGAAAACTCTGAAGAAGCATCATGCTGCTATTGGATATACTCTTGATGATCTTAAGGGCATTAGTCCCACTCTATGTCAACACAAAATAAATTTGGAGAAAGACGCCAAACCAATTATTGATCACCAACGACGGCTAAATCCTAAGATGAAAGAACTGGTAAGAAAGGAAATATTAAAGCTCCTTGAAGCAGGTATAATTTATCTCGTTACTGATAGTCAATGGGTAAGCCCTGTCCATTGTGTCCCTAAGAAGGGAGGTATTACTGGCGTTCCTAATGATAAAGATGAATTGATTCCGCAAAGAGTTATTACAGGTTATAGGATGGTGATTGATTTCCGCAAATGAAATAAATCTACTAAAAAAGGTCATTACCCTTTGCCTTTCATTGATCAAATACTAGAAAGATTATCCAAACATACACATTTTTGCTTTCTAGATGGTTACTCTGGTTTCTCTCAAATACCTGTGTCAGCTGATGATCAAGAAAAGACTACTTTTACTTTCCCTTTCAGTACCTTTTCTTATAGACATGTGCCTTTTGGTTTACGTAATGCACCTGCTACCTTTCAAAGATGCATGATGGCTATATTCTCTGACTTTTGTGAAAAGATTTGTGAAGTTTTCATGCATGATTTCTCTGTTTATGGATCCTCTTTTGATGATTGCTTGAGCAACCTTGATCGAGTTTTGCAGAGATATGAAGAAACTAACCTTGTCTTGAATTGGGAGAAGTGCCACTTTAGGGTTAATGAAGGTATTGTCTAGGGGCATACAATTTCTGAAAGAGGTATTGAAGTTGACAAAGCTAAAGTTGATGTTATTGAAAAGATGTCGTGTCCCAAGGACATCAAAGGTATAAGAAGTTTCCTTGGTCATGCCGGTTTTTATAGGAGGTTCATTAAGGACTTCTCAAAAATTTCCCGGCCTCTGACTAACCTATTACAAAAAGATATTCCTTTTGTCTTTGATGATGATTATGTAGAAGCATTTGAAATACTTAAGAAAGCCTTGATTTCAGCACCTATTGTTCAGCCACCTGATTGAAATTTACCCTTTGAAATCATGTGTGATGCCAGTCACTATGTAGTAGGTGTTGTTCTAGGACAAAGAGTTGATAAAAAATTAAATGTTATTCCATATGCTAGTAAAACTCTAGACAATGCCAGAGAAATTATGCTACTACTGAAAAGGAATTCTTAGCAGTTGTATGGGCTTGTGATAAGTTTAGACCTTATATTGCTGATTTAAAGTAACTATTCACATTGATCATGCTACTATTAAATATCTTATGGAAAAGAAAGATGCTAAACCTAGACTTATTAGATGGGTTCTCCTGCTACAAGAATTTGATTTGCATATTGTTGATAGAAAGGGAGCTGAGAATCCCGTTGCAGACAACTTGTCTAGGTTAGAGAATGTTCTTGATGACCCACTACCTATTGATGATAGCTTTCCTGATGAACAATTAGCTGTCATAAATGCTTCTCGTACTGCTCCATGGTATGCTGATTATGCCAATTACATTGTTGCTAAATTTATACCACCTAGTTTCACATACCAGCAAAAGAAAAAGTTTTTCTATGATTTAAGACATTACTTCTAGGATGACCCACGCCTTTATAAAGAAGGAGTAGATGGTGTCATTATACGTTGTATACCTAAGCATGAATAGGAACAGATCCTACGCAAGTGTCAATCTGAGGCTTCTGGAGGACACCATGCTGGAGATAGAACTGCACATAAGGTATTGCAATCCGGTTTTTATTGGCCTACTCTCTTCAAGGATGCCCGTAAGTTTGTCTTATCTTGCGAGGAATGTCAAAGAATTGGTAATATTAGTAGACGTCAAGAAATGCCTATGAATTATTCACTCGTTATTGAACCATTTGATGTTTGGGGCTTCGATTATATGGGACCTTTTCCTTCCTCTAATGGGTATACACATATTTTAGTTGTTGTTGATTACGTTACTAAGTGGGTAGAAGCTATTCCAACTAGTAGTGCTTATCATAACACCTCTATTAAGATGCTTAAAGAATTTATTTTTCCGAGGTTTGGAGTCCCTACATATTTAATGACAGATGGTGGTTCACATTTTATTCATGGTGCCTTTCGTAAAATGCTTTCTAAGTATGATGTTAATCATAGAATTGCATCTCCATATCACCCGCAGTCTAGTGGTCAAGTAGAATTGAGTAACAGAGAGTCAAATTAATTTTGTAAGAGACTGTTAATAGATCTAGAAAGAATTGGTCCAAGAAACTTGATGATGCATTATGGGCTTATAGAACTGCATATAAAATCCTATGGGTATGTCTCCGTATAAAATGGTTTATGGAAAAGCATGTCACCTCTGGAATTAGAACATAAGGCATATTGGGCCATCAAAGAGCTCAATTATGATTTCAAACTTGCCGGTGAGAAGAGGTTATTTGACATTAGCTCACTTGATGAATGGAGAACCCAGGCCTATGAAAATGCCAAGCTATTTAAAGAAGAAGTTAAAAGATGGCATGATAAAAGGATACAAAAACGTGAGTTTAATGTAGGTGATTATGTATTGCTATACAACTCTCGTTTAAGATTTCTTTGCAGGCAAACTTCTCTCTAAATGGGAAGGTCCTTACGTCATTGAGGAGGTCTATCGTTCCGGTGCCATAAAAATCAACAACTTCAAAGGCACAAATCCGAGGGTGGTGAACGGCCAAAGAATCAAACACTATATCTCAGGTAATCCTATAAATGTTGAAACTAATGTTATTGAAACTGTAACCCCGGAGGAATACATAAGGGACACTTTCCAGAACATTTCAGACTCCAAAAAGGAATAGGTACGTGGTACGGTAAGTAAACTGACTCCAAAATAGTTCTAATGGCAATTTTTCCCCGTTTTGGAATATTTAAGAAAATAGGAAAATAAGAAGCAGACCAGAAAGGACACGAGGCTTCCACGAGGGTGGAGGGCGCGCCCTACCCCCCTGGGCGCGCCCCCTGCCTCGTGGGCACCTCGTGTGCTCTCCGGGCTCCGTTTTCTTGCACGATACTTCTTTTAGTCGGTAAAAATTCATTATATAATCTCTCGAAGGTTTTGACCTCCGTAGCACGCAAAAATCTCCTCGTTCTTGTTTCGAGCTGTTTATCTAACAGATCTAGATCATCATGATGTCTCCAAGTACCCCCAAGGACAAGTTCTTCGAGAAGGTCATCAACCCCTACCTCACGAAAGTGCTGCAACATCCTCAAACCATTGAGATGTGTGAGGGGTTGCTTTACATCCGCGATGTTGAGGGACCAAGGAGGACTGGAAGCGTGGAGACAAGGCTCGAGGCAATGGAGCAACAAGTTTTCAAGTGTCAGGAGATGGTGGAGCGTGGACTCGACTCCAATCACATAATGATCATGGAGTTTACCAACAACCACAAGTTGGACGCCAAGGACATTGGGGAGGCCATCTTCAAGCTTCATGAGAAGATCGAACACCTCCAAGCCCAGATCTATGACCTGCAAAATCAAAACTATGAGTATGAATATAGATTCAAGAGGATGAGTTTGGCTGCAGATTTAAGGATCCCGGAGACTCGATCATCCTGCTATGATGGTGAGCCTGTGCCTTGGAAGAGGGATGACAAGCCTACATCATCAACAACTCCATCTCCTTCACCGGCAAAAGAGATATAATCACATGGGTATGGGCACTCCCCTTGGCAACTGCCAAGCTTGGGGGAGTGCCCCGGTATCGTATCACCATCACTTTTATCTTTACCATTTTTCTTAGTTCGATCCTCTTGATAATATCTTGATCTATAATAAAGTTTTAGTATGATCTAGTTGTGAGTTTTGCTTTATGATCTTCTTATGTAATCGAGTCCGTGAGCTATATATAATGAAGATTAGTGTTGAGTCAAGGGCTTGATTATTTTTCTATGATCTTGAGGGAATAAAATAAAAGAAAAATAAATAGAAAGAAATAAAGAGATCATAAGGATCTTATGGAGAGTAATGACTTCACATATAAGAGTATGATGAATAAAAGTTGTTGAGAGTTAACAAACATAGTTTTGGTCATCGTTGTAATTAATAGGAAGTAATAAATAAAGAGAGGTTTTCACATATAATATACTATCTTGGACATCTTTTATAATTGTGAGCACTCATTAAATTATGATATGCTAAAGAGTTGACGTTGGACAAGGAAGACAACGTAATGGGTGATACGTCTCCAACGTATCTATTTTGATTGCTCCATGCTATTATATTATCTATTTTGGATGTTAATGGGCTTTATTTTACACTTTTTATATCATTTCTGGGACTAACCTATTAACCGGAGGCCCAGCCCAAATTGTTGTTTTTTGCCTATTTTAGAGTTTCGCAGAAAAGGAATATCAAACGAAGTCCAAACGGAATGAAACCTTCGGGAATGTGATTTTCTCAACAAACGTGATCCAGGAGACTTGGAGTGGGCATCAAGAAAGAATCGAGGAGGCCACGAGGCAGGGGCGCGCCTACCCCCCCCCCCTAGGCACGCCCTCCACCCTCATGGGCCCCTCGTTGCTCCACTGACCTACTTATTCCTCCTATATATATCCACGAACCCCCCAAACATCCAGGAGCACCACGAAAACCTAATTCCACTGCCGCAACCTTCTGTACCCGAGAGATCCCATCTTGGGGCCTTTTTTGGAGCTCCGCCGGAGGGGGCATTGATCACGGAGGGCCTCTACATCAACTCCATGGCCTCTCCGGTGATGTGTGAGTAGTTTACTTCAGACCTTCGGGTCCATAGTTATTAGCTAGATGGCTTCTTCTCTCTCTTTGGATCTCAATACAAAGTTCTCCTCGATCTTCTTGGAGATTTATTCGATGTAATCTTCTTTTGAGGTGTGTTTGTCGAGATCCGATGAATTGTGGGTTTATGATCTAGTTTATCTATGAACAATATTTGAATCTCCTATGAATTCTGTTATGTATGATTGGTTTATCTTTGCAAGTCTCTTCAAAGTTTAGTTTGGCCTACTAGATTGATCGTTCTTGCAATGGGAGAAGTGCTTAGCTTTGGGTTCAATCTTGCGGTGTCCTTTCCCAGTGATAGCAGGGGCAGCAAGGCACATATTATATTGTTGCCATCGAGGATAAAAAGATGGGGTTTATATCATATTGCATGAGTTTATCCCTCTACATCATGTCATCTTACTTAAAGCATTACTCTGTTCTTATGTACTTAATACTCTAGATGCATGTTGGATAGCAGTCGATGTGTGGAGTAATAGTAGTAGATGCAGAATCGTTTCGGTCTACTTGTTGTGGACATGATGCCTATATACATGATCATACCTAGATATTCTCATAACTATGCTCAATTCTATCAATTGCTCAACAGTAATTCGTTTACCCACTGTAATATTTATGCTCTTGAGAGAAGCCACTAGTGAAACCTATGGCCCCCGGGTCTATCTTCCATCATATTAATCTTCCAACACTTAGTTATTTCTATTGCCATTTTATTTTACTTTGCATCTTTATTTCTCTTTATCATAAAAATACCAAAAATATTAACTTATTAGATCTCACTCTCGTAAGTGACCGTGAAGGGATTGACAACCCCTTTATCGCGTTGGTCGCGAGGTTCTTATTTGTTTATATAGGCGTGTGGGACTCGAGTGTGATCTCCTACTGGATTGATACCTTGGTTCTCAAAAAACTGAGGGAAATACTTACGCTAGTTTACTGCATCACCCTTTCCTCTTCAAGGGAAAACCAACGCAGTGCTCAAGAGGTAGTAAGAAGGATTTCTGGCGCCGTTGCCGGGGAGATTCGCGCCAATTCAAGTCAAGATTTAACTCCCGACAATGAGCCATTTCTGGCACCATTGCCAAAGTCCACACACAAGTCAAGACATACCAAGTACCGATCACAAACTCTTATCCCTTGCATTACATTATTTGCCATTTGCCTCTCGTTTTCCTCTCCCCCACTTCACCCTTGCCATTTTATTCACCCTTCTTCTGTTCGTCTTTTTGTTCGCTTTGATATCTTACTTGGCTCGTTTGCTCGTTTGGTTGGAATAGTTGTTTATTTATTGCTAAACAGAGAACCTAAGATCTATGGATCCTCATCCGCTTGCTAATCTTTTTAAGAGATCCTATTATGATGAGCAATTGCTAGTGAGTTTTGTGCACTAGATTATCTTTATGAAGTTTTGCTTGAAATTCGTGAATCTGAAAATTGTGATGAAGTACTTTATGAAGTGATTCACGATAGATCTTTGAAGAAAAAGCATGATTGCAATGATTTTATTATAAATTCTATGAATGTCAATTGTGCTAATAATATGCAAAACCCTAAGCTTGGGGATGCTAGTTTTGTTATGTCCACTACTTGTTGCAATGATCATGATTGGGGTGATTCTTCTTATGATCTTCAAAATTTATTTAAGCCCCATGATGAATATGAGATTGATTATAATGTTTGCAATAATATTGAAAGTGGGTTTGGAAGAGTGTTGACTTTAGATCCCACATATTTGGATAATGTTCAATCTTGTGAATTTTTTGATAAAAATGGGTTCGAAGAGGTCATGACTTTAGTTAATGTTAATCCCACTATTTTGGAAGAGTGTCAACTTTACATGCAAGTGGATCATGTTGAGAATATTGTATGTGATAGCTATATTGTTGAATTTGATTATGATCCTACATGTAATTATTATGAGAAAGGTAATTATGGTTGTAGAAATTTTCATGTTACAAAATTACCTCTCGTTATATTGAGATTGCTATCGTTTCTTTCCGCTTCCTTGCATATGCTAGTTTTTGCTTGCTATGATAATTTGCTTGCTTATAAAATACCTATGCATAGGAAGTATGTTAGACTTAAGTGTGTTTGTCACATGTTTTATGATGCTCTCTTTGTGCTTCAATTCTTGTCTTTCATGTGAGCATCATTAAAATTATCAATGCCTAGCTAAAAGGATTTAAAGAAAAGCGCTAGTTGGGAGACAACCCAATATTTTTAATTGCTATTATTCAATAAATAATTTATCTAGCCTCTGTTTTGGTTGTGTTTTTTGTGTTTAATTAGTGTTTGTGCCACGTAGAACCGTTGGGAAGACTTGAGGAAAGTCTTTTTGATTTGCTGTAAAAAACAGAAACTTTAGCGCTCACGAGAATTGCTGCCATTTTTATTTGGAGAGTGCTATTTAGTTAATTATTTTTGAAGATGATTAATAGATAAATGGCGCACGTCCATCAATTTATTTTAGAATTTTTCGGGTTCCAGAAGTGGTCGAGACCTACAGATTACTACAGACTGTTCTGTTTTTGACAGATTCTGTTTTCCGTGTGTTGTTTGCTTATTTTGATGAATCTATGGCTAGTAAAAGAGTTTATAAACCATAGAGAAGTTGGAATACAGTAGGTTTAACACCAATATAAATCAATAATGAGTTCATTACAGTACCTTGAAGTGGTGTTTTGTTTTCTTTTGCTAATGGAGCTCACGAGATTTTCTATTTTGAGTTTTGTGTTGTGAAGTTTTCAAGTTTTGGGTAAAGATTTGATGGATTATGGAACAAGGAGTGGCAAGAGACTAATATTGTGGATGCCCATGGCACCCCAAGGTAAAATTCAAGGACACGAAAAAGCCTAAGCTTGGGGATGCCCCGGAAGGCATCCCCTCTTTCGTCTTCGTCCATCGGTAACTTTACTTGGAGCTATATTTTTATTCACCACATGATATGTGTTTTGCTTGGAGCGTATTGTATGATTTGAGTCTTTTCTTTTAAGTTTACCACAATAATCCTTGCTGTACACACCTTTTGAGAGAGACTCACATGATTTTAAATTTATTAGAATACTCTATGTGCTTCACTTATATCTTTTGAGCCATATAGTTTTTGCTCTAGTGCTTCACTTATATCTTTTAGAGCACGACGGTGGTTTTATTTTATAGAAATAGTTGATCTCTCATGCTTCACCTATATTATTTTGAGAGTCCTTTAGAACAACATGGAAATTTTCTTTTAGGAATAATATAAAAACTTTCATAGAAGTGCATTGAATACTATGAGAAGTTTGATACTTGATAATTGTTTGCAGATATGGAGATGGTGATATTAGAGTCATGCTAGTTGAGTAGTTGTGAATTTGAGAACTACTTGTGTTGAATTTTGTGATTCCCGTAGCATGCACGTATGGTGAACCGTTAGATGATGAAGTCGGAGCATGATTTATTTATTGATTGTCTTCCTTATGAGTGGCGGTCGGGGACGAGCGATGGTCTTTTCCTACCAATCTATCCCCCTAGGAGCATGCACGTAATACTTTGTTTCGATAACTAATAGAATTTTGCAATAAGTATGTGAGTTCGTTATGACTAATGTTGAGTCCATGGATTATACACACTCTCACCCTTCCACCATTGCTAGCCTCTCTAATACCGCGCACTTTTCACTAGTATCATACACCCACCATATACCTTCCTCAAAACAGCCACCATACCTACCTATTATGGCATTTCCATAGCCATTCTGAGATATATTGCCATGCAACTTTCCACCATTCCATTATTATGACACGCTTCATCATTGTCATATTGCTTGCATGATCATGTAGTTGACATTGTATTTGTGGCAAAGCCATCGTTCATAATTCTTCATACATGTCACTCATGCATCATTGCACATCTCGGTACACCACCGGAGGCATTCACATAGAGTCATATTTTGTTCTAAGTATCGAGTTGTAACTTTTAAGTTGTAAGTAAATAAAGTGTGATCATCATCATTATTATAGCATTGTCCCAAGTGAGGAAAGGATGATGGAGACTATGATTCCCCCACAAGTCGGGATAAGACTCCGGACGAAAATAAAAAAAGGGAGAAAGGCCAAAAAAAGGAGAAGGCCCAAAAAAATGAGAGAAAAGGATAGAAGGGACAATGCTACTATCCTTTTTCCACACTTGTGCTTCAAAGTAGCACCATGATATTCATGATAGAGAGTCTCCTATGATATCACTTTCATATACTAGTGGGAATTTTTCATATAGAACTTGGCTTGTATATTCCAATGATGGACTTCCTCAAAATGCCCTAGGTCTTTGTGAGCAAGCAAGTTGGAGGCACACCCACTTAGTTTATTTTGTTGAGCTTTCATATACTTATAGCTCTAGTGCATCCGTTGCATGGCAATCCCTACTCACTCACATTGATATCTATTAATGGGCATCTCCATAGCCCGTTGATACGCCTAGTTGATGTGAGACTATCTTCTCCTCTTTGTCTTCTCCACAACCACCATTCTATTCCACATATAGTGCTATATCCATGGCTCATGCTCATGTATTGCGTGAAGATTGAAAAAGTTTGAGAACATCAAAAGTATGAAACAATTGCTTGGCTTGTCATCGAGGTTGTGCATGATCTAAATATTTTGTGTGGTCAAGATGGAGCAATAGCTAGACTATATGATTTTGTAGGGATAAGTTTCTTTGGCCATGTTATTTTGAGAAGACATAATTGCTTAGTTAGTATGCTTCAAGTATTACTATTTTTATGTCAATATTAAACTTTTATCTTGAATCTTCTGGATCTGAACATTCATGCCACAATAAAGAAAAATTACATTGAGAAATATGTTACAAAGCATTCCACATCAAAAATTCTTTTTTATCATTTACCTACTCGAGGACGAGCAGGAATTAAGCTTGGGGATGCTTGATACGTCTCCAACGTATCTATAATTTTTGATTGCTCCATGATATTATATTATCTATTTTGGATGTTAATGGGATTTATTTTACACTTCAATATCATTTTTGGGACTAACCTATTAACCGGAGGCCCAGCCCAAATTGCTATTTTTTCCTATTTTAAAGTTTCGCAGAAAAGGAATATCAAACGAAGTCCAAACGGAATGAAACCTTCGGGAACGTGATTTTCTCAACAAACGTGATCCAGGAGACTTGGAGTGGGCGTCAAAAAACAATTGAGGAGGCCATGAGGCAGGGGGCATGCCCTCCACCCTCGTGGGCCCCTCATTGCTCCACCGACCTACTTATTCCTCCTATATATATCCACGTACCCCCCAAACATCCAGGAGCACCACGAAAACCTAATTCCACCACCGCAACCTTCTGTACCCGAGAGATCCCATCTTGGGGCCTTTTCCGGAGCTCTGCCGAAGGGGGCATTGATCATGGAGGGACTCTACATCAACTCCATGGCCTCTCCGGTGATGTTTGAGTAGTTTACTTCAGACCTTCGGGTCCATAGTTATTAGCTACATGGCTTCTTCTCTCTCTTTGGATCTCAATACAAAGTTCTCCTCGATCTTCTTAGAGATCTATTCGATGTAATATTCTTTTGCGGTGTGTTTGTCAAGATCCGATGAATTGTGGGTTTATGATACAGTTTATCTATGAACAATATTTGAATCTCCTCTGAATTCTTTTATGTATGATTGGTTTATCTTTGCAAGTCTCTTTGAATTATCAGTTTGGTTTGGCCTACTAG
Source organism: Triticum dicoccoides (assembly GCF_002162155.2). NCBI lineage: Eukaryota > Viridiplantae > Streptophyta > Magnoliopsida > Poales > Poaceae > Triticum > Triticum dicoccoides. The sequence continues at coordinate 297,778,455 of NC_041386.1, read as the reverse complement.
ATTAATCTTTCTTGCAATGGGAGAAGTGCTTAGCTTTGGGTTCAATCTTGCGGTGTCCTTTCCCAGTGACAGCAGGGGCAGCAGGGCACGTATTGTATTGTTGCCATCGAGGATAAAAAGATGGTTTATATCATATTGCATGAGTTTATCCCTCTACATCATGTCATCTTACTTAAAGCATTACTCTGTTCTTATGAACTTAATACTCTAGATGCAAGCTGGATAGCGGTCGATGTGTGGACTAATAGTAGTAGATGCAGAATCGTTTCGGTCTACTTGTCGCGGACGTGATGCCTATATACATGATCATACCTAGATATTCTCATAACTATGCTCAATTCTATCAATTGCTCGATAGTAATTCGTTTACCCGCCGTAATACTTATGCTCTTGAGAGAAGCCACTAGTGAAACCTATGGCCCCCGGGTCTATCTTCCATCATATTGATCTTCCAACACTTAGTTATTTCTATTGCTGTTTATTTTACTTCAGCTTTATTTCTCTTTATCATAAAAATACCAAAAATATTATCTTTTCATATCTATCAGATCTCACTCTCGTAAGTGACCGCGAAGGGATTGACAACCCCTTTATCGCGTTGGTTGCGAGGTTCTTATTTGTTTGTGTAGGTGCGTGGGACTCGAGCGTGAACTCCTACTGGATTGATACCTTGGTTCTCAAAAACTGAGGGAAATACTTACGCTACTTTACTGCATCACCCTTTCCTCTTCAACGGAAAACGAATGCAGTGCTCAAGACGTAGCAATGGGTTATGTTTTCTTACATCTGAGATAAATTATATTGTCATGGATCATCCAACATGTTGAGCTTGCCTTTCCCTCTCTTGCTACCCAATTTCTTTGCACCATGTAGAGATACTACTTGTGCTTCCAAATATCCCTAAACCTGTTTTTGCCATGAGAGTCCACCATACCTACCTATGGATTGAGTAAGATCCTTCAAGTAAGTTGTCATCGGTGCACACAATAAAAATTGCTCTCTAAATATGCATGATCTTTTAATGTGGAGAAAATAAGCTTTATACAATCTTGTGATGTGGATGAAATAAAAGCGACGTACTATAAAATAAAAGGTCCATATCACAAGTGGCAATATAAAGTGACGTTCTTTTGCATTAAGATTTCGTGCATCCAACCATAAAAGCACATGACAACCTCTGCTTCCCTCTGTGAAGGGTCTATCTTTTATTCTTGTCTTATACTTCATGCAAAGAGTCATGGTGATATTCACCTTTCCTTTTTACATTTTATCCTTTGGCAAGCACAATGTGTTGGAAAGATCCTGACATATATAACTAATTGGATGTGAGTTTTCATGAACTATTATTGTTGACATTACCCTTGAGGTAAAAAGTTGGGAGGCAAAACTATACGCCCCTTTATTTCTCTGTGTCTAATTAAAACTTCATACCCATAAATATTGTGTGAGTGTTAGCAATTTTGAAAGACTAAATGATAGTTGAGTATGTGGACTTGCTGAAAAGCTCTTATATTGACTCTTTCCTATGTTATGATAAATTGCAATTGCCTCGATGACTGAGATTAGAGTTTGTTGGTTCTCAATGAAGTTTATGATTCATACTTGAAATTGTGATTGGATTGTTACTTTAGCATA
>NC_041386.1:297738337-297776340 GCF_002162155.2 Triticum dicoccoides | reverse complement strand
TATGTAAACACTATTCTGATCACGGGATCAGAATAATATTCTGATCACAACATGAACTTCCCGAGTAACGCGCCTGACCTTCCCCGAGTACTAGGTTGAACTTCAGCTAAAAGGTGTCCAAATGGGGCTTGCGATATACCATTGGATAGCTATGGACATCAGTATCATGACCCAAGTTAAATTTTTGGCAAAATGTAAGCGGTTTAAGAGCAGTTTTGAAAACCGTTTTTTCTTCATATAAAAACGTGAATCGTATTTTTGATCGCATTTTTAAACCGTTTATCGGAATGAGGCAAATAATATGGCGTTGGAAAGCTGCTGCAAAACCGCTCCTTCCACATGTTGAAAGTTTTCTCTAATTCCCTACGGTTAAAAAGTAATTCGGAAAATCGTAAAATTTCGCAAACCGAACACCCGAGTTTGTATTTTCGATGCCATTTCTAAACGAATAATCCAATTGAGCAAAATAATATGGAGTTGGAAAGCTTATGAAAGTGCGCTACTTTCTTATGTTAAAAGTGTTTTCTAATTTTGAATGGTTTAAAAGTAATTTAGAAAACGGTACAAGTTTCACCGAGTTCGTATTTTCGGGCTAATTTTTTAACCGTACATCCAAATGCAGCAAATGATATGGCGTTGGAAAGCTTGAAGAAATGCGAAACTTTTTTGTATATATTGTTTCTCCTAATTCATTACGGTTTTATGTCAGTTTTGAAAATGGTTAAAAACGTATTTTTGCCGTAATTTCTACAAACTTTATCGGAATGGGGCAAATAATATACTGCTGAAAAGCTACGGAAAATGCGAAAGTTTTTCATGTTGATGGTTTTCTCTAATTACTAGCCGTTTTCAAGTAATTTCGAAAACGGCGGGATCATGCGTTCTGCCTATATCGCGAAACAAATTCTTCGAAAATGCACCGCTTGAAGAACCTGAACTTCTCGGCGCGTGTACCTGAACTTCACTTTGTTTTTCACGTGATTTTTTTGCTCGTAGGTCTCCATCCACTGCCCGTAATTCTCCATCCACTCACCAGAATTGAGCAAGTGATATACCGGTGGAAAGCTGCTGTAAGCACATAAATTTCCCGTGTTGATCGTTTTTTCATACTCATGATGATTTTAAAAGTTTTTCATCTGAAATTCATTCAGCGTAGTAGTTGAACTTCATGCTGTTTTCACGTTGAACTTCTGTGACGTATTTTCGTTTGTAATTTTCTCATCCATTCGTTAGTGTTACACAAATGCTACTCCTTTTGTACAAACCCCTCTCACATTAATTTTTTTAACTTTCTTCGACCGAGGACTTGAAACTTACACAAATGATATTCCTGTAGTTTTGAGGTAAATTAGAAAATGGCGAGATCATGATTTCTACGTTCATCGCGAACGGAAATGCACTGCGTGAAGTAGTTGAACTTCTAGGCATGTCTGTTTGAACTTCACTTTGTTTTTGACGTGTTGTTTTTCGCACTGCGTGAAGTAGGTGAACTTCTGGGGTATGTCTGTTTTGAACTTCACTCTGTTTCACTTTATTGTATATTTCTTATATGAAATACACACCATGTAGTACGTGAACTTCCAGTTGTTATCACTTTTGAACTTCTCTCTGGTTTGAGAGAATTATTTTAAAACACAAAAAACAACATATTTTTATGTATTCAGACATCTAAATACACGGTCAACCTTTCTCACAAGAATTTTTTGAACTTTTCCTCACCGAGCACTTGAACTTTTAGCAACCATTTTTTCCGTTTATGAGTTGTTTTTAATAGTGCAAAAAATGGCGTTGTGTTTTTTATTTTTTGAACAAGTAAATCCTAGGTTTTAATAAACTCTGAACTTCTCTGTTATTTCAATTTGAACTTCACCTTTTTATATTTTGAGTAAAGAATTGTATTTGATTTTCATAGAGAAAAAATCGAACATGGAAATACAAGGTGAACCTCTCTCGCAATAATTTTTGAACTTCCCCGGACAGAGCACTCAAACTTCTTTCAACAAACCTTTTAAGCTTTTATTTTTCTATACTAGTTATTCTCACCTGAAATGCATTCCTTGCAGTACTTGAAACTTCTGATTGTTTTCACTATGAACTTATGTCACATTTTTGTGTATACGTCGAATTACACACAATTGAAGATCAGGCATCATTTTTTATCATTTTAAAAATGTAATTGGAGGTCGGATGTCCCATAATATAAATTCTGAACCGTGCATGAAGGTGCACATGAACTTCTTGCAAAAAAATGTGAGTTTTTTATATACTTCGAACCGCTCTAAAAAATTTTGTGTTTTTTTAGAAATGTGAAAATTAGAGTTTTGTTAGAAACATCGTACTTCTTCGTTATTTTGAATAGAACTTATTGGTCTTATTCTTTAGTAACCGGGAAAAACTGAGTTTTCAAATAAATATAAAACTGCTTTGCTTTTAAAAATTGAACTTCTTGATTTTATTATTTAGTAACAAGCAAAATCTGAGGTTTTAATATGCGTTGAACTACTCTGTTTTATAAAATTGAACTTCGTGGTTTTAAGAAAATCTAAGATTTTTATAAACATCAAACAAGTTCATTTTTACAAACCTTTTAAACTGCTCGATTTTTTAATTTGACCTTCTTAGTTTTGGAATAAACATTTTGAATTTCTATGTTATATTAATTTGAACTTCTCCAATTTTTTAGTAAAGTGTAGAAACACCATTTTTATAAACTTTTCGAACTGCTCCATTTTTTATTTTTGAACTTCTTGGTTTATTCTATAGTAACGGGGAAAATCACAGGATTGTAATAAACATTGAACCGCCCTATTATTTAAATTTGAACTTCAAGGTATTTTTTAGAAATGGTTAAACTTACAAAACAAAATTATGATTTTTTTTTCACCTTTTCTACAAACTTACTATGTTATATCTTGTGAAGTTTTGTTTTTTTGTCTCGCGACATTTTTAGGTATTTTTTGTTTTCGGTGAAATGGCCTAGGCAGTCTTTTTTTCATTGATGAATTTCTTCAGTATGTGATACACGTGAACTTATGAATTTTTGAAACATGAACTTCGCATGCTATTGAAATTCAAGAAAATTACACATGACAATACACATACACTTCGTATGCTACATACTTGACGTTCTCAAACATTATATTTTTCATCTTTGCACAAACAATTTTAAAAAGTGAAAATTTTGTAAATATACTCTGTACAAGTAACATATTCAACGTTCAATTAATACCATATTATAGGAGCTCGCCGAAGCAGCAGCGCTCCCACGCGTGAGCATCCGTCAGATTCAGCGGGTTCCAGCTATTGGAGACGGTCGTGCTCGAGGAAGGAGGAGTTGCTGGAGCAGCACCGCCTCCCCGCATGAGCTAGCGGTGGACTGCAACGGCGGACTTACAACAGGAACCTTGAGAACATCAAATTGCAAAAAGAAAAATCATTTTTTCCCTTTTTGCACAAACAACTGTACGAAGAATCATCACATTTAACAAAGGTCATTTGACCACAAGATTCACATTAATTAGGTGCTGCTGCAACTATAACAGACATGCACACTTAGTGATAAGCTGAGAGAGAGAGAGAGTAACACATGGATATTGAGCAGCAACAACCTGTACTTAGAGAAAGAAGCTACAATAGTGGAAAGAGAGCACCAACAACGCCACACCATTAGCATTTACCAATAGAAAGCAACACGTGGGAGCACTAGTTGAGAGAAGGAAAGCTCCACAACATCCACACTCAAGCAACAGCAGCACGGTAGGCATTAGAAGTGGCCGTTCACCAGCCAGAAGACGGGCAGGTCGCATAGAGCAAAAGTAGCAGCAACCGCAACATCTTCAATTCAGTTCAAGAAAGAACAAATCATCACGGAAGCAGCAGGGATTTGAACCACTGAGATTTCACTGTATTAAAACTAATGCATCAACTACCTACTCCTACAACCAACATCCACCTCACTGAATATAGCATGCAATCAATGCAATCGAAACTAAAAAAGAAGCCAAACTGAAGTTGCTAGACAGGATGAACTTCAGTGGCGGTGGAGCTTGGGGATGAGGTGGTGCGGGGACGCCCGCTTGGGGCAGCGCCGCTCCGGCTGTTGGTGTGCCACGGGTCACTAGGTCCGGCGGCGTAGCACGGAGGCGATGGTTATGGCGGGGACAGTGATGACGTTGTGGGTGGGTGGCCAGGTCAGGGAGGGTGGTTGGAGCGGGGCGGCGGGCAGTGCAGGAGCTGCGTAGGCGGCGACGTGTGGGGATCCAAGGCCTTGCCACGCGATGGGATCCCAGGAACGGCGAAGCACAGAGAGTCTAGGCCCGGCGGTGGCGCGTGTGAATCCAGGGCTCGGCGGCGCGTGGGAATCCCGGGTTCGGTGGCGGCATGCGGGGGATCCTGGCTTGATGGCGGCGGCGTGCAGGGATCCCGGCTTCATGGCGGCGGCATGCGGGAATCCAGGCTCGATGACGGCAGCGCAAGGGAATCGCGGGGTGGGGGATCGGGAGGTTGAGGACGCACGTGGGGATTTTTCTTTTTTTTCTTTGTTCAGTTCGCGTGGGTTTCTCAGATCCAGGAACATGTCCGCCGGCTCCTATATATATAGGGCCCTCGTGATCCAAATAGTTATTCTAATCTTGGGATTAGAATAGTGCTACTATATATATATATATATATATATATATATATATATATATAAATATATATATACATAAACACTATTCTGATCACGGGATCAGAATAATATTCTGATCACCACATGAACTTTCCGAGTAACGCGCCTGACCTTCCCCGAGTACTAGGTTGAACTTCAGCTAAAAGGTGTCCAAATGGGGCTTGCAATATACCGTTAGATAGCTATGGACATCAGTATCATGACCCAAGTTAAAATTTTGGCAAAATGTAAGCGGTTTAAGAGCAGTTTTGAAAACCTTTTTTTCTTCATACAAAAAATGTGAATCATATTTTCTATCGCATTTTTAAACCGTTTATCGGAATGAGGCAAATAATATGGCGTTGGAAAGCTGCTGCAAAACCGCTCCTTCCACATGTTGAAAGTTTTCTCTAATTCCCTACGGTTAAAGAGTAATTCGGAAAATCGTAAAATTTCATAAACCAAACACCCGAGTTCGTATTTTTTACGCCATTTCTAAACGGCTAATCCAATTGAGACAAATAATATGGCGTTGGAAAGATTATGAAAATGCGCTACTTTTTTATGTTAAAAGTTTTTTCTAATTTTGAATGGTTTAAAAGTAATTTAGAAAATGGTACAAGTTCCACCGAGTTCGTATTTTTCAGCTAATTTTTTAACCGTACGTCCAAATGTAGCAAATGATATGGCGTTGGAAAGCTTGAAGAAATGCGAAACTTTTTTGTATATATTATTTCTCGTAATTCATTATGGTTTTATGTCAGTTTTCAAAATTGTTAAAAACGTATTTTTGCCGTAATTTCTACAAAGTTTATCGGAATGGGACAAATAATATACCGCTGAAAAGCTACGGAAAATGCGAAACTTTTTCATGTTGATGGTTTTCTGTGATTCCTTGCCGTTTTCAAGTAATTTCGAAAATGGCGAGATCGTTCGTTCTACCTTTATCACGAAACAGATTCTTCAAAAATGCACCGCGTGAAGAACCTGAACTTGTCGGCGTGCGCACCTGAACTTCACACTCTTTTTACGTGTTTTTTCTCACAGCTCTCCATCCACTGCTCGTAGCTCTCCATCCACTCACCGAAATTAAGCAAGTGATATACCGATGGAAAGCTGCTGTAAACATGCAACTTTCCCGTGTTAATCATTTTTTCATACTCGCGGCGGTTTTAAAAGTTTTTCATCTGAAATTCTTTCAATGTAGTTGGTGAACTTCCTGCTGTTCTCATGTTGAACTTCTGTGATATATTTTCGTTTGTAATTTTCTCATCTATTTCGTCAGTGTTACACAAATGATATTCTTTTTGTACAAACCTCTCTCACAATAAAAAATTTTAACTTTCTCCGACCGAGGACTTGAACTTACACAAATGATATTCCTGCCGTTTTGAAGTAAATTAGAAAATGACAAGATCATGATTTCTGCCTTCATCGCGAATGGAAATGCACAGCGTGAATTAGTTGAACTTCTCGGGCATGTCTGTTTGAACTTCACTCTGTTTTTGACGTGTTGTTTTTTGCACTGCATGAAGTAGTTGAACTTCTGGGGCACGTCTGTTTGAACTTCACTCTGTTTCACTTTATTGTATTTTTCTTATATGAAATACACACCATCTAGCCGTTTTCACGTTGAACTTCTGTGACGTATTTTCGTTTATAATTTTCTAATCCATTCGTCGGTGTTACACAAATGATATTCCTTTTGTACAAATCACTCTCACAATAATTTTTTTTACTTTCTCCGACCGAGGACTTGAACTTATCACAACAAAACTTTCAGTCTTTGCTTTTGTTATTCTTTTTTTAATACAAAATGCACACCGTGTAGTATGTGAATTTTTGGTAGTTATCAAATCCGAACTTCTCTCAGTTACGTGGAAATATCTGAGTTTTTTATGAATATTAATCTGATTTTTTAATCTTTTTTATGAATTTTTGAAGCGTTCTATTTTTAAAAAGTTGAACTTCTTGTTATTTTATTTTAGAACTTCTAGTTTCCATTCTTTATTAACGAGGTAAATCTGAGTTTTATATAATCATCGAAATTCTCCATCTTTTTAATATGGACTTTCTAGTTTTAGTTTTTCTTAATATTTTTTATAAAATTTTGAAGCGGTCTATTTTTAAAAAGTTTAACTTCTTGTTATTTTATTTTTGAACTTCTTGTTTCCATTCTTTAATACGAGGAAAATCTGAGTTTTCTATAATCATCGAACTTCCTGTTATTTCATTTTTCTAATATGGTTAAACTTTTGTTTCGAAAAGATACACCAATTTGTTTTAACCATTTTTTGAAATAGAGCATACGATATACCATTCAGAATAGAGCATACGATATACCATGTGGAAAGTTGTTGAATACATGGTGAACTTCTCTCACAAGAATTTTTGAACTTTCCCGGGTCGAGCACCTGAACTTCTAGCGACAAAAAAATTTAGACTTTGCATTTTTATTCTTTTTTTCTCATATGAAATGCACACCATGCAATACATGAACTTCTAGCAATTATCAATTTGAACTTCTCTCGTGATTGAGATAATTATTTGAAAACACCAAAAATAACATCTTCTTATGTGTTTTGGACATCTAAATACACGGTGTACCTCTCTCACAAGAATTTTTGAATTTTCCCAGACCGAGAACTTGAACTTCTAGCAACAAAAATTTTTAGCTTTGCCTTTTTATTATATTTTTCTCATACGAAATACACACCATGCAGTACGTGAACTTCCGGCAGTTATCAGTTTGAACTTCTCTCATGATTGAGATAATTATTTGAAAGCACCAAAAACAACATCTTTTTATGTGTTTTGGACATCTAAATACACATGAACCTCTCTCACAAGAATTTTTGAACTTTTCTGGGCCGAGCACTTGAACTTCTACCAACAATTTACTTTGCCATGAATTTTCCATTGAATCTCTTGTACTTTTTTTCCACAATGATTTAACTGACGACACCATATACATCATCATCGGGCCATATATAGTCATGAATCTTTTTATGTTCCTCACTACAAATCACACAAAGTAATCATGAATGTTTGAGAAATTGAACTTCTTTGTATATAACGCTCAACCATTGAAAGAAAGCTCTGGAAAAATTGGTACTTGCTTTAACTTTTTTTGAGGCACAAACACAAAGACACACTAGAGATAGAGAGCTTTGTTCCTCACCATATACTTTTTTGGAGGCACAAACACAAACAACTAATAAGAGCTAGAGAGCGAGGAAGCTTAACAAGTTACTACGTAATAATCAAACTACACTTTTGCTTGACCTTTTCTCCGCATGTACTATAACTACTTCAAAAGTTGGTTCATCTATCGACCCATCTATTTCTGCCTTTCTGAACTCCTTGTACTGCTGGTAGCGCTTAGGTAGTCCTTCCCACTCATGTTCACCTGCACAAAAATTATATACTAGTGTAAACAATACAGGTACATATCCCAATTAAACAAAATTCTTTTTTTGTAAAGGTCAAACTAATCAGAGTAATTTGAATACCAGGAACATTTATAGCCATGTAGTGTCCACTGATTGAGGACTAGGAGGACTGAACCTGACATTCTCTGCGAGAAGAATGAGAGATCAACAGCGTCTCACTGTCGAGCAACAAAAAATCGAAACAAAATATGAACCTATCTCCGGAAGGTCAAAACGGCCTCCACGAGAAGATTGGGTGTGATGGTCCCGCCGTCGCTCGGGTTGTGCACGATAGCGGGTCAGGAGATAGCCCGCATCAGCGGGGCGCAACAATGAAGGCCACCACTGGCAACCCCTGAAGGTCAGGTATCGGTATGGTGCAGATCAGCATCGGGACACGTGGTTGGTCGGATTCGTGGAAGAGCAGGGGCATGCAACAGACACCTAGTTTATGAACGAAAAATGTAAGACAAGTTTTCACGCAATTTTTCTGTTCGTGGACAAATCACCTCATCAAACTAACATAGTTTTCAAGAATTTTAGAGATAGGAAGAAGAAGGAGCATCGTGGTCAGGGCTAGCCGTGAGAGGTGGAGGTGCAAAACGGCGACTTCACAGTCGGATTCAAAGGAGTCCGAAGAGCACCGGGGGCAGTGGCGCTGCTCTCCAGAGTCAGATAAGAGGGGGGTCGGGGGAGTTGAAGCACATTGGGTTGCGGCGACCTTGTATTGCGGCGTTGAAAAACCTTTGATGCTGCGGTGAAGGGAGGCAGGCACATCTTCGATTCCACCAGATAGGTATGATCCAAAAGAAGCACCATTTGTCAAACAACGCCCTCAATGATCCTCTCATCACCTCATAAAGCCAAAAAAAATAGCTTACATATCTCCCAGGAATTTTACAACTCTATGGTGAGTGAAGGAAGAATGACTGGTTTTAGTCCCGCCAGTCTATATATTGGGCACAGCGGGCACTCATTTCGGGCCTGCCAAAGCAGCAGTAAACGAAACGTGTTAGTGCGTATTTGAAATGTGTCCGCCCAGGGACCGAATACTTTGCAATCCACTAATACCGAATGAAGGAAAATACTAACCATTGTAGCAATTTAAGTCAATCATGAGGCGACGGGCTTCTTCCATGCATGGCTAGTACTTTGTCTGACTTGTTGCAAGTCAATCGACAACACTCCAACAGCGAAAACAATAGCCACCAACAGCACATGTCTGACTTGAAGAAGGAAGAAGGGAGGAAGTAGGACGGCGCTGCGTGGGAAGTTGGGCGGCGGCGCGCTAGTTGCGTAGCCGAGGGAGGAAGCAGACCGGCGACGCATGAGATGCAGAGCTCAGAGAGGTAGCAGGGCAGAGGCAACGGCGCCGGAGGGATCAACGACGGAGTATGGGAGAGGTCTTTCACGGCGGCCAACTGCAGGTCCTTGTCTCCTCCGGCTGAAGGTCAACGCCTCCTCCGGCTGCAGGATATACACAAAAAGCTTTTGTGCACCGAGGGTAGCTCAATGCGGAGACTCTGGCAGCAACATGGAGGAAGAGGGGCATCAACAACATGTAGGAGGGCACTTATCCGCACAGCAGCGCCGGAGCCAGCAGGTCTCCCGACAGGAGGAAGGTGGCAGAGTGAGGTGGCGTTGGTGGCTCTCACGCTGGCGGTGGTAGAGGAGGAAGGCCACGGCAGGAGAGCAGGAAAGTCGCAGGGGCAGAGGAGGAAGGTCGCAGGGCTGGTGGATCTCCGGCGATGGAGGTTGTGGCGTTGAGCCATGCGCAGCCGTCGCAGCAATGCTGCGGCGGGACCATGGAGGCACACGAGCAAGGTGGGCGGCGGTGGGGCCTCTTTGTAGGGGTGCAGCAGCGGGGTCTCTTGGGAGGGGGTGCGGCAGCGTGGTTCTCCGGGGAAGGCACGCGGCGGTGTAGGGATCCGAGGAGGAGATCGGCGATAGGGGATTCGAGGGTGTGAGGCGGATCGAGATCCTGGGTGTGGCGTCGGGGGCAGGGGGCGCCGGTTGGGTCGTGGGGTAGGGTGGTGGGATGTGGGGTGTTTTTTTCCGGCGGGCTCAGGAGGATCCAATCGGGCCCTTATAGGGGCTGCTGTGATCCAAATAGTTATTCTAATCCTAGGATTAGAATAGTGCTACTATATATATACATTGTTGTTCTAAGAATGATCATGATGCCCTCATGTCCGTATTTTATTTTTATCGACACCTCTATCTCCAAACATCTAGATATATTTTTTGATTTCGGCTTTTGCTTGAGGACAAGCGAGGTCTAAGCTTGGGGGAGTTGATACGTCCATTTTGCATCATGCTTTTATATCGATATTTATTGCATTATGGGCTGTTATTACACATTATATCACAATACTTATGCTTATTCTCTCTTATTTTACAAGGTTTACATGAAGAGGGAGAATGCCGGCAGCTGGAGCTCCAAAAAAGGAGCAAATATTAGATACCTATTCTGCACAGCTCCAAAAGTCCTGAAACTTCACGGAAGTCATTTCTGGAATTAATAAAAGATACTGAGCGAAGAAAGTACCAGAGGGGGCCCACACCCTGGCCACGAGAGTGGGGGCGTGCCCTACCCCCTGGGCGCGCCCCTACCTCATGGGCCCCCTGGTGGCCCTCTGATGCCCATCTTTGGCTATATGGAGTCTTTCATCGAGGAAAAAATCATAAGCAAGCTTTCAGGAAGAAACTCCGCCGCCACGAGGCCGAACCTTGGCAGAACCAATCTAGGGCTCTGACAGAGCTGTTCTGCTGGGGAAACTTTCCTCCGAGAGGGGGAAATCATCGCCATCGTCATCACCAACGATCCTCTCATCGGGAGGGGGTCAATCTCCATCAACATCTTCACCAGCACCATCTCATCTCAAACCTTAATTCATCTCTTGTATCCAATCTTTGTATCCAAACCTTAGATTGGTACCTGTGGGTTGCTAGTAGTGTTGATTACTCCTTGTAGTTGATGCTAGTTGGTTTACCTGGTGGAAGATCATATGTTCAGATCCATTATGCACATCAATACCCCTTTGATTATGAACATGAATATGCTTTGTGAGTAGTTACGTTCGTTCCTGAGGACATGGGAGAAGTCTTGTTATAAATAGTCAAGTGAATTTGGTATTCGTTCGATATTTTGATGAGATGTATGTTGTCATCCCTCTAGTGGTGTCATGTGAACATCGACTACATGACACTTCACCATTGTTTGGGCCTAGAGGGAGGCATTGGGAAGTAATAATTAGATGATGGGTTGCTTGAGTGACAGAAGCTTAAACCCTAGTTTATGCGTTGCTTCGTAAGGGGCTTATTTGGATCCATATGTTTCATGCTATGGTTAGGTTTACCTTAATACTTCTATTGTACTTGTGGATGCTTGCAATAGGGGTTAATCATAAGTGGGATGCTTGTCCAAGTAAGGGCAGTACCCAAGCACCGGTCCACCCACATATCAAATTATCAAAGTACCGAACATGAATCACATGAACGTGATGAAAACTAGCTTGACGATAATTCCCATGTGTCCTCGGGAGCGCTTTCCTTCATATAAGAGTTTGTCCAGGCTTGTCCTTTGCTACAAAAAGGATTGGGCCATCTTTCTGCACCTTATTTACTTTTATTACTTGTTACTCGTTACAAATTACCTTATCACAAAACTATTTGTTACCGATAATTTCAGTGCTTGCAGAGAATACCTTACTGAAAACTGCTTATCATTTCCTTCTGCTCCTCGTTGGGTTCGACACTCTTACTTACCGAAAAGGCTACGATAGATCCCCTACACTTGTGGGTCATCATGGAGCGAGCAATAGATTTATTGGAAATCGTACATACTGATGTATGTGGTCCAATGAATATTGAGGCTCGCTGCAGGTATCTTTATTTTCTCACCTTCAGCGATGATTTGAGTAGATATGGGTATATCTACTTAATGAAACATAAGTCTGAAACATTTGAAAAGTTCAAAGAATTTCAAAGTGAAGTGGAAAATCATCGTAACAAGAAAATAAAGTTTCTACGATCTAATCACGGAGGAGAATATTTGAGTTACGAGTTTGGTCTACATTTGAAACAATGTGGAATAGTTTCGCAACTCACGCCACCCGGAACACCACAGCGTAATGGTGTGTCCGAACATCGTAATCGTACTTTACTAGATATGGTGCGATCTATGATGTCTCTTACTGATTTACCGCTGTCGTTTTGGGGTTATGCTTTAGAGATGGCTGCATTCAGGTTAAATAGGGCACCATCAAAATCCATTGAGCCGACGCCTTATGAACTGTGGTTTGGCAAGAAACCAAAGTTGTCGTTTCTTAAAGTTTGAGGCTGCGATGCTTATGTGAAAAAGCTTCAAACTGATAAGCTCGAACACAAATCGGAGAAATGTGTCTTCATAGGATACCCAAAAGAAACTATTGGGTACACCTTCTATCACAGATCTGAAGGCAAGACATTTGTTGCTAAGAATGGATCCTTTCTAGAGAAGGAGTTTCTCTCAAAAGAAGTGAGTGGGAAGAAAGTAGAACTTGATGAGGTAACTGTACCTGCTCCCTTATTGGAAAGTAGTTCATCACATAAACCGGTTCCTGTGACACCTACACCAATTAGTGAGGAAGCTAATAATGATGATCATGAAACTTCAGATCAAGTTACTACCGAACCTCGTAGGTCAACTAGAGTAAGATCCGCACCAGAGTGGTACGGTAATCATGTTCTGGAAGTCATGTTACTTGACCATGACGAACCTACAAACTATGAAGAAGTGATGGTGACCCCAGATTCCGCAAAATGGCTTGAGGCCATGAAATCTGAGATGGGATCCATGTCTGAGAACAAAGTATGGACTTTGGTTGACTTGCCCGATGATCGGCAAGCCATCGAGAATAAATGGATCTTCAAGAAGAAGACTGATGCTGATGGTAATGTTACTGTCTACAAAGCTCGACTTGTTCCGAAAGGTTTTCGACAAGTTCAAGGGGTTGACTATGATGAGACTTTCTCACCCGTAGCGATTCTTAAGTCTGTCTGAATCATGTTAGCAATTGCTGGATTTTATGATTATGAAATTTGGCAAATGGATGTCAAAACTGCATTCCTGAATGGATTTCTGGAAGAAGAATTGTATATGATGCAACCTGAAGGTTTTGTCGATCCAAAGGGTGCTAACAAAGTGTGCAAGCTCTAGCGATCCATTTATGGACTGGTGCAAGCCTCTCGGAGTTGGAATAAACGTTTTGATAGTGTGATCAAAGCATATGGTTTTATACAGACTTTTGGAGAAGCCTGTATTTACAAGAAAGTGAGTGGGAGCTCTGTAGCATTTCTAATATTATATGTGGATGACATATTGTTGGTTGGAAATGATATATAATTTCTGGATACCATAAAAGGATACTTGAACAAGAG
This sequence comes from Triticum dicoccoides, assembly GCF_002162155.2. NCBI lineage: Eukaryota > Viridiplantae > Streptophyta > Magnoliopsida > Poales > Poaceae > Triticum > Triticum dicoccoides. Next base: position 297,762,840 of record NC_041386.1, on the reverse strand, counting down.
TTTTTCAATGAAAGACCTCGGAGAAGCTGCTTATATATTGGGCATCAAGATCTATAGAGATAGATCAAGACGCTTAATTGGACTTTCACAAAGCACATACCTTGATAAAGTTTTGAAGAAGTTCAAAATGGATCAAGCAAAGAAAGGGTTCTTGCCTGTGTTACAAGGTGTGAAGTTGAGTAAGACTCAATGCCCGACCACTGCAAAAGATAGAGAAAAAATGATAAGTGTTCCCTATGCTTCAGCCATAGGCTCTATCATGTATGCAATGTTGTGTACCAGACCTGATGTGTGCCTTGCTATTAGTTTAGCAGGGAGGTACCAAATTGATCCAGCAATGGATCACTAGACAACAGTCAAGAACATCCTGAAATACCTGAAAAGAACTAAGGATATGTTTCTCGTTTATGGAGGTGACAAAGAGCTTGTCGTAAATGGTTACGTCGATGCAAGCTTTGACACTGATCTGGACGATTCTAAATCGCAAACCAGATACGTATTTATATTGAACGGTGGAGTTGTTAGTTGGAGCAGTTCTAAACAAAGCGTCGTGGTGGGATCTACGTGTGAAGCGGAGTACATAGCTGCTTCGGAAGCAGCAAATGAAGGAGTATGGATGAAGGAGTTCATATCCGATCTAGGTGTCATACCTAGTGCATCGGGTCCAATGAAAATATTTTGTGACAATACTGGTGCAATTGTCTTGACAAAGGATTCTAGATTTCACAAAAGAACCACGCACATCAAAATACGCTTCAATTCCATCCGGGATCAAGTCCAGGTGGGAGACATAGAGATTTGCAAGATACATACGGATCTGAATGTTGCAGACCATTGACTAAGCCTCTTCCACGAGCAAAACATGATCAGCACCAAGACTCCATGGGTGTTAGAATCATTACTGTGTAATCTAGATTATTGACTCTAGTGCAAGTGGGAGACTGAAGGAAATTTGCCCTAGAGGCAATAATAAAGTTATTATTTATTTCCTCATATCATGATAAATGTTTATTATTCATGCTAGAATTTTATTAACCGGGAACATAATACATGTGTGAATACATAGACAAACATAGTGTCACTAGTATGCCTCTACTTGACTAGCTCATTGATCAAAGATGGTTGAGTTTCCTAGCCATAGACATGAGTTGTCATTTGATCAACGGGATCACATCATTAGGAGAATGATGTGATTGACCTGACCCATTCCGTTAGCTTAGCACTTGATCATTTAGTTTATTGCTATTGCTTTCTTCATAACTTATACATGTTCCTATGACTATGAGATATGCAACTCACGATTACCGGAAGAACACTTTGTGTGCTACCAAATGTCACAATATAACTGGGTGATTATAAAGGTGCTCTACAGGTGCCTCCGATGGTGTTCGTTGAGTTGGCATAGATCGAGAATAGGATTTGTCACTCCGATTGTCGGAGAGGTATTTCTCGGCCCTCTCGGTAATGCACATCCCTATAAGCCTTGCAAGCAATGTGACTAATGAGTTAGTTACGGGATGATGCATTACGGAATGAGTAAAGAGACTTGCCGGTAACGAGATTGAACTAGGTATTGAGATACCAACGATCGAATCTCGGGCAAGTAACATACCGATGACAAAGGGAACAACGTATGTTGTTATGCGGTTTGACCGATAAAGATCTTCGTAGAATATGTAGGAACCAATATGAGCATCCAGGTTCCGCTATTGGTTATTGACCAGAGACATGTCTCGGTCATGTTTACATAGTTCCCGAACCCGTAGGGTCCGCACGCTTAAAGTTCGGTGACGATCGGTATTATGAGTTTTTGTGTTTTGATGTACCGAAGGTAGTTCGGAGTCCCGGATATGATCACGGACATGACGAGGTGTCTTGAAATGGTCGACACGTAAAGATCGATATATTGGACGACTATGTTCGGACACCAGAATTGTTTTGGGAGGTTTCGGACATATACCGGAGTACCGGGGGGTTACCGGAACCCCCCGGGAAGTATATTGGGCCTAATGGGCCTTAGTGGGAGAAGAGGAGGGGCAGCTAGGGCAGCTGCACGCCCCTCCCCCTCTAGTCCGAATTGGAAAAGGAGGCCCCCCTTTCCTTCTCTTCTTCTCTCATTTCCTCTCCTACTCCTACTCCTACTTGGAAGGGGGGAGTCCTACTCCCGGTGGGAGTAGGACTCCTCATGGGGCGTGCCATAGGAGGCCGGCACCCTCCCCCTCTCCACTCCTTTATATATGGGGAGGGGGCACCCCTTGGAGACACAACAATTGATCATTGATCTTTTAGCCGTGTGCGATGCCCCCCTCCACCATAATCCACCTCAGTCATATCGTAGCGGTGCTTAGGTGAAGCCCTGTGTCGGTAGCTTCATCAACACCGTCACCACGCCGTCGTGCTGACGAAGATCTTCCCAGAAGCTCTACTGGATCGTGAGTTCGCGGGACGTCACCGAGCTGAACGTGTGCTGAATGCGGAGGTGCAGTACGTTCGGTACTAAGGATCGGTCGATCGTGAAGACGTACGACTACATCACCCGTGTTGTCATAACGCTTTTGCTTACAGTCTACATGGGTACGTAGAAGACACTCTCCCCTCTCGTTGCTATGCATCACCATGATCTTGCGTGTGCGTAGGAATTTTTTTGAAATTACTACGTTCCCCAACATTGTCAGTATTTGTGAGGATGTGCCTGTTGTGGTTGCAAACGTTACTATTTTAACAGACTTTGTTATTCTTGATATTCCCGAGGACGATAGTATGTCGATTATCCTTGGTAGACCCTTTTTGAATACTGCAGGGGCTGTTATTGATTGCAACAAAGGCAATGTCACTTTTCATGTTAATGGCAATGAGCATACGGTACACTTTCCGAGGAAACAACCTCAAGTCCACAGTATCAATTCTATTGGAAAAATTTCAACAATTACTATTGGAGGTTTTGAATTTCCTCTTCCTACTGTTAATAAGAAATATGATATTCTTATTGTTGGGGATGTGCATATCCCGGTTGAGGTAACCTAGTGTTATTCAAAATTTCTCCGGTTTCACGCGATTTGGAATGAGTTTGTTAACAAGACTTGATCAACCTTGTTAGTGGATTCCTTTTGAGGAGCATGAGATGGATGAAGTTAGAAAACACAACCTTCTGTACCCCCTTTTTACTTTCTGTTATTTATATTAAATAAAGTAAAAATAGTATTTTCTGTCTGTTTTTTGAATTATCCATGCAATAAAAAATACCCCAAAAATAGAAGTTCTCCAAATGCCCTGAAAATGAAATATGATTTTTTTTCTAGAATATCTGGCACTGAGAACACGGCAGGGGGAGCAGCCACATGCCCACGAGGGTGGAGGGCGCGCCCCCTGCCTCGTGGACCCGACGTGGGTCCCCTCCACTTATCCTTGCACCCACACACCTCGTCTTGCTCCAGAAAAAATCACTTGCCAGCTCAAACCCGAGTTCTTGCTCATCTTGCTGCCATTTTTGGTCTCCTTGCTCAAAGCTCCTCTCACAAAACTGCTTTGGGGGATTATTCTTCGGTATGTGACTCCTCCAATGGTACAATTAGTTTTTGTTCTAGTGTTTTATGTATTGCAAATTTTTGCTGCTTAGGTGACCCTGTTCTTGAGCTTACATGTCAAATTTATGTGGTCAAAAGTAGTTTTAATGCATGATATAGCCTCTAGGCACTTGTAGGAGTAGTTGCTATCAATTTTGTTGAGTTTGGTTCATTTTTTATTTTGAGTCACTAAAAATTTCAGAAATTTTTCAGAGGAAGAAGTATGTTTAGGAAAATGTACCAAGGTGGTTCCTCAAGGAAACAAGGACCCATGCCCGCAATACGCGAGCCGGACAATGAACTACCAAGGGAGGCTCAAGTGCGGCCTTGTGAATGGCCGTCAGAGCACTTCATGGTTCGAGCAGGAATCAAGGAGGAATTTGACGCATATGTGCGTAACGCTGATCTTGAGAGCTTCGAGGCAGATAAGTGCCGTCAGTACTACTACCTCACCGATTCCTTTGTGAGAAGGTTTGAATTTACATCATCACGCAATTCTCAAATTGTCCTGTTTGATCTTTATGATAAATCTTATACCATGGACTTAGAAGATTTTAATACTGCTTGTAAAATCCCACTATGGGGTAATGTTAGTGAACCTCGTAAATCTGAATATAAGGGTTTTCTTGCTAGTATCACTGTGGGGGAATCTAGGGAAATCACGCAAGCTACCATATGGAGCATTCATTTTCCTGCTATACATTATTTTGCTCTCTTTATAGGTAGATGCATAAATGGTAAGGATGAGGCATGTCACATGTATGTTCCAGATCTTAGTGTTCTCAAGAGTGCTGTATTAGGAGATAGACAATATAACTAGGGGGCCATTGTTGCACGTAGGTTGCATAATAACAAAATTGATGGAGATTTCTTTGGTAGAATTTATGCAACCCGTTTAGCTGATTTTCTTGAGATACCCATACGTGGATATGATATTGAGTTACCTCCTGCTTATTTAGATTATGATGCTATGGTTCGTCATCAGTTCGTTGAGAGGAACAATCAGTCCCTCTAGTACCGACTAATCTTTGACAGGCGACGCACCTAGCATGTCGCTCTCCTTGCTCCTGCTTTCTTTAATTTTCAGGAAAAAAGGAGATATGTTATAACCAAGGAGGAGGCGGACGAGTACGAGAGGAGGATGGAGGCAGCTTGCCTCCAGGCTGCAGCTCTTCAGGCAGTAGCTGATGCATCTCAGTACGACCCCAGCTTCAACTTCGGATATCCACCGGGCCATCCATGGGCATAGACCAACTTAGGCCAAAAGCCTAAGCTTGGGGGAGTACGTATTTCTCACCGACATTACATTCATGTTCACACACACATGCCAGTTGTCGGTGCTCATGCTTTTTCATTGTATCATCCATGCTAGTTTACTTTCATTTTCTCGCTTTCTTCTTGTGTGTTTGAAAAACCTTAAGAAAAACAAAAAAAATAGTTGTAGCTTTTAGTTAGTTTGCTTTTCATGCCTGTAGTAGTAGTAATTAAAAAGAAAACCCAAAAAGATTTCTCGTTCTTATTTTGCTTGTTGGGAGCTTTCCCGTGTAAATAGTTTTATTTCTTTTCTTTCCTTTGGGGGTGAGAGGAGAAGGCCATGATGAAAATGTTGAGTGGCTCTCATATGCATTACTGTTGATCTAACAAAGAGCCCATATTACCTTGTCTTCTCCCTTGAATTGAATGCTTGCAAATTCCAGCTGAGTCCAATGCACGTGAACTATTATTACTATCCACACTATTTGGTCGTGCAAGTGAAAGGCAATAATGACGATATATGATGAACTGATTGAGATGAGAAAAGCTGGTATGAACTCGACCCCTCTTGTTTTTGTAAATATGATTACTTCATCATTCCTGATTCAGCCTATTATGAAAGAAACATGGTTGCAATGACAATTAGAGATTGTAGTTGCTTATGACATGCTTAATTAGCTAGGAGTTTATAATGGTTTACCTTGCGTGCCAACATGCTATTAAAATGGTTATGATGTGGTATGACAGGGTGGTATCCTCCATTGAACGATTCGAGTGGCTTGACTTGGCACATGTTCATGCATGTATTTGAAACAAAATCAACATAGCATCTACGATATTTATGTTCATGGTGCATTATATCCTACTCATGATTGCATTCGGTGTTGATTAATTTTAATGCATGTTCATGACTATTGTCGCTCTCTAGCTAGTCATTTCCCAGTCTTTTTCTAGCCTTCACTTGTACTAAGCGGGAATACTGCTTGTGCATCCAATTCCATAAACCCCAAAGTTATTCCATATGAGTCCACCATACCTTCCTATTTACGGTATCTACCTGCCGTTCCAAGTAAATTTGTATGTGCCAAACTCTAAACCTTCAAATAAACATTCTGTTTTGTATGCTCGAATAGCTCATGTATGAACTAGGGATGTCTGTATCCTCCATGCTAGGCGAGTTATTCTCAAGAGGAGTGGACTCCGCTCCTCATTCACGAGAAAATGGCTGGTCTCCGGGATGCCCAGTCCCATGCTCAAATCAAATCGAAATAATTGCAAACAAAACACCCCCAGGATTTTTGTTAGTTGGAGGCACCCGTTGTTTCGGGAAAGCCATGGATTGATGCTTGTTGGTGGTGGGGGAGTATAAACTTTACCATTCTGCTTGGGAACCGCCTATAATGTGTGTACCATGGAAGATATCGAGATCTCTCGGTTGTTATGTTGACAATGAAAGTATATCGCTCAAAATAGTATTCATCTCTATTTCAAAACCGAGCGCTGGCACCTCTACAAATCCCTGCTTCCCTCTGTGAAGGGCCTATCCATTTACTTTTATGTTGAGTCATCATCCTCTTATTAAAAAGAACCAATTGGAGAGCACCGCTGTCATTTGCATCCATTACTATTAGTTTACATTGAGTATGACTTGACTGGATCACTTTTACCATGAATTACAATGTCTAGTCAGTCCTTGATCTTTAAAGGTGCTTTGTATTTATGTTTTGCGGTCTCAGAAAGGGCTAGCGAGATACCATCTTGTTATATCATATTATGATTGTTTTGAGAAAGTGTTGCCATCCGAGATTTATTATTATAGCTCGCTAGTTGATTACGCCATTGATAGGAGTAAACATGAGACCTAAATGTTATTGTGAATATGGTTAGTTCATAATTTTTGCTGAAAACCTGAATGTTGGCTTTACATATTTACAACAACAAGAGCAAACAGAGTTTGTAAAAGTTTTTCTTTATCACTTTCAGTTTATCAACTGAATTGCTTGAGGAAAAGTAAAGGTTTAAGCTTGGGGGAGTTGACACGTCTCCATCATTTCTACTTTTCCAAACACTTTTGCCCTTGTTTTGGACTCTAACTTGCATGATTTGAATGGAACTAACCCGGACTGGCGCTCTTTTCAGCAGAATTGCAATGGTGTTATTTTTGTGCAGAAATAAAAGTTCTCGGAATGACCTGAAAATCAATGGAGATTATTTTTGGAATATATAAAAAATACTGGAAGAAGAATCGACGTTAGGGGGCCCACGCCCTGTCCATGAGGGTGGGGGCGTGCCCCTGCCTCGTGGGCCCCCTGAAGCTCCACCGACCTCAACTCCAACTCCATATATTCGTGTTCGGGGATAAAAAATCGGAGAGAAGGATTCATCGCGTTTTACGATATGGAGCCGCCGCCAAGCCCTAAACTTTCTCCGGAGGGCTGATCTGGAGTCCATTCGGGGCTCCGGAGAGGAGAATCCGTCGCCATCATCATCATCAACCTTCCTCCATCACCAATTTCATGATGCTCATCGTCGTGCATGAGTGATTCCATCGTAGGCTTGCTGGATGGTGATGGGTTGGATGAGATTTATCATGTAATCGAGTTAGTTTTGTTAGGGTTTGATCCCTAGTATCCACTATGTTCTGAGATTAATGTTGCTATGACTTTGCTATGCTTAATGCTTATCAGTAGGGCCCGAGTGCCATGATTTCAGATCTGAACTTATTATGTTTTCATGAATATATGTGAGTTCTTGATCCTATCTTGCAAGTCTATATTCACCTATTATGTGTTATGATCCGTTAACCCCGAAATGACAATAATCGGGATACTTACCGGTGATGACCGTAGTTTGAGGAGTTCATGTATTCACTATGTGTTAATGCTTTGGTCCGATACTCTATTAAAAGGAGGCCTTAATATCCCTTAGTTTCTAATAGGACCCCGCTGCCACGGGAGGGTAGGACAAAAGATGACATGCAAGTTCTTTTCCATAAGCATGTCTGACTATATTCGGAATACATGCCTACAATACATTGATGAACTGGAGCAGTTCTGTGTCACCCTATGTTATAATTGTTGCATGATTGATCGCATCCAACATAATTATCCATCACTGATCCAATGCCTACGAGCTTTTCATATATTGTTCTTCGCTTATTTACTTTTCCGTTGCTACTATTACAATTACTATAAAACCAAAAATAATACTTTTGCTACCAGTACCACTACTATCATATTACTTTGCTGCAGATATTAAGTTTCAAGGTGTGGTTGAATTGACAACTCAGATGCTAATACTTGAGAATATTCTTTGGCTCCCCTTGTGTCGAATCAACTAATATGGGTTGAATACTCTACCCTCAAAAACTATTGTGATCCCCTATACTTGTGGGCTATCAACCCCCAGGATCCTCCTCAGTACACCGGAGAGGGCTACTTTGATCCATGAGCTTAGACCAACTTAGGCCAAAAGCCTAAGCTTGGGGGAGTACGATCAAAATGTTGAATGGCTCTCATATGCATTATTGTTGATCTAACAAAGAGACCATATTACCTTGTCTTCTCCTTTGAATAAATGTTTGTAGATTCCAGCTTAGTCCAATGCATGTGCACTATTATTATTATCCACACCGTTCGGCCGTGCAAGTGAAAGGCAATAATGACGATATATGATGAAATGATTGAGATGAGGAAAAGCTGGTATGAACTCGACCTATCTTGCTTTTGTAAATCGTTCCTGATTCAGCCTATTATGAATGAAACATGTTTGCAATGACAATTAGAGATTATAGTTACTCGTGTCATGCTTAATTAGCTAGGAGTTTATAATGGTTTACCTTGCATGCCAACATGCAAATTAAAATGGTTGTGATGTGGTATGATAGGATGGTGTCGGAGTAATGGGCCACGGGTAGCCTAACCCGAGTCCCTGAGCCTTTCAAGACATCGGGGCTGGCTGCGCCCCTCAAAGGCACCAAGAAGAAGTGCCGCCTTCTGGTGGCCGGCTGTCCCAAGCGGTCGACTACCGAAAGGCGGCCGAGTTCAAGAAGGCGGCTGCAAGACGGGCCGACTTCCTGCGGGCAGCCTCTAGAGAGGCCGGCTCCTAGCAGGCGTCCCGCCGCGCCCTCGGAGTCTGCGCTCCCATTTAAGAAGACGAGACAAGGTGAGGCTATAGTGTAGCCCATCCCCCCGATATCCAGGGTCAGGCGTGGCCACAGTGCTTCGTACAGGCGGAGATCTCTGACTGTACGTGGGACTGTTGCCACTCCGTCCTTGACGTCCCTGCTGGCAGGCAAGGCCATGTTCCCACGACGACCTGTCGGTACGACCTGCAGGCGGCGGGCCCTACTGGGCAGTGAGAGCCCGGGAGTCGCGGAGGCTTGACCAGTCGGACCTGAGGGAGGCCGGCTCCCAGCAGGCGGCCCGCTCCTCCCTCGGGGCCCGTGCACCATTAACCAGATGAGACCCGGAGTGGCTACAGTGATCTCCCACCAGGCGGTGGGACTGTAGCCATGCTGCCCTGACTTAGCACGCATCATTAGCACCACGGCTACAGTAACCAGCGGCCGGCAAGACCCACGAGCGGCGGGAGCGGCCTGTCGGCTCCGTACCAGACTAGTCGGCGGGGCCCACCAGGCGGCGGGCCCCAGCAGCTCGCGGCCAGAGACACTGACAGCCAGGTCCTACACCCGGCCAGATTACCATTGTACCCCTGGGGGTAGGACTATATAAACCCCCTAGGGCACCCATGCAAAGGGTTCCCAACCTGTTAGAACTAGACTCATACCTAGAGGAAGGAGAGAGCATGCATGCCTTCTTCTACCTCTAGCATACAGCTCGAGGAGCACCATTGTACTCACTAGTGCCTTAGTGATCATGCGGAGACCTCGTAGAGCAGGACTAGGGGTGTTATCTCCTAGGAGAGCCCCGAACCTGGGTAAAGTACGCTGGCGTTCGTGTCTATGCCTCATCCCGCTTCTAGGCACCGGCGATGTTCTACTCGCTCCCGCCATGGTAAGCCATCCATTGGCACATGTCGCACCCAACCCCTGACATTTGGCGCCCACCGTGGGGCCAGGTGCACCGTCTCCCGGAGATCTGTTCTGGACGGGAACCTTGTTCCTTCCTGGCGAGCGCAGCCAGCCCGGCACGCCAGACGGCATCTGCACCGACGCGCTGCACAGCGCGGAGGTCGCCTGTGCGGCGAGCTGCCTCGCCGATCTTGTTGGCGAGATTCGCCTCTCCGACGAGCCTGCGTCTGATGCGGGCATAGAAGGCCCCGAGAGCCGCCTTGTCAGCCTCCTCGATCAGCTCCACGTCGCCAGCGAGCCTGCTGCGGACTTGGAGTCGGTTGGCTCCACCGACCCGATGCTTGTCGACTCCGACACAGCGTCGCTTCACGCGTTCCCCACCAACGTGGTGGTCTACGACGAACCGCCTCCTCGCGCGGATAGCGGCGGCAGCACCATCACGGAGGTGCTCATCATCATCCACGGCGAGCGCTCTGGCGGAGGTGGCCAGGATCCGTTGCAGGCGGAAATGCAAGACCTAACCGCGCCCATCCCGGAAGACGCTGACGCGGAGACGCTAGAGGCAGGTCGTGTCTAGCTCATCGACAGCACCAACCGGCTGGCCAGCATGAGACGCCTTTCGTAGGCTTACCAGCGTGAGTTGGACCGTGCTGTCAGCGGCACGCCGACTCCTGGTGGGCCTAGCCTCGTTGGCCCGATCCGGCAGTGTGGCGCGACCATCGCCAGCATGTTCGGGACAGATCATCCTGTCTACGCCACGCCTGGAGAGAATAGACGAGTTGCCTGATACGTCTCCGTCGTATCTACTTTTCCAAACACTTTTGCCCTTGTTTTGGACTCTAACTTGCACGATTTGAATGGAACTAACCCGGACTGACGTTGTTTTCAGCAGAATTGCCATGGTGTTATTTATGTGCAGAAACAAAAGTTCTCGGAATGACCAGAAACTCCACGGAGATTATTTTTGGAAATAATAAAAAATACTGGCAAAGAATCAAGGCCAGGGGGCCCACACCCTAGCCACGAGGGCGGGGGCGCACCCCCCCTGCATCGTCGGCCCCCTGGAGCTCCACCGACCTCAACTCCAACTCCATATATTCACTTTCGGGGAGAAAAAATCAGGGAGAAGGATTCATCATGTTTTACGATACGGAGCCACCGCCAAGCCCTAAACTCTCTCGGGAGGGATGATCTGGAGTCCGTTCGGGGCTCCAGAGAGGGGAATCCGTCGCCACCGTCATCATCAACCATCCTCCATCACCAATTTCATGATGCTCACCGCCGTGCGTGAGTAATTCCGTCGTAGGCTTGCTGGACGGTGATGGGTTGGATGAGATTTATCATGTAATCGAGTTAGTTTTGTTAGGGTTTGATCCCTAGTATCCACTATGTTCTGAGATTGATGTTGCTATGACTTTGCTATGCTTAATGCTTGTCACTCGGGCCCGAGTGCCATGATTTCAGATCTGAACCTATTATGTTTTCATCAATATATGAGAGTTCTTGATCCTATCTTGCAAGTCTATAGTCACCTACTATGTGTTATGATCCAGCAACCCCGAAGTGACAATAATTGGGACCACTTTCGGTGATGACCGTAGTTTGAGGAGTTCATGTCTTCACTATGTGTTAATGCTTTGGTCCGGTAATCTATTAAAAGGAGGCCTTAATATCCCTTAGTTTCTGCTAGGACCCCACTGCCACGGGAGGGTAGGACAAAAGATGTCATGCAAGTTATTTTCCATAAGCACGTATGACTATATTCGGAATACATGCCTACATTACATTGATGAATTGGAGCTAGTTCTATGTCACCCTAGGTTATGACTGTTACATGATGAACCGCATCCGGCATAATTCTATATCACCGATCCATTGCCTACGAGCTTTCCATATATTGTTCTTCGCTTATTTACTTTTCCGTTGCTATTGTTATCATCACTACAAAATACCAAAAATATTAGTTTTTCTACCGTTACCTTTTGCTACCGTTACCACTACTATCATATTACTTTGCTACTAAACACTTTGCTGCAGATACTAAGTTTCCAGGTGTGGTTGAATTGACAACTCAGCTGCTAATACCTGAGAATATTCTTTGGCTCCCCTTGTGTCGAATCAATAAATTTGGGTTGAATACTCTACCCTCGAAAACTGTTGCGATCCCCTATACTTGTGGGTTATCAAGACTATTTTTTGGTGCCGTTTCCGGGGAGCATAGCTCTATTCTTTGAGTCACTTGGGATTTATATCTGTTGGTCACTATGAAGAACTTGAAAGACGCAAAAACAAAAATTTATCCCTCAACTACGAGGGGAGGTAAGGAACTGCCATCTAGCTCTGTACGTGATTCACCTTCTGTTTTGAGTAAGCTTGCGACACCTAGACCTGCTTCTGCTATAAATTTTGATATGTCGCATATTATTGATGGTAGCACTTCTGCTATGCATGGTACTTATGATGAAACTACTTCTATGCTTGATAATACTGTGCCACTTGGTGAATTTCTTGATGAACAACTTGCTAGGGCTAGAGAGAATGAAATTACTGAAACTGATAATATTGATGAAAGTGATAATGAAGGCTCTCCTAATAAATATGAACTACCTGTTGTGCCTGAGGGCTATGTTATGGATGAAGAAACTAAAATAGACTTTCTTGCTTGCAATGATAGAAGTGATCTTAAGAAATTATTAGCTAAGCTTAAACAAAAAACTCTGAATGCTAGAATGAAATATGATCCTTCTTATGCTACTTCACCTATCTTTGTTACTGATAAGTATTATGAATTCTCTATTGATCCTGATATAATTACTTTGGTTGAATCTGATCCTTTTTATGGCTATGAATCTAAAACTGTTGTGGCACATCTTACTAAATTAAATGATATAGTCACCATGTTCACTAATGATGAGAGAACTCGCTACTTTTATATCCTTAAAATATTTCCGTTCTCATTAAAGGGTGATGCTAAGATATGGTTTAATTCTCTTGATCCTGGTTGTGTGCGTAGTCCCTAGGATATGATTTATTACTTCTCTGCTAAATATTTCCCTGCTCATAAGAAACAAGCTGCCTTAAGGGATATATATATATATATATATATATATATATATATATATATATAATTTTGTGCAAATTGAAGAAGAGAGTCTCCCACAAGCTTGGGAGAGGCTTCTCCAATTACTTAATGCTTTGCCTGATCATCCTCTTAAGAAAAATGAAATACTTGATATCTTTTATAATGGACTAACCGATGCTTCCAGAGATTACCTGGATAGTTGTGCTGGTTCTGTTTTCAGGGAAAGAACACCAGATGAAGCTGAAATTCTATTGAATAATATGTTGACAAATGAAAATAATTGGACACTTCCTGAGCCAATTCCTGAGCCTATTCCTAAACCAACTCCGAAGAAAAGGGTGTTCTGTTTCTCAGTCCTAAAGATATGCAAGAGGCAAAGAAATCCATAAAAGAAAAGGGTATTAAAGCTAAAGATGTTAAGAATTTACCTCCAATTGAAGAAATACATGGTCTTAATTTACCGCCTATCGAAGAAATGCATAATTTTAATCCATCACCTATTGAAGAAACACATGGTCTTGATAACCCGACATAGGTAGTAAAGGTAAATTCTCTCTATAGATATGATAAGGCTGAAATCCCTCTTACTAAGTTTGCTAGCCAATGTTTGGATGAGTTTGATAACTTTATGGTTAAGCAAGAAGACTTCGATGCTTATTTTGGTAGACAATTGAAACAAAATGCTTATATGATTGAACACTTGGGTGATTATATGTCTAGAGTTAAAGGTGAAATTAAACTCATTAGTAAACATGCTTCTATGGTCACCACTCAAGTAGAACAAGTACTTAAAGCTCAAAATGATTTGCTCAATGAATTGAATAGTAAGAATAATGACTATGCTGTTAGAGTGGCTACTAGAACTGGTAAAATGACTCAGGAACCTTTGTATCCTGAAGGCCACCCTAAGAGAATTGAGCAAGATTCTCAGAGAAATAATATAGATGCACCCAGTCCTTCTAAAAGGAAGAAAAAGAAAAATGATAGGACTTTGCATGCTTCTAGTGAACCTATTGCTGAAACACCTGAGAATCCAAATGATATCTCTATTTCTGATGCTGAAACACAATCTGGTAATGAACATGAAACTAGTGATAATGTTAATGATGATGTTCATGTTGATGCTCAACCTAGTAATGATAATGATATAGAAATTGAACTTGTTGTTGATCTTGATAACCCACAATCAAAGAATCAATGTTATGATAAGAAAGACTTTGTTGCTAGGAAGCACGGTAAAGAAAGAGAACCATGGGTTTAGAAACCCATGCCTTTTCCTCCCAAACCATCCAAGAAAAAGGATGGTGAGGATTTTGAGCGCTTTGCTGAAATGATTAGACCTATCTTTTTGCGTATGCGTTTAACTGATATGCTCAAAATGAATCCTTATGCTAATTATATGAAAGAAATTGTCACTAATAAAAGAAAGATACCGAAAGCTGAGATTTTCACCATGCTTGCTAATTATACTTTTAAGTGTGGAATACCAAAGAAACTTGGAGATCCAGGAGTACCGACTATACCATGCTCCATTAAAATAAACTATGTTAAAACTGCTTTATGTGATCTTGGAGCCGGTGTTAGTGTTATGCCTGTCTCTTTATATCGTAGACTTGATTTTAATAAGTTGACACCTACTAAAATATCTTTGCAAATGGCTGATAAATCAACTGCTATACCTGTCGGTATTTGTGAGGATGTGCCTGCTGTGGTTGCAAACGTTACTATTTTAACGGACTTTGTTATTCTTGATATTCCCGAGGACGATAGTATGTATATTATTCTTGGAAGACCCTTTTTGAATACTGCAGGGGCTATTATTGATTGCACCAAAGGCAATGTCACTTTTCATGTTAATGGTAATGAGCATATGGTACACTTCCCGAGGAAACAACCTCAGGTCCACAGTATCAATTCTATTGGAAAAATTCCATCGATTATTTTTGGAGGTTTTGAATTTCCTCTTCCTTCTGTCAAGAAGAAATATGATATTCTTATTATTGGGATGTGCATATCCCCGTTGAGGTAACCTAGTGTTATTTGAAAATTCTCCGGTTCCATGTTATTCGGAATGAGTTTGTTAACAAGACTTGATCAACCTTGTTAGTGGATTCCTTTTGATGAGCATGAGATGGATGAATTTAGAAAGCACAACCTTCTATACCCTCTTTTTAATTTCTGTTATTTAGTTTAAATAAAGCAAAAATAGTAATTTTTGTCTGCTTTCTGAATTGTCCCTGCAATAGAAAAATACCCCGAAAATACATCAAAAATCTCTTTTATGCAGTTGTTGGTGAGATAACCTCGACGCCACCCAGTACTGGGGCGGGAGTTCGGGAGTATTGCCATAACTCGTATAACGGATGCTTTTCGGAAGGTTGAGGTAAATGATTTCCGAAGGTTTCTTGGTTATGTGTTGAAGGATGGATACAGCTGGATGTAGGATTTGTGTAGTTTTGAGTGACATATTATGCTTCCCCTGTATCCCCAACACCTGATTGCATAACCGGAAAGTTTCGAGAGTTTTTAAGTGGGAATTCAAGTAGCTCCTAGGATATCTTTCCGACAGATGTATGATATGAGATTGGGGTTCGACGTCTAGTGGTCCACCTATCCATGGTTGATTTTACAGTGGTCTTGTTGTGTCTTAAAGAGTCCTTGGCTTTGCTGACTCGGGGATGCTTCGTATGTCATGTGCACTGCATTGTACAAGATGGTGCTGTACGATCGAGCCCGTGTAGGCCCCACCACGAAAACTTCGGACGAAATCTCTATCATATGTGTGTTCCGGCTTATTCTGCAAGCCAATCCTTTGTTTTGTTCTGAGTCGTGGTATTCGAGTTTCTTCGAAGTCAAATGTGGATTCCATACCTTTTCCTAAACGGTGTTCTCATACTCCGATGCGAATACCAATCCTTCTTGATAATCGAGATTGTCTCGTCAATCCTTTTCACCGGTGTGTTTCTCTTCAAGTGGATCTGGTCATTTCAACATCCGCAAGATCAAGTATCAGTTCTTCTCAACGGTGTTTGTTTCATCCTTCTCCAAGTTGCCTTTGTTTTTCCCTCCCACCCACCCTTTTTCTTCAAGGATTCAGATTTCTTAATCAAGTATCCATCTTATTGAATATGAAGTCTCTCCATTATTTTTCGTCAATGTTCTTACCCGATGATGCTCATGAAGATTCTAACGGGGCCTCAAGTGCGTCATTCTTCATTCTTTTCATCTCCAATGTTTTCAATTCAAGCTTTGGTATTGAGCATAGTCTTTTCTTTTTGCCCAATGTTTTCATTATGCCGGTGCATCTCATATTCATTCATTTCTCGCTATTCAATTGTTCCAGAGTGCTCAAGATATCTCAAAGATTCGTGTTTCCACTCTGCTTTCGTTCAAGATCTTTTGAGGATGTTACCTCATTCAAGCCATTTAATTCAACTGGTGGAATCTCTCTTTTCAAGCAATCATTTCAACGGTGTTTTCTTTTGAGTGGGCCCTAACCCACAGGTCTTTTCCCAGGATCTTACCTGACTCTTCTAATTTTCCCAGAGTTTTTCAAATACATTTCAAAGTTTGACGTAAGAATGAATTGACATCAGTCAAATTTCTTTCTCCAAGATCTTTCAAATTCTTTTCATCATTGGCTCAACCTTTCCATTCTTCATTCCGGAGTGCCTCAACAATTCTTGGTGGTGCTTCTCATCATCATTATCAACATTTGAAGACCGAAGAAGAATTTTTTTCCTCCATACCTTGTTCCATTCTCTCAAGATTCATGGTTCTAGCTTGTTTGCCATCATCTCATAATTGTTTTCGATTGTCAGAATTCTTTTCACCCATCCGAAGAAATTCAAGAGTCTTCTCAGTTTGATTATCCGGAGTCCATCAATTCAGGTTTATTCATTCTCAGCTTTCAGCTATTGTTCTCCAAATCTTACCGGTGCATCGTTCAAGTACTCTCTAGTCAGTTCATGATCTATTTGTTCTCATGATTCAAATTCCCCCAAGTATCTTCATTCGTTCTTTAATTCTTCCTGGTGTTTTCTTTATCTTTTCTTCAATCGTTTTTCAACTCTTATGGTGGTTCATTCAAGAGTTCTCTTCCTTGGTTATCATATCAATTACTCATTGTTTCAATTCTACCGGTGGTTCGTTGAAGGTTTTCCCAAGTTTGCGCTATACCTATCTTAATCCTTTCTACGAGAATAAGTTGTATGCCAAATCCGTTGCTTGTCATCAATTTAATTGGTGAAGGATAAGCATAATGTAATTCTTATTCTTGTTTCATCCATATGTTAATCCTTTCTTCCGGAGTTTGTTCACAATGACTAATTCTCGTTGTCATTTGTTCATATTCTCTTTTTTCCGGTGTTCCAACCTCTTTCAGTTATATCACCACGGAGATTCATCTAAATCATCGCAAGGCTTCACCTTGTGTTTTCAACTTCTTTTTCCTTTCGTCTTCATCATCCTTTTTGTTACTGGAGTTCTTCATGGATTTTCTACATGATGGTTCATCAAGGAAATAATTCCTTCTCCAAGTGTTCATTGAGATTATTTTCTAAGGAGCTCAAGCATTTCTTCATCTCGCATTCCGAAGTGCAATTCTTTCGTCCGTATCATTGGAGGTGGTATTATGTCATTCTTGACAATTTGAGTTCATGTTTCATGATTCACATGTTGTTAAGAATGAGATATTTCAAATCCATCAACCTCTTCGTTGGAGTTATCTTGGGTTATATTTCACCTAGAGCCTTCCCTAAGGATTGTTGCTATTTATGGTGCTCATAAAGGACCCAAGTTCGTCTTTTATTCTTCCGGTGAATAAGTTTCTCGTCTCCTTCATGATATCAAGTAAATCTATTGTTTTTCTGTGAGTGGTAGAATTTCACCTCAAGATTTTGAGATGTTTTCCATAAGCCCACTTCAAGCCTATCTTTTCATTGTTGGGTTTCCAACAACTCCGTTCGACCCTTCTCCTAAAGATGCCTTTTCAAGCTCTTTTGTGGCAGAAGTTGGCATTTTCTTCTCCATTCTCCTATTTCAATTATCTATCTTCTATTCTTTTGTTCCGGAGGTATTGTGATGTTGCTCTTTTCAACCCATCATCTCGTTTTGTCAAAGATCATGTCCTTTTCATGCCTATCCATTTAACCGGAGTGTTGTGCCCTTTTGCTCAAACTCTTTTCGCCTTATCAAGCCTTGCATCTCTTTTCAACAGGAGTGCTGTCTGAGATCTTTCTTATCCCTTGTTCCATTCATTCAATAGTTCTGGAGGCTGTATGTTGTGATTTCATCAAGTGTCTTCTCATCTTATCAAGTTCTTATTCAATTCCTTTTCATTTCAATCGGAGTGCTGCCCGAAGTTGTTCTTCCTTGTCCCTCTTTTATAAAGGAGTGTTTTCAACTTCGTTCATCTCCATTGTATTCTTTTCTCGAAATGGCTTAACCTTTTCAAGGTTCTTTGGTTTCACTCATTTGTCAAAGAAGCAATTAGTTTTACCTCTTCTCTTCCTTTTCCGTTTCCCTCCGGTGCCATTCTAGATCTCGGGATGAGATCCTCTCGTAGTGGTGGAGTGTTGTGACGCCCCGAGTCCGATGCGCCAGGTGTCTTCCAGTTATTCGCCGATGTTGCCATGTCATTCACTTGCGTGTTGCATCTTAGCATGTCATCATGTGCATTGCATCATCATGTTTTCAAAACTTGCATCCGTCCTGGTCTCCTCGTTCTTTCCGTTGTCCGTTCTGAGCCCAGACACACTTGCACGCGCCCGCGGCACATCTGAAATAGTATTTTATAAGTGGCTGAAAAATGCTCTCGGAATGGGTTGAAAGTTGGCATGTGGTGTTGTTATGTCGTAGGTAGGCCTCCTGCCAAGTTTCATCGCATTCGGAGTTTGTTTGATAGCCCAACTGTTAAACTATAGCAACAATAGCAGTCGGTCTATCGTCGGACGTTTTCGGTCTCCGGAACCTGTTGCCGGGCTTTCCCTCTCTTTCCTCCCTAGACCTTCTACACGGCCCACTACCAACCGCCAGGCCCTGAAACCCCCTCCTTGCACAGTGCATCGGCCCCTCGCGCGCGTCCGAAAGTTGCCCCAAACCTGACCCGGGCAGTCGTCACCGTTGGGTCCGGATCATCCCCAAACGTCTATAAAACATCACCGTTTCCTTGTTTGGATTCCCTAACCCATTCATCTCTGACCGTCCAATTTTGATCGGATGATCCAAAATACTCCCTCCTATGGATATTCTGGTATATATAGTAGATAAACTCCTAACCCTAAACAATGCCCCATCCATCTCCTCAACCGTCGCAGCCACTCTCTCTCCCTTGGGATCCTCCCAGATCCCCTCCACATCTCCTCCAGCACCAACCACAGCTCCACCTCGTCTTCAGCGCCGGGCCAACCAGCGTCGCCACTGCCAACAGCCACTGGATCGATCCAGCGGCCAGGGAACAGAGACCCCACGCCCCTCGCTCCCGAGCGGAGCTCGATCCCCGTCACCTGCGCTTTAGCTCCCCTGCATCTACGCCTGAGATCGCGGCCTCCTCATCCCGATCCATGGACGACTCGCCGGAGTCCAGCCGCTGGACCAGCAGCTCCACATCGACCTGCCTCGACGGCGACCTGCCGGACCAGGTCATGCCATCCTCCTCCTCTTTCTTTTCCTTCTCTTCCTATTTCTTCTTCCCTCAGTCTCTCAGCTCTCCCTCTCTTCTCTGTTGGCCAGGAGCCTCGCCAGCGGAAGCCACGTGCCGCTGCCTTCTCGCGCCGACAGCAAGCACCAAAACGGGCGCCCATCTCCAAGCCGCCGATGTGCCCCACGACCCCTGCTGCAAGCTGTTGTCGTTGCTGAATCAGGGAACGTCATGGCCGCCTTCGGCCTGAACTCCTGCGCTCGCACCTGCAGATCGCCGCCCCGGCCACGTCTCCATGTCCTTTGGACGCTAGCACCTTGCTTGGACCTCACTTGACAGCTCCCGCCCTGGCTCCTGCATCGCTGCAGCCCCATGCGCGCACACCTTGCCTGGCTCGGCCTTTGGCCATAGCCTCCATCCTCGCCGCGCCGCTTTGCCATGGCCGCGAGACCCTGTCCGCACGCACGGACTCATGTGCACATGCACACACTCATCTCGTAGCAGCACCGCCTCGCAATCCCGCACCCCCGCTGGTGCTCCACTGCTCCAGTGGTCGCCGCCGTTGGCTGCCGGCACCGTCACCATCTTCCTGTGCGCGGTAGAGCATAGGGCTCGGCCTTCTGGGGCTGGTTCAAAAGAGCCAGGCGCCCCCCTCACTGCAAAGTCCTCCCTCTAGCGCAGTGGTCAGTGCCCCTCTGTTGTACCTAGGAGGCCTGGGTTCGAGCCCCAGGCTCCACTTGTTTTGGTTATGGCTTTATATTTTATCACTGTGGCTATGACATCCTGGCCCCACTGTCATACACACACCCTCAGAGGCCCAATGTGAGCAGCACTAGCCCTTCTCCTGTGCATGTTGGGCCAGTCAGTTTCGCCCGAGCCACATTTTTTTCCCGCAGAACGTTTTTGCTATTTAACTAGTGCACTGCATTTTTACAGTTTGGACCCTAAACATCACGAATTTAATAACTCACAAATGGTGCATCGGATTAAAATAACTTACATATGAAAAATGCTTAGAATTTTGTGTAGATTCATAATATACAACTTTCATGCATGTTTAAAATGTTTAAAATGTTGTTTGTTTAAATTTGCTTAAATGCCATGCTAAAATGATTTAATTCATAACTAAATAACCGTAGCTTCAAATTTAATAAACTTTATATGTAAATGGGATAGAAAATGCATAGATTATCATGGTGTACTTGTTTTGCATGTTTAATAACTCTAAAATTGTGTTTAGGACAGAACAGTACCAAACCTAATTTATGCATATGGGGATTTACCGGAATTGTTGTTCGTTGCTTCCGGCCTCATTTAAACTTGACTAGATTGGTAGTTTTACTTTGCTTCACCCTCTTGCCATGTTTAACAACATTTAATATTGTTGGGTACATAAACGAGATCGAACTAAATAACTTGAATGTAGTGTTTCGTCAATATGCAACGGAGTTGCATGTTGAGCTCCACTTAATTTGTAGGATTGTTTGTGCATTTTGCCATGCCATGCTTCATTAAACCGGACATGCATCATACTTGGTTGTGCATCATGCCATGTTCATGTGTTGGTTGTTTACTATGTTGTTTGCTTCTTTCCGGTGTGCTTCTTCGGGTTGGTACCGATAACGTCGTGTGGTGAGGATTCGTTCGACTTCGTCCGTTTGTCTTCTTCATGGACTCGTTCTTCTTCCTTGCGGGATCTCAGGCAAGATGACCATACCCTCGAAATCACTTCTATCTTTGCTTGCTAGTTGCTCGCTCTTTTGCTATGCCTATGCTGCGATACCTACTACTTGCTTATCATGCCTCCCATATTGTTAAGCCAAGCCTCTAACCCACCTTGTCCTAGCAAACCGTTGTTTGGCTATGTTATCGCTTTGCTCAGCCCCTCTTATAGCGTTGTTAGTTGCAGGTGAAGATTGGAGTTTGTTCCTTATTGGAACATGGATATTGTGTCGGGATATCACAATATCTCTTATTTAATTAATGCATTTATATACTTGGTAAAGGTTGGAAGGCTCGGCCTTATGCCTGGTGTTTTGTTCCACTCTTGCCGCCCTAGTTTCCGTCATATCGGGGTTATGTTCCCGGATTTTGCGTTCCTTACACGATTGGGTTATAATGGGAACCCCTTCATCGAGCTCCTCCTTGATCTTGGTTGCGTCACCTGCTCGGTTCAGCGGCACCTGCAAGCTGGTTTTGGAAGTATTTGTGAGTCACGGAGCTGGTTTTGGAAGTATTAAGGTCAACTTTAGGTTTTCTACAACCGGACATTAACAAATTCCCATCTGCCCATAACCGCGGGCACGGCTTTCGAAAGTTCAAATCCCTGTAGGGGTGTCCCAACTTAGCCCATCACAAGCTCTCACGATCAACGAAGGATATTCCTTCTAGCGGGAAAAAACCCGATCAGACTCGGAATCCCGGTTACAAGACATCCCCGACAATGGTAAAACAAGTCCAGCAAGACCACCCGCTGTGCCGACAAATCCCGATAGGAGCTGCACATATCTCGTTCTCAGGGCACACCGGATAAGCTAAGCGTACGGGAGCCAACGTAACCCAAGTTTGCAAGGGACGGCCCCGCACGGTGCTCTGGGTTGGACCAACACTTAGAGAAGCACTGGCCCGGGGGGGTTAAAATAAGATGACCCTTGGGCTGGCCGACCCAAGGGAAAGAAAAGGCTAGGTGGCAAATGGTAAAACCAATGTTGGGCCTTGCTGGAGGAGTTTTATTCAAGGCGAACTGTCAAGGGGTTCCCATTATAACCCAACCGCGTAAGGAACGCAAAATCCGGGAACATAACACCGATATGACGGAAACTAGGGCGGCAAGAGTGGAACAAAACACCAGGCATAAGGCCGAGCCTTCCACCCTTTACCAAGTATATAGATGCATTAATTAAATAAGAGATATTGCAATATCCCAACAAGTAAACATGTTCCAACAAGGAACAACATCTCCATGTTCCAACAAGGAACAAACTTCAATCTTCACCTGCAACTAACAACGCTATAAAAGGGCCTGAGCAAAGCGGTAACATAGCCAAACAACGGTTTGCTAGGACAAGGTGGTTTAGAGGCTTGGTTCAACAATATAGGAGGCATGATAAGCAAGTGGTAGGTATCGCAGCATAGGCATAGCAAAAGAGCGAGCAACTAGCAAGCAAAGATAGAAGTGATTTCGAGGGTATGGTCATCTTGCCTGAGAACCCGCAAGGAAGAAGAACAAGTCCATGAAGAAGACAAACGGACATAGTCGAACGGGTCCTCACAAACGCGACGTTACCGGAACCAACCCGAAGAAGCAACACCGGAAAGAAGCACACAACATAGTAAACAACTAACACATGAACATGGTATGATATGCGGGATGCGGTATGCGATGCATATGCATGATTTGCAAAGGAATGATTGAACCTGGCCTCAACTGGGAAATCCAAGAGTGCCACTGGAAAGGTGAGGTGATTTGGGTTGAAATTGATATAAAGATCATCGGAATCGGAAGCACGGTTTGGAAATGGCAAGCAAAACAAATATGGCACCGGTCTGTGATAATCGGCAAATGACCAATTAATGCATCAAGATAAATATTCTACAGCACTCAAACATGGCAACAAAATACATGGCTGGGATCCACTCATGAAGCTTAACAAAAGATGAACACTGAGCTACGGCTAATTCATCCATTAACAGGTTCAAACAAGCATGGCAAAAGTGCAAATGATAACAGGTTTCAGACTTAGTGAAATTAACACAAGTCTGGAATTTATCATCAGGAAGCACACTTTAGAGCATGAAAACTACATGCTACAGGAACTTGACATGGCACAGCAAGGCATGTCATGAAGCTACTCAAAGCACTTAACAAAAGTCCCTTAGTGACCTTGAGCCAAAAGGGATCAGAAAATACAATTGCAAGCATGTGAACATGGCAAAAACATAAACAGATCTCAGACTTAGTGAAAAACTGGAGCATGCAAATTAGTTAACGAGTAGGCATGTTTACGAGCTCGATGCACTCACTACAAAGTATGGCATGACAAACTAAGCATACACCCATCAAGAATACATGTCATAGAAGTTAGACATGGCAAGAACAACATCATAGCATGCACGGATCAATAGCAATATCCTCGGCAAAATCGCTAACAAGTCAACAATCTGCTAGGATTCATGATATAGCAAAAGTAGAGCTCGATTGACTCAATCTAGGGTGCTCCATAAATGCAAACAAATACATGGATGGATAGAGCACCATAATATTAATAAAACATCCTTACGGATCATCCTCAAAAGAGGCATGGATCACTAGTAAACAACATGAACATATGGCATACCGACAAAAACAGAACAAGGACTTAGTGAAAAACTAAGTCCCTGAAATCAGCATTACCGATTACGCTACTTTGCAAGCTTGTGCTAGTCACCACAAATATCACAAAAATACATGTCAAGCACCAATGTAAAGATGGCATGGCATATAACAAAACACATGTAGAGCTCAGGATCATATCATGCACACATTAATCATGGCAAAAATGACAAATATCTATTTGATGAAACAGATCTGCCAAGTTTATCATATAGCCCTCTTCTAACAGCATTTCGGGCATCAAGATGAGCTCAAATGAAAATGATGCAATGAGAAGAAATGATGTACTCGTCGAGGCGAACATTTTGATATGCTGCACGCACGAATCGGAGCTATGGATGCGGAGATACGATGCGACGAAGATGCCAAAAAGTTAGGGTTTCGGGAGGAGAAAGTCCACCGTCGAGTGGATCCAGATCTGAGATTCGAGCCACGCTTCCCGAGGCGGCAGCGGAACTCGCCGGAATTGGCGAAGACGATGGCGGCCGGTGGTGCTCGGGGCGCGGGGAGGCCGGGGACGGCGAGGCACGGGCTGGCCGCGGTGGTGCGGTGCGGCGTCG
>NC_041386.1:297735575-297737893 GCF_002162155.2 Triticum dicoccoides | reverse complement strand
CCAGGCGGCGGCGCTTGATCTGGGCCCGCGCAGGCCCCGGATGGGCTCCGCGGGCCGTGGCGGCGGTGGGACGGTGGCGGACACGTGGCGCGCGGCGGTTGGGCGCGCGGCGACGGGCGGACATCTCCGGCCCGGTCGGACACGTCCGGCGGCTGGAGGAGGACGGAGACTAGGGTTAGGGTAGGGGAAAATCCGAAAATTCGGGGGAAGTGCTATATATATAGGTAGAGGGAGCTAGGAGAGTCCAAATAAGGTGCGGTTTTCGGCCACGCATTCGTGATCGAACGACCGAGATGATGGAGGGGGTTTTCGTGGGTTTTGGGCCAAATTAGAAGGGTGTTGGGCCGCAACACACACGAGGCCTTTTCGGTCCCTCGGTTAACCGTTGGAGTGTCAAACAAAGTCCAAATGGCACAAAACTTGATAGGCGGTCTACCGGTAGTAAAACAAGGTCGCATGACAAGTCTCGGTCCAATCCGAAAACGTTTAACACCCGCACACGAAAAGAGGTAAAAGGGAACTCCGGGTGACATAGGAGCGCCGGATTGCAAAACGGACAACAGGGAAAATGTTCGGATGCATGAGACGAACATGTATGCAAATGAAATGCACATGATGACATGATATGCAATGCATGACACACAAGCAATGACAACGCAACAATAGCGAATAACTAGAAGACACCTGGCACATCGGTCTCGGGGTGCTACAACACTCCACCACTACGAGAGGATCGCGTCCCGAGATCTAGAATGGCACCGGAGGGAAAATGAAAGAGAAAGAGAAGAGGTAAAACTAAGTTGCTTCTTTGACAAACGAATGAAACCAAAGAACCTTGAAAAGGTTAAGCCATTTCGAGAAAAGAATACAACAGAGATAAATGAAGTTGAAAGTACTCCGTTAGCAAAGAGGAACAAGGAAGAACAACTTCAGTCAGCACTCCGGTTGAAAAGTGATACAAGACTTGATAAGATGAAAAGAACTTGAGCAGAGGACACGACACTCCGGTTAAATGGATAAGAAAAAGAAAGAAGCATGATTTTGACAAAACAAAATGATGGGTTGTAAAGAGCAACATCACAATGCCTCCGGAAGAGAGAAATAGAAGATAGATCATTGAGATAAAAGAATGTAGAGGAAAATGCCAACTTCTGCTACAAAAGAGCTTGAAAAGGTATCCTTAGGAGAAGGGTCGAACGGAGTTGTTGGGACACCAACAACGAAAGGACAAGCTTGAAGTGGGCTTATAGAAGGCATCTCAACATTATGAGGTGACAACTTGCCACTCACGGAAAAGATTTGGTAGGATTTATAAGAACAAGGAGATGAGTAACTATTTCACCGGGAGGATAAATGAAGAACTTGGATCATTAATAAACCCCATAGATAGACACAATCCTTAGGGAAGGCTTTAGGTGAAATATAACCCAATATAACTCCAAAGAAGAGGTTGATGGATTTAACATACCCCATTATTAACAACATGTAACGCCCCGAGACCGATGTGCCAGGTGTCGTCCAGTTATTCGCTGTTGTTGCCTTGTCATTGCTTGCGTGTCATGCATTGCATATCATGTCATCATGTGCATTTCATTTGCATACATGTTCGTCTCATGCATCCGAGCATTTTTTTCCGTTGTCCGTTTTGCAATCCGACGCTCCAATCTCCTCCGGTGGTCATTTCTACCTTCTTCTCATATGTGGGGGTTAAACATTTCCGGATTGGACCGAGACTTTCCAAGCGGTCTTGGTTTACTACTGGTAGACCGCCTGTCAAGTTTCGTATCATTTGGACTTCGTTTGATACTCCAACGGTTAACCGAGGGACCGAAAAGGCCTCGTGTGTGTTGCAGCCCAACACCCTTCCAATTTGGCCCAAAACGCACCAAAACCCTCTCCATTATCTCGGTCGTTCGATCACGATTGCGTGGCCGAAAACCCCACCACGTTTGGACTCTCCTAGCTCCCTCTATCTATATATATGTGATCCCCTCCGAAATTCGCGCAAATGAAACCCTAAAACTCCTCCGCACGCCGCCGGACATGTCCGGCCACGCCCTCCACCTCACCCGGGCCAATCCGCGGCCGCCACGTCAGCTCCGCCGCCCCTCTCCTCCACTCGCGCCCCGCCACCTGGCCTCCGGCCTCCTCCCCGCCGCGCGGCCCAGATCCGGCCTGCGCGGGCCCGGTCGCCGCCGCCGCCGTCCGCAGGCACTTGCACGCGCCGCCGCCACCTGCTCGCCGCCCGCCACCGCGCCGGCCCCGCCTTCCTCGCCGCTGCCTCGCCGGCCGACTCCACCGCGCCGCCCCGCTCGCCC
>NC_041386.1:297727823-297735347 GCF_002162155.2 Triticum dicoccoides | reverse complement strand
GCACGCCGCTGCGGTCGGCTGCCCACACCGCGCCCGGGAGCTCCGGCGAGCGCCCCCGACTTCCCCGGCGCCGCCCCGCGCCTCCCAGCCATCTCCCTCATCTCCGGCGGCTCCTCCGGTGACTTTTCCGGTGCTCTCGAAGGACGTGCACGAACCCTAGATCTGAGATCTGAGAGAGGTTGACTTTTTCCCTAAGTCCCCGAAATTTCCATGTTTCATATGCCCATCTTCATCGTGCCGTAACTTTGCATTCGTAGGTCCGTTTTGGGCATATAGTATATCAAAATGTTCGCCTCAGAGAGTGCATCATTTCATCTCATTGCATCATTTTCATTTGAGTTCATCTTGATGCCCGAAATGTCGTTGGAAGAGAGCTAATTGAGTTAATTGTCAGATCTACTGCTCCAATTAGCTATTTGTCATTTTTGCCATGATTAATGTGTGCATGATATGCCCCTGAGCTCTACATGAGTTTTATTATATGTTTTGCCATCTATCCAGAGGTGCTATCCTTGTATTTTTGTGATGTGTGTGGTGACTAGCACAAGCTTGCATAGTGGAGCATTCGTTAATGCTGATTTCAGGGACTTAGCATTTCCACCAAGTCCTTGATCTGTTTATTTCAATATGCCATATGTTCATGTTGTTTCCTAGTGATCCGTGCCTCTTTTGAGGATGATCAGTAAGGATGTTTTGTTAATCTTGTAGTGCTCTATCCATCCATGTCTTTGTTTGCAATTATGGAGCACCCTAGCTTGAGTCAATCGAGCTCTACTTTTGCTATTTCGTAAATCTGGGCAGATTGTCTACTTGTTAGCGATTTTGCCGATGATGTTGTAGTTGATCCGTGCATGCTATGCTATTGTTCTTGCCATGTATAGCTTGTATTTTGTGTATTCTTGATGGGTGTATGCTTAGATTATCATGACCTTCTCTGTAGTGAGTGCATCGAGCTCGTAAACATGCCTACTTGATATCTGATTTGCATGCTCCAGTTCTTCTCTAAGTCTGAGAGTCTGATTATGTTTTTGTCATGTTCACATGCTTACAATTGTATTTTCTGATCCCTTTTGGCTCAAGGTCACTAAGGGACTTTTGTTAAGCTCTTTGAGTAGCTCCATGCCATGCTTTACTTTGCCATGTTCAGGTCCTGTAGCATATAGTTTTCATGCTCCAAAGTGGGCTACCTGATCTGAAATTCCAGACAAGTGTTAATTTCACTAAGTCTGAAATCTGTTTACCAAATGCAGTTTTGCCATGCTTGTTTGAATCTGTTAATGGATGAATTAGCCATAGCTCAGTGCTAGTCTTTTGTTAAGCATCATGTATGGATTCCTGCCATGTATTTTGATGCCATGTTTGGGTGCTGTAGCATGTTCTTCTTGTTGCACTTAGATGGCTACATGCTGTATATCGCAAACCGGTGACATATTTGAATTGCTTGCCATTTCCAAACGTTAACTCCGATTCCGGTGATCTTTATATCGTTTTCAAGCGATTTCACCTCATCCTTCCAGTGGCACACTTGGATTTCCAAGTTGAGGCCAGGTTCATGCATTCCATTGCAAATTATGCATATGCATCGCATACCGCATCTCGCATATCATACCATGTTCATGTGTTGGTTGTTTACTATGTTGTGTGCTTCTTTCCGGTGTTTGCTTCTTCGGGTTGGTTCCGGTAACGTCGCGTTTGCGAGGACCCGTTCGTCTACGTCCGTTTGTCTTCTTCATGGACTCGTTCTTCTTCCTTGCGGGATCTCAGGCAAGATGATCATACCCTCGAAATCACTTCTATCTTTGCTTGCTTAGTTGCTCGCTCTTATGCTATGCCCATGCTACGATACCTACCACTTTCTTATCATGCCTCCCATATTGTTGAACCAAGCCTCTAACCCACCTTGTCCTAGCAAACCGTTGTTTGGCTATGTTACCGCTTTGCTCAGCCCCTCTTATAGCGTTGTTAGTTACAGGTGAAGATTGAAGTTTGTTCCTTGTTGGAACATGGAGATGTTGTTCCTTGTTGGAACATGTTTACTTGTTGGGATATCACAATATATCTTATTTAATTAATGCGTCTATATACTTGGTAAAGGGTGGAAGGCTCGGCCTTATGCCTGGTGTTTTGTTCCACTCTTGCCGCCCTAGTTTCCGTCATATCGGTGTTATGTTCCCGGATTTTGTGTTCCTTATGCGGTTGGGTTATAATGGGAACCCCTTGACAATTCGCTTTGAATAAAACTCCTCCAGCAAGGCCCAACATTGGTTTTACCATTTTCGACCTAGCCTCTTTTTCCCTTGGGTTAGGCCAGCCCAAGGGTCATCTTTATTTTAAACCCCCAGGCCAGTGCTCCTCTGAGTGTTGGTCCAACCCAGAGCACCCTGAAGGGCCATCCCTTGGCAACTTGGGTTACGTCGGCTCCTGTATGCTTAGCTTATCCGGTGTGCCCTGAGAACGAGATATGTGCAGCTCCTATCGGGATTTGTCGGCACAGCGGGTGGTCTTGCTGGACTTGTTTTACCATTGTCGAGGATGTCTTGTAGTACCGGGATACCGAGTCTGGTCGGAATGTCTCGGGAGGAGGTCTATTCCTTCATTGACCGTGAGAGCTTGTCATGGGCTAAGTTGGGACACCCCTACAAGGATATGAACTTTCGAAAGCCGTGCCCGCGGTTATGGGCAGATGGGAATTTGTTATGTCCGGTTGTAGATAACTTGAACCTTAACTTAACTAAAATACATCAACCGCGTGTGTAACCGTGATGGTCTCTTTCCGGCAGAGTCCGGGAAGTGAACACGGTGTTGGAGTTATGCTTGACGTAGGTTGTTCTAGGATCACTTCTTGATCATACTTCTATCGACCGTGCTTTGCCTTCTCTTCTCGCTCTCTTTTGCGTATGTTTAGCCACCATATATGCTAGTCGCTTGCTACAGCTCCACCTCATACCTTTACCTTACCCATAAGCTTAAATAGTCTTGATCGCGAGGGTGCGAGATTGCTGAGTCCCCGTGACTGACAGATACTTCCAAAACCAGTTTGCAGGTGCCGTTGAACCGAGCAGGTGACGCAACCAAGCTCAGGAGTAGCTCGATGAAGATCTTGTCCCTTGTGTTGTTTTGTTCTAGCTGATCAGTAGTGGAGCCCAGTTGGGGTCGACCGGGGACCTTTGTCGCATTTGGGGTTCTTCTTTTATTTTGGTTCCGTAGTCGGACCCTGATTGTATTTGGATGTTGTAATGCTTTATTCATGTAATTGTTTGAAGTGCCGATTGTAAGCCAACTATGTATCTTTTCCCCTATTGTATTACATGGGTTGTTTGCGAAGATTACCTCACTTGCGACATTGCTTTCAATGTGGTTATGCCTCTAAGTCGTGCTTCGACACGTGGGAGATATAGCCGCATCGAGGGCGTTACTAGTTGGTAATCAGAGCCTTCCCCGACCTTAGGAGCCCCATTGCTTGATCGTTTTTAGTGGCCGAGTTGTGTCTAGAAAAATGTTTTGAGTCATTTAGGAATTATATATCAGAGAGTTTAGGAATTCTTTTTACTCCTCAGTCCCTTCATCGCTCTGGTGAGGCATCCTGACGTAGAGTTTTGACTCTTCTCTTCTCAAATTTCACTAAAAAAAATTAGGATCACGCGGGTATCTTGGAATCGTTCCGATGGTTTTGTGACGAGAACATTGTCTTGGTGCCTCTTGTCAGGGGTTTTGTGGCAGTGTCCCGAGGATTTGAGCTCCGAGGTGTTGTCGTCACAATTTTATCGTTGCAGTTCTGGAATACCTGAGTTTAGTACGCCGACATCAAAAATCTCTTTTATGCAGTTCGTTGGTGAGAGAACCTCGACGCCACCCAGTACTAGGGCGGGAGTTCGGGAGTATTGCCATAACTTGTATAACGGATGCTTTTCGAAGGTTGAGGTAGACGATTTCCGAAGGTTTCTTGGTTATGTGTTGAAGGATGGATACAGCTGGATGTAGGATTTGCTAGTTTTGGGTGAGACATTATGCTTCCCCTGTATCCCCAACACTTGATTGCATAACCGAAAATTTTCGGGAGTTTATAAGTGGGAATTCAAGTAGCTCTTAGGATATCTTTCCGATGGATATATGATATGAAATTGGGGTTCGACATCTAGTGGTCCGCCTATCCACGGTTGGTTTTACAATGGTCTCGTTGTGTCTTAAAGAGTCCTTGGCTATGCCGACTCGGGGACGCTTCGTATGTCATGTGCACTGCCTTATACATGATGGTGCTATACGATCGAGCCCGTGTAGGCCCCACCACGAAAACTTCGGACGAAATCTCAATCATATGTTTGTTCCGGCTTATTCTGCAAGCCAATCCTTTGTTTTGTTGTGAGTTGTGGTATTCGAGTTGCTTCAATGGCAAGTGTTGATTCCATACCTTCCCCAAATGGTGTTCTCATACTCCGATGTGAATACTAATCCTTCTCGATCATCGAGTCTGTCATGTCAATCCTTTTCACCGGTGTGTTTCTCTTCAAGTGGATCCAAACATTTCAACATCCGCAAGATCCAATCTCAGCTTTCTCAACGGTGTCGTTTTCTTCCATCCCAAGTTGCCTTTATTTTTCCGCCGTCCCACCCTTGTTTCTTCAAGGACTCAGATTTCTTAATCAACTATCCATTTATTGGTGGAAGTTTCTCTATTCTTACCCGATGGTTCTCAAGAAGATGTTCTACTAGTTCATCATTCATCATTCTTTTTCTTCTCCGGTGGAACCAATTCAAGCCTTGTTGATCATATCATTTCCTCGTTTCAAATGCCTTCTCTTGTCGGTGCACCTCATAACCATTCATTTCTCGCTATTCATTTATTCCAGAGTGCTCAAGATATCTCGAAGATTCATGCTTCCACTCTGCATTCGATCAAGCTCTTTCGAGGATGTTCCCTCATTCAAGTCATTTAATTCAACCGGTGCTTTCTCTCTTTTGAATCGTTCTACGGTGTTTATTTTGAGTGGGCCCTAACCCACAGGTCTTTTTCCAGGATCTTACCTGACTCTTCTAATTTTACCGGAGCTATTCAAAAATCCTTTCAAGTTTGACGTAATAATGAATTTTCATCAGTCAAATGTCTTCTTCAAGATCTATCAAATTCTTTTCATCGTTGGCTCAACCTCTTCGCTTTTGATTCTTCCGGAGTATCTCAACTATACATGGTGGTGTTCTCGTCGTCATTCTCGGATTTTGAAGACCGAAGAAGAGTTTTACCTCCATATCTCATCCGTTCTCTCAGAGATTCATGGTTCTAATTCGAGGTCATCCTCTCATAATTGTTTGATTGTGAGAATTCTTTTTATCCATCCGGAGCAATTCAAGATTCTTTTCAGTTTGTTTCTCCGGATTCGATCAGTTCATGTTTATTCATTCTCAGCTTTCAGTTATCATTCTCCAACCTTACCGGTGCATCATTCAAATATCCTCTAATCAGCTCGTGATCTCTTCATTCTCATGTATCTAAATCCCCCCAAGTATCATCATTCGTTCTATAATTCTTCCCGGAGTTTCTTTTTCTTTTCTTCAATCATTTTCAATTCTTACGGTCGTTCGTTCAAGATTTCTATTTCTTCTTTATCATATCAATGTATTCGTTGTTTCTATCCTACCGGTGGTTCGTTGAAGATTTTCTCGAGTTTATGCGATATCTCTCTTAATCCTTTCTACGAGAATAATTAATATGCCAAATCCGTTGCTTGTCATCAATTTAAATTGGTGAAGGATACGCATAACATAATTCTTATTCTTGTTTCATCCAAGTGATTAATTCCTTTTTTTCCGGAGTGGTTCATCATATCACATTCTCAGTTCGAGATGCTTTATCTTTTTCTTTTCCCGGAGTTCCAAGTTCTAATTATCACGGAGATCCATCTAAATCATTGCAAGGATTCACCTTGTGTTTTCAATTTCTCTTTCTTTTCATTCTTTTGTTTACCGGAGTTCTTCATGGAGGTTCTACAGGATGGTCCATAAAGTATTTAATCCTTTCTCGAAGTGTTCATCAAGATTCTTTTTAGAGAAGCTCAAGCTTTCTCCATCCTGCAATCCGGAGTGCAATTCTTTCTTCCATGCCATTGGAGGTGGTATTATGTCATTCTTGGTAATTTGAATTCATGTTTCATGATTCACATGTTGTCATGAATGAGATATTTTAAATCCATCAATCTCTTCATTGGTATTATCTTGGGTTAAATTTCACCAAAAGCCTTCCCTAAGGATTGTTGCTAAGTATGGTGCAAATAAATGATCCAAGTTCTTCTTTATCCTCCTGGTGAAATACGTTCTCGTCTCCTTGGTCATACCAATCCAATTGTTTTTCCGTGAGTGGCAGGTTGTCACCTCATAATTCGAGATGTATTCCATATGACCATATCAAACTTATTCTTTTCATTGTTGGTTTTTCAACAACTCCGTTCTAGCATTTGTTGTAATCGTGCTCTCTCAAGATATTGTTTCCCTTCATTCCAGAGGCATTGTGATCTTGCTCTCTCCAACCCATCTTCTTGCTTTGTCAGGATCGTGTTCTTTCCATGCCTATACATTTAACCGGAGTGCTGTCTGAATTTGTAATTCCTTGTTTCCTCTTTCCTACCGGAGTGTTTTCAACTTCATTTGTCTCCATTGTATTCTTTTCTCGATATGGCTTAACCTTTTCAAGGCTCTTTGGTTTCACTCGTTTGTCAAAGGAGCAACTTAGTTTTACCTCTTCTCTTTCTCTTCCGTTTTCCCTCCGGTGCCATTCCAGATCTCGGGACGAGATCCTCTCGTAGTGGCGGAGTGTTGTAACGCCCCGAGACCGATGTGCCAGGTGTCGTCCTGTTATTCGCTGTTGTTGCCTTGTCATTGCTTGCGTGTCATGCATTGCATATCATGTCATCATGTGCATTTCATTTGCATACATGTTCGTCTCATGCATCCGAGCATTTTTTTCCCATTGTCCGTTTTGCAATCCGGCGCTCCAATCTCCTCCGGTGGTCATTTCTACCTTCTTATCATGTGTGGGGGTTAAACATTTCCGGATTGGACCGAGACTTGCCAAGCGGTCTTGGTTTACTACCGGTAGACCGCCTGTCAAGTTTCGTACCATTTGGACTTCGTTTGATGCTCCAACGGTTAACCGAGGGACCGAAAAGGCCTCGTGTGTGTTGCAGCCCAACACCCTTCCAATTTGGCCCAAAACGCACCAAAACCCTCTCCATCATCTCGGTCGTTCGATCACGATCGCGTGGCTGAAAACCCCACCTCGTTTGGACTCTCCTAGCTCCCTCTATCTATATATATGTGATCCCCTCCGAAATTCGCGCAAATGAAACCCTAAAACTCCTCCGCACGCCGTCGGACATGTCCGGCCAGGCCCTCCACCTCACCCGGGCCAATCGCCGGCCGCCACATCAGCTCCGCCGCCCCTCTCCTCCACTCGCGCCCCGCCACCTGGCCTCCGGCCTCCTCCCCGCCGCGCGGCCCGCGGGGCCCAGATCTGGCCCGCGCGGGCTCGGTCGC
>NC_041386.1:297717724-297727224 GCF_002162155.2 Triticum dicoccoides | reverse complement strand
GGCCGGCTGCCCACACCGCGCCCGGAAGCTCCGGCGAGCGCCCCCGACTTCCCCGGCGCCGCCCCGCGCCTCCCTGCCATCTCCCTCATCTCTGGCGCCTCCTCCGGTGACTTTTCCGGTGATTCTTGAAGGACGTGCATGAACCCTAGATCTGAGATCTGAGAGAGGTTGACTTTTCCCCTAAGTCCCCGAAATTTCCATGTTTCATATGCCCATCTTCATCGTGCCGTAACTTTACATCCGTAGGTCCGTTTTGGGCATATAGCATATCAAAATGTTCGCCTCAGAGAGTACATCATTTCATCTCATTGCATCATTTTCTTTTGAGTTCATCTTGATGCCCGAAATGTCGTTGGAAGAGAGATAATTGAGTTAATTGTCAGATCTGCTGCTCCAATTAGCAATTTGTCATTTTTGCCACGATTAATGTGTGCATGATATGCCCCTGAGCTCTACATGAGTTTTGTTATATGTTTTGCCATCTATCCAGAGGTGCAATCCTTGTATTTTTGTGATGTGTGTGGTGACTAGCACAAGCTTGCATAGTGGAGCATTCGTTAATGCTGATTTCAGGGACTTAGCATTTCCACTAAGTCCTTGATTTGTTTATTTCAATATGCCATATGTTCATGTTGTTTCCTAGTGATCCGTGCCTCTTTTGAGGATGATCAGTAAGGATGTTTTGTTAATCTTGTAGTGCTCTATCCATCCATGTCTTTGTTTGCAATTATGGAGCACCCTAGCTTGAGTCAATCGAGCTCTACTTTTGCTATTTCGTGAATCTAGGCAGATTGTCTACTTGTTAGCAATTTTGCCGATGATGTTGTAGTTGATCCGTGCATGCTATGCTATTGTTCTTGCCATGTCTAGCTTGTATTTTGTGTATTCTTGATGGGTGTATGCTTAGATTATCATGACCTGCTCTGTAGTCAGTGCATCGAGCTCGTAAACATGCCTACTTGATATCTGATTTGCATGCTCCAGTTCTTCTCTAAGTCTGAGAGTCTGATTATGTTTTTGTCATGTTCACATGCTTACAATTGTATTTTCTGATCCCTTTTGGCTCAAGGTCACTAAGGGACTTTTGTTAAGCTCTTTGAGTAGCTCCATGTCATTCTTTACTTTGCCATGTTCAGGTCCTGTAGCATATAGTTTTCATGCTCCAAAGTGGGCTACCTGATCTGAAATTCCAGACAAGTGTTAATTTCACTAAGTCTGAAATCTGTTTACCAAATGCAGTTTTGCCATGCTTGTTTGAATCTGTTAATGGATGAATTGGCCATAGCTCAGTGCTAGTCTTTTGTTAAGCATCATGTATGGATTCCTGCCATGTATTTTGATGCCATGTTTGGGTGTTGTAGCATGTCCTTCTTGATGCATTTAGTTGGCTACGTGTTGTATATCGCAGACCGGTGCCATATTTGAATTGCTTGCCATTTCCAAACCGTAACTCCGATTCCGGTGATCTTTATATCGTTTTCAAGCGATTTCACCTCATCTTTCCAGCGGAACACTTGGATTTCCATGTTTAGGCCAGGTTCATGCATTCCCTTGCAAATCATGCATATGCATCGCATACCACATCTCGCATATCATACCATGTTCATGTGTTGGTTGTTTACTATGGTGTGTGCTTCTTTCCGGTGTTTGCTTCTTCGGGTTGGTTCCGGTAACGTCGCGTTTGTGAGGACCCGTTCGTCTACGTCCATTTGTCTTCTTCATGGACTCATTCTTCTTCCTTGCGGGATCTCAGGCAAGATGATCATACCCTCGAAATCACTTCTATCTTTGCTTGCTTAGTTGCTCGCTCTTTTGCTATGCCCATGCTACGATACCTACCACTTGCTTATCATGCCTCCCATATTGTTGAACCAAGCCTCTAACCCACCTTGTCCTAGCAAACCGTTGTTTGGCTATGTTACCGCTTTGCTCAGCCCCTCTTATAGCATTATTAGTTGTAGGTGAAGATTGAAGTTTGTTCCTTGTTGGAACATGGAGATGTTGTTCCTTGTTGGAACATGTTTACTTATTGGGATATCACAATATATCTTATTTAATTAATGCATCTATATACTTGGTAAATGGTGGAAGGCTCGGCCTTATGCCTGGTGTTTTGTTCCACTCTTGCCGCCCTAGTTTCCGTCATATCGGTGTTATGTTCCCGGATTTTGCGTTCCTTACGCGGTTGGGTTATAATGGGAACCCCTTGACAGTTTGCTTTGCATAAAACTCCTCCAGCAAGGCCCAACATTGGTTTTACCATTTGCCACCTAGCCTCTTTTTCCCTTGGGTTAGGCCAGCCCAAGGGTCATCTTTATTTTAAACCCCCGGGCCAGTGCTCCTCTGAGTGTTAGTCCAACCCAGAGCACCGTGCAGGGCCATCCCTTGGCAACTTGGGTTACGTTGGCTCCTGTACGCTTAGCTTATCCGGTGTGCCCTAAGAACGAGATATGTGCAGCTCCTATCGGGATTTGTCGACACAACGGGTGGTCTTGCTGGACTTGTTTTACCATTGTCGAGGATGTCTTGTAGTACCGGGATACCGAGTCTGATCGGAATGTCTCAGGAGGAGGTCTATTCCTTCATTGACCATGAGAGCTTGTCATGGGCTAAGTTGGGACACCC
Organism: Triticum dicoccoides; assembly: GCF_002162155.2. Lineage (NCBI taxonomy): Eukaryota > Viridiplantae > Streptophyta > Magnoliopsida > Poales > Poaceae > Triticum > Triticum dicoccoides. The sequence continues at coordinate 297,724,599 of NC_041386.1, read as the reverse complement.
CTACAGGGATATGAACTTTTGAAAGCCGTGCCCGCGGTTATGGGCAGATGGGAATTTGTTAATGTCCGGTTGTAGATAACTCGAACCTTAACTTAGTTAAAATACATCAACCGCGTGTGTAACCATGATGGTCTCTTTCCGGCGGAGTCCGGGAAGTGAACACGGTGTTCGAGTTATGCTTGACGTAGGTTGTTCTAGGATCACTTCTTGATCATACTTCTATCGACTGTGCTTTGCCTTCTCTTCTCGCTCTCTTTTGCGTATGTTTAGCCACCATATATGCTAGTCGCTTGCTGCAGCTCCACCTCATACCTTTACCTTACCCATAAGCTTAAATAGTCTTGCTTGCGAGGGTGTGAGATTGTTGAGTCCCCGTGACTCACAGATACTTCCAAAACCAGTTTGCAGGTGCCCTTGAACCGAGCAGGTGACGCAACCAAGCTCAGGAGGAGCTCGATGAAGATCTTGTCCCTTGTGTTGTTTCGTTCTAGCTGATCAGTAGTGGAGCCCAGTTGGGGTCGATCGGGGACCTTTGTCGCATTTGGGTTTCTTCTTTTATTTTGGTTCCGTAGTCGGACCCTGATTGTATTTGGAGTGGCGATTGTAAGCCAACTATGTATCTTTTCCCCTATTGTATTACATGGGTTGTTTGCGAAGATTACCTCACTTGCGACATTGCTTTCAATGCGGTTATGTCTCTAAGTCGTGCTTCGACATGTGGGAGATATAGCCGCATCGAGGGCGTTACACAACATGTGAATCATGAGCCATAACTCAAATTATCAAGAGTAACATAATACCACCTCCAATGATACGGAAAGAAGAATTGCACTCCGGATTGCAAGATGAAGAATACTTGAACTCCTTTGAAAAGAAACTTGATGAACACTTCGAAAAGGAATTAAATCCTTGATGAACCATCATGTAGAACCTCCATGAAGAACTCCGGTAAACACAGGAATAACGAAAATAAAAAGAAGTTGGAAACATAAGGTGAAACCTTGTAATGATTTAGATGGATCTCCGTGAGGAACTCCGGGAAAGAAAGACGAGCACTTGAAACCAAGAATTTAATCATCGTGAACAAACTCCGGGAGAAAAGATTAACATATGGATGAAACAAGAATAAGAATTATTTTATGCTTAACCTTCACCAATTAAATTGATGACAAACAATGGATTTGGCATATTACTTCTTCTCGTTGAAAGAATTAATATAGATATAGCGCAAACTTGAGGAAGGTCTTCAACGAACCACCGGTAGGATTGAAACCATGAATGAATTAATATGATAAACGAAGGAAGAGGAACTCTTGAAAGAACCACCGTAAGAATTGAAAATGAACGAAGAAGAAAAATAAAGAAGCACCGGGAAGAATTTGAGAACAAATGAAGATACTTGAGGGGAATTTAGATAAAAGAGAACGAAGAGATCACGAACTGATTAGAGAATATTGAATGATGCACCGGTGAGATTGGAGAATGATAACTGACAGCTGAGAATGAATAAACCTGAATTGATGGACTCCGGATAACAAACTGAGAAGGCTCTTGAATTGCTCCGAATAGGTGAAAAGAATTTTGACAATCAAAAACAAATATAAGAGGATGGCTCGACTGGAATCACGATAATGGAGCAAGATTGAGATAAAAATCTTCTTCGTCTTCAACTAATGAGAATGCCAACGAGAAACACCACCGTGAATTGTTGAGATACTCCGAAAGAATCAAAAGCGAAGAGATTGAGCCAACGATGAAAAGAATGTGGACGATCTTGGAGAAAAACATAGGACTTATGATAATTCATTCTTACGTCAAACTTGGAAAAGAATTTGAGAATAACTCCGGGAGAATTAGAAGAGTTAGGTAAGATCTTGGAAAAAGACCTGTGGGTTAGGGCCCACTCAAAAGAAACATCGTTGAACGATTTAAAAGAGAGAATACACCGGTTGAATTAAAAGGCTTGAATGAGATAACATCCTCGAAAAAAAGCTTGAACGAAAGCAGAGTGAACACATGAATCTTCGAGATATCTTGAGCACTCCGGAAGAATTGAATATCGAGAAATGAAATATTATGAGGTGCACCGGTATGAGAAGGCATTTGAAACAAGGGAAGGATATGATCAACAAAGCTTAAATTAGTTCCACCGGAGAAGAAAGAGAATGAATAATGATGAACTTGAGGTTCCGTTAGAATCTTCATGAGAATCACCGGATAAGAACATTGAAGGAAAAGAATGGAGAGACTTCCATCAATAAAATGATACTTGATTGAGAAATCTGAGTCCTTGAAGAAAAGGGTGGGTGGGCGGGAAAAACAAAGGCAATTTGGAGACGGATGAAACAAACATCGTTGAGAAGAACTAATACTTGATCTTGCGGATGTTGAAATGATCGGATCCACTTGAAGAGAAACACACTGGTTGAACAGGATTTACATGACAATCTCGATTATCAAGAAGGAATAGTATTCACATCGGAGTATGAGAACACCGCTTAGGAACAGGTATGGAATCAACATTTAACTTCGAAGCAACTCGAATACCACAACTCAAAACAAAACAAAGAATTGGCTTGCAGAATAAGCCAGAACAAATATATGATAGAGATTTCGTCCGAAGTTTTCGTGGTGGGGCCTACACGGGCTCGATCGTACAGCACCATCATGTACAAGGCAGTGCACATGACATACGAAGCGTCCCCGAGTCGGTATAGCCAAGGACTCTTTAAGACACAACAAGACCACTGTAAAACCAACCGTGGATAGGCGAACCACTAGACGTCGAACCCCAATTTCGTATCATACATCTGTCGGAAAGAAATCCTAGGAGCTACTTGAATTCCCACTTATAAACTCCCGAAACTTTCTGGTTATGGAATCAGGTGTTGAGGATACAGGGGAAGCATAATATCTCACCCAAAACTAGCAAATCCTACATCCAGTTGTATCCATCCTTCAACACATAACCAAGAAACCTTCGGAAATCATCTACCTCAACCTTCGAAAAGCATCCGTTATACGAGTTATGGCAATACTCCCGAACTCCCGCCCCAGTACTGGGTGGCATCGAGGTTATGTCACGAACAACTGCATAAAAGAGATTTTCGATGTCGGTGAAACTATCTCAGGTATTCCAGAACTGCAACGATAAAATTGTGACGACAACACCTCGGTGCTCAACTCCCCGGGACACTGCCATAACCCCTAAATGTCAGGAAGCACCAAGAACAATGTTCTTGTCACAAAACCATCGGAACGATTCCAAGATACCCGCGTGATCCTAAAAAAATTTTAGTGAAATTTGAGAAGAGAAATGTCAAAACTCTACGTCAGGATGCCTCACCAGAGCGACGAAGGGACTGAGGAGTAAAAAGAAGTCCTAAATCTCCGATATATATAATCCTAAATGACTCAAAACATTTCTAGACTCAATAACGCCAGCGATTCGATCAAGCAGGGGGCTCCTAAGGTCGGAGAAGGCTCTGATACCAACTTATAACGCCCTCGATGCGGCTATATCTCCCACGTGTCGAAGCACGACTTAGAGGCATAACCGCATTGAAAGCAATCTCGCAAGTGAGGTAATCTTCGCAAACAACCCATGTAATACATAAGGGAAAGAGATACATAGTTGGCTTACAATCGCCACTTCACACAATTACATGAATAAAGCATTACATCAACCAGTTACAATCAAGGCCCGACTACGCAGCCAAAATAAAAGAAGACTACCCCAAATGCTACACAGATCCCCGATCGACCCCAACTGGGCTCCACTACTGATCAACTGGAAACGAACAACACAAAGGACAAGATCTTCATCGAGCTCCTCCTTGAGCTTGGTTGCGTCACCTGCTCGGTTCAACGGCACCTGCAAGCTGGTTTTGGAAGTATCCGTGAGTCACGGGGACTCAGCAATCTCACACCCTCGCGATCAAGACTATTTAAGCTTATAGGTAAGGTAAGGTATGAGGTGGAGCTGCAGCAAGCGACTAGCATATATGGTGGCTAACATATTCGCAAAAGAGAGCGAGAAGAGAAGGCAAAAGCATGGTCGAACAACTATGATTAAGAAGTGATCCTAGAACAACCTACGTCAAGCATTACTCCAACACCGTGTTCACTTCCCGGACTCCGCCGAGAAGAGACCATCACGGTCACACACGCGGTTGATGTATTTTAATTAAGGTCAACTTCAGGTTTTATACAACCGGACGTTAACAAATTCCCATCTGCCCATAACCGCGGGCACGGCTTTCGAAAGTTCAAATCCCTGCAGGAGTGTCCCAACTTAGCCCATCACAAGCTCGCACGGTCAACGAAGGATATTCCTTCTAGCGGGAAAAAACCCGATCAGACTCGGAATCGCGGTTACAAGACATCCTCTACAATGGTAAAACAAGTCCAGCAAGACCACCCGCTGTGCCGACAAATCCCGATAGGAGCTGCACATATCTCGTTCTCAGGGCACACCGAATAAGCTAAGTGTACGGGAGCCAACGTAACCCAAGTTTGCAAGGGACGGCCCCGCACGGTGCTCTGGGTTGGACCAACACTTAGAGAAGCACTGGCCCGGGGGGGTTAAAATAAGATGACCCTTGGGCTGGCCGACCCAAGGGAAAGAAAAGGCTAGGTGGCAAATGGTAAAACCAATGTTGGGCCTTGCTGGAGGAGTTTTATTCAAGGCGACTGTCAAGGGGTTCCCATTATAACCCAACCGCGTAAGGAACGCAAAATCCGGGAACATAACACCGATATGACGGAAACTAGGGCGGCAAGAGTGGAACAAAACACCAGGCATAAGGCCGAGCCTTCCACCCTTTACCAAGTATATAGATGCATTAATTAAATAAGAGATATTGTGATATCCCAACAAGTAAACATGTTCCAACAAGGAACAACATCTCCATGTTCCAACAAGGAACAAACTTCAATCTTCACCTGCAACTAACAACGCTATAAAAGGGCCTGAGCAAAGCGGTAACATAGCCAAACAACGGTTTGCTAGGACAAGGTGGTTTAGAGGCTTGGTTCAACAATATAGGAGGCATGATAAGCAAGTGGTAGGTATCGCAGCATAGGCATAGCAAAAGAGTGAGCAACTAGCAAGCAAAGATAGAAGTTATTTCGAGAGTATGGTCATCTTGCCTGAGATCCCGCAAGGAAGAAGAACAAGTCCATGAAGAAGACAAACGGACGTAGTCGAACGGGTCCTCAAAAATGCGACGTTACCGGAACCAACCCGAAGAAGCAACACCGGAAAGAAGCACACAACATAGTAAACAACCAACACATGAACATGGTATGATATGCGGGATGCGGTATGCGATGCATATGCATGATTTGCAAAGGAATGATTGAACCTGGCATCAACATGGAAATCCAAGAGTGCCACTGGAAAGGTGAGGTGATTTCGGTTGAAGTCGATATACAGATCACCGGAATCGGAAGCACGGTTTGGAAATGGCAAGCAAAACAAATATGGCACCGGTCTGCGATAATCAGCTAGTGACCAACTAAATGCATCAAGATAAATATTCTACAGTACTCAAACATGGCAACAAAATACATGGCTGGGATCCACTCATGAAGCTTAACAAAAGATGAACACTGAGCTATGGCTAATTCATCCATTAACAGGTTCAAACAAGCATGGCAAAAGTGCAAATGATAATAGGTTTCAGACTTAGTGAAATTAACACAAGTCTAGAATTTATCATCAGGAAGCACACTTTAGAGCATGAAAACTACATGCTACAGGAACTTGACATGGAAAATCAAGGCATGGCATGAAGCTACTCAAAGAACTTAACAAAAGTCCCTTAGTGACCCTGAGCCAAAAGGGATCAGAAAATACAATTGCAAGCATGTGTACATGGCAAAAACATAAACAGATCTCAGACTTGGTGAAAAACTGGAGCATGCAAATCAGTTAAGGAGTAGGCATGTTTACGAGCTCGATGCACTCACTATAAAGCATGGCATGACAAACTAAGCATACACCCATCAAGAATACATGTCATAGAAGTTAGACATGGCAAGAACAACATCATAGCATGCACGGATCAATAGCAATATCCTCGGCAAAATCGCTAACAAGTCAACAATCTGCCAGGATTCACGATATAGCAAAAGTAGAGCTCGATTGAATCAATCTAGGGTGCTCCATAAATGCAAACAAATACATGGATGGATAGAGAACCATAATATTAAGAAAATATCCTTACGGATCATCCTCAAAAGAGGCACGGATCACTAGTAAACAACATGAACATATGGCATACCGACAAAAACAGAACAAGGACTTAGTGAAAAACTAAGTCCCTGAAATCAGCATTACCGATTACGCTACTTTGCAAGCTTGTGCTAGTCACCACAAATATCACAAAAATACATGTCAAGCACCAATGTAAAGATGGCATGGCATATAACAAAACACATGTAGAGCTCAGGATCATATCATGCACACATTAATGATGGCAAAAATGACAAATATCTATTTGATGAAACAGATCTGCCAAGTTTATCACATAGCCCTCTTCTAACAGCATTTCGGGCATCAAGATGAGCCCAAATGGAAATGATGCAATGAGATGAAATGATGTACTCGTCGAGGCGAACATTTTGATATGCTACACGCACGAATCGAAGCTACGGATGCAGAGATATGATGCGACGAAGATGCCAAAAAGTTAGGGTTTCGGGAGGAGAAAGTCAACCGTCGAGTGGATCCAGATCTGAGATTCGAGCCACGCTTCCCGAGGCGGCAGCGGAACTCATCGGAATCGGTGAAGACGGCGGCGCCCGGTGGCGCTCAGGGCGCAGGGAGGCCGGGGACGGCGAGGCGCGGGCCGGCCGCGGTGGTGCGATGC
>NC_041386.1:297665875-297717372 GCF_002162155.2 Triticum dicoccoides | reverse complement strand
CGCAGGCCCCGGATGGGCTCCGCGGGCTGTGGCGGCGGTGGGACGGCGGCGGACACGTGGCGCGCGGCGGTTGGGCGCGCGGCGGCGAGCGGACATGTCCGGCCCGGTCGGACACGTCCGGCGGCTGGAGGAGGACGGAGACTAGGGTTAGGGTAGGGGAAGATCCGAAAATTCGGGGGAAGTGCTATATATATAGGTAGAGGGAGCTAGGAGAGTCCAAATGAGGTGCGGTTTTCGGCCAACGACCGAGATGATGGAGGGGGTTTAGGTGGATTTTGGGCCAAATTGGAAAGGTGTTGGGCTGCAACACACACGAGGCCTTTTCGGTCCCTCGGTTAATCGTTGGAGTATCAAACGAAGTCCAAATGGCACAAAACTTGACAGGCGGTCTACCGGTAGTAAAACAAGGCCGCATGACAAGTCTCGGTCCAATCCGAAAACGTTTAACACCCGCACACGAAAAGAGGTAAAAGGGAACTCCGGGTAACATAGGAGCGCCGGATTGCAAAACGGACAACGGGGAAAATGCTCGGATGCATGAGACGAACATGTATGCAAATAAATGCACATGATGACATGATATGCAATGCATGACACACAAGCAATGACAACGCAACAACAGCGAGTAACTGGAAGACACCTGGCACATCGCTCTCGGTGTGCTACACCCAAGCCTCGCCACCTCTCCTTGTGCGTCCAAGGCCCCACCGAGTCGGCTCGTGACTACCTCACGCGCTGGGCCAAGCTGCGCAACTCCTGCGAAGGCGTGCACGAGGTACAGGCCATTGAGTACTTCACTGCCGAGTGCCGAGAAGGCACCCTCCTCAAGCACCGAATTCTCTGCGACGAGCCGGCGATCCTCGACAAACTGCTGATTATAGCAGACAAGTACGCCACAGCCGACTCCTCCATGAAGACGGAAATCAAGGTTGACACATCTGGCAAAGTGGATCCTCAAGCTCCTTGGACTCCGGCTGGCGACACCAGTCGGCGCCAGCAACTGAATGACAACAAGCGCAAGGCCACGCTGCCAGTTTCCACCAGCCGGCAGGTGGCAACAGTCGAAGATCGGCAGCCAGAAGGGCAGCCTCCACCCAAGCATCAAAAGGGTGGCAGGATCAACTAGTTGCCCGCCTTCTCGTACAAGCCGACTCTTGATGCACCCTGCAAGTTCCACAGCGGAGCGAAGCCGTCCAACCACACCACTCGGAAGTGCCACTGGCTCACCAGGATCGCCAAGGGTGATGGTCTCCCGCCTCCTCCGCCTGCCGGCCCGCTGCCTCCTCCTCCCCAGCAGGCGGCGGTTCGGCTAGTCGGCGCCATACAAGATGAATACCCTGAAGAGCATGGAGCTTATGCCGTGTTCACCAGCATGGCCGACGATAGGCACAGCAGACGGCAGCGACAACAAGAAGTAAATGCAGTCGCATCAGAGACCCCCCGAGTTCATGCATTGGTCTGAGAAGCCCATCAACTGGAGCAGAGCTGACCACCCAGAGGTGATGCCAAATCCCGGTTCTTATGCCCTGGTTTTGGATGCCACTTTCGCCACAGAGAGGCGGGCTGCTCACTTTTCCTGAGTCCTGATAGATGGCGGCAGCAGCATCAACATCCTGTACCGAGACACTATGGAGAAGCTAGGAATCAAACAGAGGCAGCTTCAGCGCAGTCTGTAGGATCTAGAAGTAGATGTGTCTAGAGGGGGGTGATTAGACACTTAGTGCTAAAGTTGCAATTTTTAGGCCTTTTTGGTTTGAATGGAGTTTTAGGCACAATTTCAACATACACAATACATATCAAGCAAGCATGCAAAGAGTATATGAGCAGCGGAATGTAAAGCATGCAACTTGCAAGAATGTAAGGAGAAGGGTTTGGAGAATTCAAACGCAATTGGAGACACGGATCTTTTTCCTGTGGTTCGGATAGGTGTTGCTATCCTACATCCACGTTGATGGAGACTTCAACCCACGAAGGGTAACGGTTGCGCGAGTCCATGGAGGGCTCCACCCACGAAGGGTAATGGTTGCGCGAGTCCACGGAGGGCTCCACCCACGAAGGGTAATGGTTGCGCGAGTCCACGATGGGCTCCACCCACGAAGGGTAATGGTTGCGCGAGTCCACGGAGGGCTCCACCCAAGGGTCCACGAAGAAGCAACCACCCACGAAGGGTCCACGAAGAAGCAACCACCCATGAAGGGTCCACGAAGAAGCAACCTTGTCTATCCCACCATGGCCATCGCCCACGAAGGACTTGCCTCACTAGCGGTAGATCTTCACGAAGTAGGCGATCTCCTTGCCCTTACAAACTCCTTGGTTCAACTCCACAATCTTGTCGGAGGCTCCCAAGTAACACCTAGCCAATCTAGGAGACACCACTCTCCAAGAAGTAACAAATGGTGTGTAGGTAATGAACTCCTTGCTCTTGTGCTTCAAATGATAGTCTCCCCAACACTCAACTCTCTCTCATAGGATTTGGATCTGGTGGAAAGAAGGTTTGAGTGGAAAGCAACTTGGGGAAAGCTAGAGATCAAGATTCATATGGGAGGAATGGAATATCTTGGCCTCAACACATGAGTAGGTAGTTCTCTCTCAGAAATAGGATGCTGGAAGTGTAGGCTTAGTCTGATGGCTCTCTCCACGAATGAAGAGGAGGTGGAGGGGTATATATAGCCTCCACACAAAATCCAACCGTTACACATAGTTTTCCAATCTCGGTGGGACCGAATCAACAAACTCGGTCGGACCGAAAAGGTAAACCTAGTGACCGTTAGAGATTTTCGGTGGGACTGACATGCAACTCGGTAGGACCGATCTGGTTAGGGTTTGGGCATAACATAATCTCGGTGAGACCGATTACACAAACTCGGTGAGACTGAGTTTGGTAATAAGCTAACCAGAGAGTTGGTCAGGTAAACTCGGTGGGACCGATTTGCTCTTTCGGTGAGACCGAAAAGTTACAAAAAGGAAACAAAGAGTTTACACTGCAATCTCGGTGGGACCGATTCGCTCTTTCGGTGAGACCGAAAAGTTACGAAAGGGAAACAGAGAGTTTGCAATCCCATCTCGGTGAGACCGAGATCCCTATCGGTAGAACCGAATTGCTAGGGTTTGGCAGTGGCTTATGACATGTGAAACTCGGTGGCGCCGGATAGAAAGAATCGGTATGACCGAGTTTGGCTTAGGGTTTAGGTCATTTGTGGAAGTGGGAAAGTAGCTGAGGATTTTGGAGCATATCATTAAGCACATGAAGCAAGAGGCTCATTAAGCAACACCTCATCCCTCCTTGATAGTATTGGCTTTTCCTATGGACTCAATGTGATCTTGGATCACTAAAATGTAAAATGAAGAGTAGTTGTCCTTAGCATCTTGAAGGAGTTCCCACAACCTTTAGTCCATGCCACTCCATTGTTGAACTTATCTGAAACATGCTAGATAGAAATGTTAGTCCAACAAGAGATATGTTGTCATCAATTATCAAAACCACCTAGGGAGCACTTGTGCTTTCAATCTCCCCCTTTATGGTAATTGATGGCAACATACATCAAAGCTTTAGATAAAGATATAAAGAACAGCAAGTAAAACTTTGGAAGGACATGTAACAAGCATAGGCTCCCCCTACATGTATGCACTCATGTAAATATGAAATATAGAGGCATGTGAGAGCATAACCATGACAGAGTAGGCAATGTGTTACATGTATCTTGGCCATATGCATCAGAGCAAAAGATTATCAAGGAAAATACCTTCATGCTCATGAGTCCTTGCAAACAGTATGTACATAAGCAAGAACTCCTCATACTCATGATTTTGATGCATATACTTACCTTGTGGTCTTGAGTTGGCTTAGGATGGAATGAACCTGCACAAACAAAGTTAGATAACACAGGTACATCCACTAGCCAGAGCAAACAAAAGAAACCACAAGAATACCAAGACTGGGATGACATGTAGAGAGTGAGTACAAGGTACCACATTGGATTCAACATGTCCCCAAGAATAAAGATATGCAATGAATTTGACTGATTTCTTTCCCTTAGGTGTCTTGCTCCCCCAGAATCTTACATGGGATATTGGGAGAAGATAAGGAACAGCAAATCAGAGCTGAAAAATACAAATGAACATGTCTTTCCCCTTAAAAAGACATGTGACATCTCTCCTCTTGAACATCAAGCATCAAGCATCTGGGACATCTGGGATCCTTGAGTATTCTCTCCCCCTGGAAGTCGCTCTCTCCCCCTTAATACTTTCTCTCTTGTAGGTTTGGTCCTTGAGACTTTTTCTCTCCCTTGATGTGATCTCTCTCTCCTACAAGCTTTGATGTGATCTCTCTCTCCCCCTTTGACATCAATTTCCAAGAAGGGCTTTCTGGAATCCGTCGTATAGGTTTGGTCCTTGAGACTCAGCACAAAGCAATGGATAAAACTATGATGCTTGTAGAGGACAAGATTCATTGAGTAGAGCTGGATCAGAAGAAATATAGAACAAGTGGCAAACTGTTTTTCCTGTTGCGAAGTCGGTGGCACCGAGTGGTATGTTTCGGTGGCACCGAAAAGATTCAGTTGGACCGAAAATAACAAGTCGGTGAAACCGAGTTCACACAGAGAAAAACACTTGTCACCTCAGCTCACTAGACATGTAGGATCTCACAAAGATTTGCAATGAATTACCTGAAGGATTTGCAAGGAATTAAATGCAGAAAATGCAGAACATAAACAGAAAGAAAAGAGAAGAGACTGAAAAATCTAGATGGAGTTTTTTTTTGTTTTTGAAAAAGAGAAAGAAACTAAACATGCATGAGACAAATGCAATAACACAGAAAAGAACACAAGAGAACTTCATCTATAGTTGGGCGGTGACATAGTCACCTATGTTAGAGTATATTGACTTAGGAGTCAAGTGAGAACACTTGATCATAGGTCATACTCATCGTTTAAGCTCAAAATGGGGTTACCATTTTTCATTTAAGCATCTTGATGTATTCACATCTTGTTGAGTTGCTTTGACTCATGTCTTGGAGTAAAGCTTCTCTAAGATGGAATAACATACCTTGGGTGGTGGTGTGGTTCTTGCTCATGTAGTTGAACTTGTGTGGGTGCTCAAGGTTGATGTAGCTCATCAAGAGTTGGGAGCACCACTTGGAGTTTGAGTTCATCTACCTACATGGGTTAGTTCTTGCAAGGAAGAGCACTTGTGTATTCAAAAATGGCAATCATGAAGCTCAACATAGAATTTGTCAAAGGATATGTTCGAATGGTTTTGTGCTTCCTTGTCTTCAACCACCATTGTGTAGAGTCTTGGTGATGTAGAGATTGCTCAAGATGTGAGTGAGTCGCAATCTCATGGAATTAGATTCAACCAAACACCTACATGGGTTAGACAACATGCAAGGTACAAATATATCCAAGACATAAGATAGTCATCATAAGAGATATATCATGGATTAGTCATAAGCTCATGTCTTGCATGTATCCAATGGAGTTTCTACTCCAAGTTCGAAGCATCAATGATGTTCAATTCTCCTCTCAACCTGCAAAACACTTTCTCATCAAGAGGTTTAGTAAATATATCCGCTAATTGCTTATCGATGCGAACATGCTTAAGATTAATGTCACCCTTAGCAACATGATCTCGAATGAAATGATGACGAACTTCAATATGCTTAGTTCGAGAATGTTGTACAGGATTATGACCAATTTTGATAGCACTTTCATTGTCACAAAGCAGTGGAACATGTTTCACATAAATCCCATAATCTTTAAGAGTTTGGGTCATCCAAAGTAATTGAGCACAACATGAACCAGCGGCAATGTATTCCGCTTCGGTGGTGGATAAGGATACCGAGTTTTGTTTCTTGGAAGACCAAGACACAAGAGATCTACCAAGAAATTGACAAGTACCCGAAGTGGACTTTCTATCAACCTTGTCTCCAGCATAATCCGAGTCGGAATAGCCAACAAGATCAAAAGAAGACCTCTTAGGATACCAAATGCCAAAATTTGGTGTATGGATTAAATATCTCACTATCCTCTTCACAGCCTTAAGATGACATTCTTTAGGAGCAGCTTGATATCGTGCACACATGCACACACTTAGCATAATATCGGGACGTGAAGCACATAGGTATAACAATGAACCAATCATAGAGCGATAAACCTTTTGATCAACCGGTTCACCATCTTTGGTCAAATCATTATGTCCACTAGTAGGCATGAGTGTAGACATACCTTTGCATTCTTGCATATTGAACTTCTTGAATAAGTCCTTGGTGTACTTTGTTTGAGAGACAAATGTACCTTCCTTAGTTTTCTTGATTTGCAAACCGAGAAAGAATTTGAGTTCACTCATCATAGACATCTCAAACTTCTCCGACATTAGCTTTCCAAACTTTTCACTAAAGAGAGGGTTAGTTGAACCAAATATGATATCATCAACATAAGTTTGGCATACAAATAGTTCTTCATTAACCCTTTTAGTAAAAAGAGTAGAATCAATTTTACCAATTTCAAAACCACTTGCAATAAGGAACTTGGTCAAGCATTTATACCATGCTCTAGGAGCTTGTTTAAGACCATAAAGAGCTTTGTGAAGTTAGTAAACATGATTAGGTTTCTTAGGATTGACAAAACCGGGAGGTTGTTTGACATATACTTCCTCCTCTATTTCACCATTTAGAAAAGCACTTTTAATGTCCATTTGGTACAAGGTGATGTTATGGTGATTAGCATAGGCAAGTAAGATGCGAATGGACTCAATTCTAGCAACGGGAGCATATGTCTCACCATAGTCCATACCTTCGACTTGTGTGTACCCTTGGGCGACGAGACGTGCTTTGTTGCGAACCACTTGTCCATCTTCATCTTGCTTGTTGCGAAACACCCATTTTGTACCAATGATGTTGTGGTTGTTGTCGGGCTTCTCAACCAATGTCCAAACTTGGTTTCTCTCAAAGTTGTGTAGCTCTTCATGCATAGCGTTTATCCAATCCGGATCTTCCAATGCTTCTTCAACCTTCATAGGTTCAATGCTAGAGATAAATGAATAGTTTTCACAAAAGTTAGCTAAACGAGTCTTTGAGCGAGTGATTTTCCCGGTTTGTATATCATTGAGGATTTGCTCGACGAGATGATCTTTGGCAATTCTTGCTCGAACTCGTGAGAGCTTTTGCTTGGGTCTTCGTTGAACATCTTCTTCATCTTGTTCTTCTTCTTGGCCTTCTTCATTGTTGACGTCGTCGTTCTCTTGTCGTGGTGGAGAAAGAGGTTGTTGGTGTTCGTCTTGATGCATTTCCTTGTCTTCTTCATCTTGGTGTGTCCCACTTGTGGATGCTTCTGTGTCGCTTCTTGGTTCACCTTGTCGTGAAGTAGAAGCTTCCACTTGGACGGATGAAGTACTCTCCTTCACCTCCGTTGGACGAATTTTGCCAATGGACAAGTCTTGGATTGCTTCTGAAGGGTCTTTGTCTCCTACATCAATTGGCAATTGCTCTACTTGCGACCCATTAGATTCATCAAACTTCACATCTACCGTCTCTTCAAACTTTCGGGTGAAATTGTTGTAGACACGGTAAGTGTGAGAGTTTGAGCCATAACCAAGTAGAAAACCTTCATGAGATTTAGGAGCAAACTTTGAACGATGATGCTTATCAAGAATGTAGCACTTTGAGCCGAATACTCGAAAGTATCCAACTTGGGGTTTGTTACCGGTGAGAAGCTCGTATGCCGTCTTGCCAAGTAGATTGTGAAGATATAAGCGATTTGTTGCGTGACAAGCTGTCTCAACCGCTTCTGCACAAAAGTGCTTCGGCGTCTTGTATTCATCAAGCATCGTTCTTGCCATTTCGATGAGCGTCCGGTTCTTCCTCTCAACAACTTCATTTTGTTGAGGTGTGTACGTAGCCGAGAACTCGTGTGAAATCCCTTCTTCGTCAAGAAAGGTGTCCACATTTGTGTTCTTGAACTCCGTTCCGTTGTCACTCCGAACCTTCTTGATCTTCACGTCAAACTGATTTTGGGCCTTCCTAGCGAAGTTTCTGAAGATCTTCTGGACCTGCGACTTGTCATTAAGAAAGAACACCCACGTAAATCTTGAAAAATCATCAACTATAACTAGACCAAAAGAATTTCCACCGAGACTCTTGTAGGCGTTGGGACCAAAAAGATCCATATGAAGTAGCTCGAGTGGCCTCCTTGTGGTCATGATGTTCTTCACGGGATGTCTTCCTCCAACCTGTTTACCTGCTTGACTAGCACTGCAAAGTCTATCCTTATCAAATATGACATCATTAACTCCAAGGATATGATTTCCTTTAATAAGCTTGTCAAGGTTTCTCATGCCAACGTGACCTAGTCGTCTATGCCACAACCAACCTTTTGAGGATTTAGCAACAAAGCAAGTTTTAGGTTGTGCCTTTTTAGAGAAATCGACAGTGTAAAGATCACCTCTACGCATACCGGTAAAGACCAATTTATGATTGTCTCGACGAAATACTTGGCAATCTACCTCAGTAAAAAGGACATTCAAACCGAAATTAGCAAGTCTAGATACTGAAAGTAAGTTGTAGCCGAGAGATTCAACGAGCATGACATTTTGAATGGAACTATCATGTGAGATGGCCACCTTACCAAGGCCAAACCACTTTACCCTTTGAATTATCACCAAAGGTGACATATTTTCGAGGGCCGTCATTTTCAGCAAGCTCAAGAAACATCTCTTCATCTCCGGTCATATGATCAGTACATCCACTATCAAGAACCCATTCCTTTCCTCCTAATTCATATCCCCGAAGATTTGCCATAAGACCAAAATGTCTCATTGCATCATCAAGATCGAAGTCACTATCATCATCATCATCATAGTATCCATGTTCATCATGATCTTGTGACTCATCATTTCCTAGAGAGGGTAATTCATTAGATAAATGATCATCAAAGTGGTCACTTTTATGAATTCTTATAGCTTCGAATATGATATCACTAATGATTCCAACATCTCCTTTAGCATGCTTAAGATTGGTAAGTTCAAATAGACAATTACCAAAACTAGGATCACTAGAGTTCATCTTACTCAAGGCAATAGATTTATGGAGAATTTCATCCAAAGTTTTCAAGGAATGATCGGGAAATCGTTCCTCAAAAAATTTCCAAATAGTATAGGCACAATTAAGAGTAGGCAAACTAGCAATCAAATTTTTGAGCAATCCTCTAATGATGAGCTCAATAGTTCTAAGATTGCGAATCATGTCAATATCTTCATCTAGGGTAGGATGCAAAGGATCAATACGAGGTGCACAAGGGCTAGCAATATACTTGTTCAAATGATATTGATTGAAAATTACAAGCATCTCATTTTTCCACTCATGAAAATACTCTCCATCAAGAATATGCACTCTATGTCTAAGACTCCCTAAGGTAGACACATCCATCTTCCTCCAATGGTGATTAAACCAAGGCAATGGAGACCAAAGCTCTGATACCACTTGTAGGATCTAGAAGTAGATGTGTCTAGAGGGGGGTGATTAGACACTTAGTGCTAAAGTTGCAATTTTTAGGCCTTTTTGGTTTGAATGGAGTTTTAGGCACAATTTCAACATACACAATACATATCAAGCAAGCATGCAAAGAGTATATGAGCAGCGGAATGTAAAGCATGCAACTTGCAAGAATGTAAGGAGAAGGGTTTGGAGAATTCAAACGCAATTGGAGACACGGATGTTTTTCCCGTGGTTCGGATAGGTGGTGCTATCCTACATCCATGTTGATGGAGACTTCAACCCACGAAGGGTAACGGTTGCGCGAGTCCACGGAGGGCTCCACCCACGAAGGGTAATGGTTGCGCGAGTCCACGGAGGGCTCCACCCACGAAGGGTAATGGTTGCGCGAGTCCACGGAGGGCTCCACCCACGAAGGGTCCACGAAGAAGCAACCACCCACGAAGGGTCCACGAAGAAGCAACCACCCACGAAGGGTCCACGAAGAAGCAACCTTGTCTATCCCACGATGGCCATCGCCCACGAAGGACTTGCCTCACTAGCGGTAGATCTTCACGAAGTAGGCGATCTCCTTGCCCTTACAAACTCCTTGGTTCAACTCCACAATCTTGTCGGAGGCTCCCAAGTAACACCTAGCCAATCTAGGAGACACCACTCTCCAAGAAGTAACAAATGGTGTGTAGGTAATGAACTCCTTGCTCTTGTGCTTCAAATGATAGTCTCCCCAACACTCAACTCTCTCTCATAGGATTTGGATCTGGTGGAAAGAAGGTTTGAGTGGAAAGCAACTTGGGGAAAGCTAGAGATCAAGATTCATATGGTAGGAATGGAATATCTTGGCCTCAACACATGAGTAGGTAGTTCTCTCTCAGAAATAGGATGCTGGAAGTGTAGGCTTAGTCTGATGGCTCTCTCCACGAATGAAGAGGAGGTGGAGGGGTATATATAGCCTCCACACAAAATCCAACCGTTACACATAGTTTTCCAATCTCGGTGGGACCGAATCAACAAACTCGGTTGGACCGAAAAGGTAAACCTAGTGACCGTTAGAGATTTTCGGTGGGACTGACATGCAACTCGGTAGGACCGATATGGTTAGGGTTTGGGCATAACGTAATCTCGGTGAGACCGATTACACAAACTCGGTGAGACCGAGTTTGGTAATAAGCTAACCAGAGAGTTGGTCAGGTAAACTCGGTGGGACCGATTTGCTCTTTCGGTGAGACCGAAAAGTTACAAAAAGGAAACAAAGAGTTTACACTACAATCTCGGTGGGACCGATTCGCTCTTTCGGTGAGAGCGAAAAGTTACGAAAGGGAAACAAAGAGTTTGCAATCCCATCTCGGTGAGACCGAGATCCCTATCGGTAGAACCGAATTGCTAGGGTTTGGCAGTGGCTTATGACATGTGAAACTCGGTGGCGCCGGATAGAAAGAATCGGTATGACCGAGTTTGGCTTAGGGTTTAGGTCATTTGTGGAAGTGGGAAAGTAGCTGATTTTGGAGCATATCATTAAGCACATGAAGCAAGAGGCTCATTAAGCAACACCTCATCCCTCCTTGATAGTATTGGCTTTTCCTATGGACTCAATGTGATCTTGGATCACTAAAATGTAAAATGAAGAGTCTTGAGCTTGAAGCTTTAGCCAATCCTTTGTCCTTAGCATCTTGAAGGAGTTCCCACAACCTTTAGTCCATGCCACTCCATTGTTGAACTTATCTGAAACATGCTAGATAGAAATGTTAGTCCAACAAGAGATATGTTGTCATCAATTATCAAAACCACCTAGGGAGCACTTGTGCTTTCACAGTCGGACTGTGTTCCATGGCATAGTTCCTGGTCTTTCCTGCTCACCAATCGGCAAGACTCAAATTGGCGTCCTCTTCGGAGACAAAGAGCACTTTCATCGAGTCAGTCTAGTTTGAGGTGGTGGACCTTGAGAGCCCTTATCATGCATTGCTTGGCCGGGCTGCTCTGTCCAAGTTCATGGCGGTCCCCCACTATGCCTACCTCAAGATGAAGATGTCGAGCACCAAGGGAATCCTAACCATTATAGGGGACTACAAGAAGTCGTCCGCCTGCGTGGCAGACAGCAGCCGGCTAGCCGAGTCCCTTGTGATTGCGGCTGAAAAGCGGCTCCTTGACCAGGTGTGGCAATGGCAGGCAAGCTTCCGGAAATGTCGCCCAACCCCAAGGAGTCGGAAGCTGAGGACTCGTTCAAGCCGGCCAAAGAGACAAAGTAGATACCCTTGGACCCGGAGCACCCGGAGAGGCACGCTGTCATAGGTGCGAACCTTGACAGCAAATAGGAAAGAGAGCTCATCGATTTCCTCCGTGAGAATCGGGACATCTTTGCATGGTCTCCCAAGGACATGCCGGGTGTTCCGGCGGATTTCGCCGAGCACAAGCTACATGTCCGACCTGATGCTAAGCCAGTCAGGCAGCCCTTGCGCCGCTTGTCAGAAGAGAAGAGAAGAGTTGTTGGAGAAGAGACAGCCTGGCTTCTAGCAGCCGGCTTCATCATGGAAGTGTTCTTTCCCGAATGGATAGCCAACCCAGTCCTCGTGTTGAAGAATAATAAGCAATGGCGCATGTGTATTGATTATACCAGCCTCAACAAAGCTTGCCCCAAAGACCCATTTTCTTTGCCAAGAATCAACCAAGTAATTGACTCCACAGCCGGATGCGAGCTGTTGAGCTTTTTGGATGCATACTCAGGATATCATCAGATCAAGTTGAGCCCGGCCGACAGGCTGAAGACCGCCTTCATCACGCCATTCGGAGCCTTCTGTTACCTGACCATGACATTCAGCTTGAGAAATGTCGGCGCCCCGTTCCAGCGTTGCATGCAGGAGTGTCTCCTCAGGCAACTCGGCGAAAATGCCCACGTCTACGTAGACGATGTTGTGGTGAAGACGGAGAAGCGGGGAACACTGCTAGAAGACCTCAAGGAGACCTTTCAAAACTTGCGCCGATTTCAGATCAAGCTCAACCCGGAGAAATGCGTCTTTGGAGTACCAGCCGGCCAGCTTCTTGGCTTCCTGGTCTCAGAGCGCGGCATAGAGTGTAACCCTGTGAAGATCAAGGCTATCAAGAGGATGGAGGTGCCCACCCGACTGCTAGACATGCACAAATTCACCGGCTGCTTGGCATCCATCAGTTGTTTCATCAGTCGGCTGGGCGAGAAGGCTCTTCCCCTGTACCAGCTCATGAAGAAGTCCACTTTTTTGAGTGGAACGACAAGGCGGATGAAGCTTTTCTGCAGCTCAAGAAGATGCTGACCACTCCGCCTGTCCTGGCGGCTTCGACTGCTAAGGTGCCCATGCTTCTCTACATCGCCTCCACCAGCCGGGTGGTCAGCCCAGTCATAGTTGTGGAACGCAAGGAAGAAGGCAAAGCACTATCGGTCCAGAGGCCGGTGTATTACCTGAGTGAAGTGTTGTCCGCCTCCAAGCAGAACTACCCGCACTATCAGAAGATGTGCTACGGCGTACACTTCGCCGCCAAGAAGCTGAAGCCATACTTCCAGGAGCACCCAATCACTGTTGTCTGCACTACTCCTCTTGCCGAGATCATTGGAAGCTGAGATGCTTCGGGCCGAGTGGCCAAATGGGCCATAGATTTGGCCCCCTACACCATATACTACCAGCCTCGCATCGCCGTCAAGTCACAAGCACTGGCCGACTTCCTCGTCGACTGGGCCGAGGCCCAGTACCTGCCGCCAGCGCCAGACTCCACCCATTGGCGGATGCACTTTGATGGTTCCACGATGCGCACCGGTTTGGGAGCCGGCATCGTCCTCACCTCTCCCAAAGGCGACAAGCTCAGATATGTGCTGCAAATCCACTTTGCCGCCTCCAACAATGTTGCTGAATATGAAGCACTCGTTCACGGGCTCCGGCTTGCCAAGGAAATCGGCATTCGCCGGATCCTGTGTTATGGAGACTCTGACTTGGTGGTCCAGCAGTCGTCAGGCGACTGGGACACCAAAGATGCAAACATGGTAAGCTACCGCTTCCTCGTCCAGCAACTCGGCGGATACTTTGAAGGGTGCGAGTTCCTACATGTGCCAACAAATGACAATGAGCAAGCAGATGCCTTGGCACGAATCGGCTCCACCCGATAAGCAATACCAGCCGGCGTCGCCCTGCAACGCCTCCTTAAGTCGTCTGTCAAGCCATTGCCATCAGATTCCATCTTTGTGCCAGCTCCTCCTGAAGCAGTCGGATCTGACTTGAGGACCTCAGCAGCTGGCGCAGGGAATTCGGCGGGCGGTCCGAGGACTGCGGCAGCCGCACCCAGCCCAGGGACTGCAGCAGTCGGCC
The DNA here is from genome assembly GCF_002162155.2 of Triticum dicoccoides. NCBI lineage: Eukaryota > Viridiplantae > Streptophyta > Magnoliopsida > Poales > Poaceae > Triticum > Triticum dicoccoides. The sequence goes on along the minus strand of NC_041386.1, from coordinate 297,703,560 downwards.
CGGGGACTTCATCAATTCAGCAAGCGGCAGCCGACTCCAACCCGCCGCCTCCTGGCCCAACCGCCATCGTGCAAGTTGTAGTCCTGGCAGTCGAAGAAATAGTAGCACCTTCATGGGCACAGCCCATCCTCAACTTTCTGGTGAACAAAGAGCTGTCGACTGATGAGATCTCGGCCCGGCAAGTCCAACGCCGGGCAGCAGCGTACACCATTGTCAACAGAGAACTTGTGAGGCGCAGTGCCACGGGCGTCTACCAGCGCTGCATAGAGCCAGATCAAGGTCAAGCAATCCTCAAAGATATCCACCAAGGCGAGTGTGGCCACCACGCGGCTTCAAGAGCTCTTGTTGCCAAAGCTTTCCGCCATGGGTTTTTCTGGCCGACTGCCCTAGAAGACGCCAAAGATTTGGTCCAGAAATGCAAGGGGTGCCAGAAGTTCCGCTCCAAGCCACATCAGTCGGCTTCTGCACTCAATACCATCCCCATTGCCTGGCCCTTCGCAGTCTGGGGGCTAGATATGGTGGGACCATTCAAGACAACACGCGGCGGCATGACTCATCTGCTTGTCGCGGTGGACAAGTTCACCAAGTGGATAGAAGCCAAACCAATCAAGAAGTTAAACGCTCCGACTGTTGTGACTTTTATCGCCGACATCACCATCCGGTATGGCAGACCACACAGCATCATCACCGACAACGGCACAAACTTTGCCAAAGGCGCCTTGGCTCGTTTCTGCGCGACGCAGGGCAACCGACTGGACTTAGCATCCGTTGCCCATCCGCAGTCAAACAGCCAAGTGGAGCAGGCAAACGGCCTCATTTTGTCCGGCATCAAGCCCCGATTGGTTGAGCCTCTGGAGCGCTCGACTGGCTGTTGGCTCGACGAGCTGTCGACCGTCCTCTGGAGCCTGCGCACAACTCCGAACAAGTCAACCGGCTTCATGCCCTTCTTCCTCGTCTACGGTGCCGAAGCTGTCATCCCGACAAACATAGAATTCAACTCCCCTCGAGTCACCATGTACACCGAAGAAGAGGCAAAAGAAGCACAAGAAGACGGTGTTGATCTACTGGAAGAGGGCCGGCTGCTGGCACTCAGCCGGTCCACCATCTACCAACAGAGTCTACACCGATACTACAACCGGAAGGTCAAGCCAAGATCCTTCCAAGAGGGAGACCTTGTGCTCTGGCTGATCCAGCGAACAGCCGGCCAGCACAAGCTCTCGGCAGCTTGGGAAGGCCCGTTCATCATCAACAAGGTGTTGGACAACGACTCCTACTACCTGATTGATGCTCAGAAGCCTCGAGCAAGCAAAAGAGATGACTCCGGCAAGGAGATGGAACGACCATGGAATGCAAACCTCCTTCGAAGGTTTTACAGTTAACGCAGTATGTACCAAGCCAACTTTTGTATTAAGTATGAAGACTCCGGGTCCCCCGAGAAGCTCGGGGACTGCCCTCCTTTATCTATATGATAAGTATTATGCCTATGAATGTGTTAGTCCGCCTGGCACCGGGTTCGACCAGTCGACTCGGGGGATCGCCGCCTTGTACTATGTAATGCTTCCAGCAGCCGGACAAGTAACGTGTTGGCACTTAAGCCCTCTCCTTCCAAAGTTGTAGCTCGCAGAGCAGCTACCCGGTAGGCAGGAGTCAAAGGTAGGAAAGGGTGCCCACATGAAAAATGGCTAAGGACCCAAAAGCATGTGCATAGTCCAAGCTAGCTCCCCGCCTCACCGACCGGCTGCGCGCAGCCAGCCAGCTGGCTTCTACTTAAATTTCTAAACGCTCTAGTCGGCTAAGTACTTGCCTTCCCAAAGTGGCTAAGTACTTGACCCAGCCACAGTCCGCAGAGCGGCTGTCCGGCTGGCAAGAAGGCAACTGAGGGAGGGCAACAAAGGAAAAAGGCCAAGGAGCATAAAGCAAGAAGAGGTAGAACTCGGCAAAAATATTTACATAACAAAAGGACCTTGGCCAACATTCAACAGAAGTTTGAAATACACCCCACTGATGGAATTGTGCGAAGCTAATAAAGTTTGTCGAGACTGATAAGCAGGTAAAAACAAAGATAAATTGGCAGCCTAGGGAGTAGCAGACGGGTTCGGCGGAACGGTGGAGTCGGTGGTGCCGGTTGGTGGAGCGGCCGGCTGGTCAATCTCCGCCTGGTTGCCTTCAGCAGAAGTCGGCTCACTCTGGCGTGGCTCGTTGCTAGAGGCACGGTCGAGCTAAGGCTGGTCGTCCGCTTCGACCTCTAGCGCTTCCTCTTCACCTTCCTCCTCCTCGTCGTTTCTCCCTCATCGCTGGAGTCGATCACTTCGGTCGAGTCCTCGCCATCCTCGGGTTCAGCCCGAACCACTCTGGTGGCACCTTGGCACCATTCTCAGCCAGCTCTGGGACAAAGACGTTGGTGTTGGTGTACTCGGCGATCCCCGCCGCCCGCTTGGTGAGATCACGCTCCACCGCCACCAGCTCCTCCTGGGCCTCCTGTCAAAACATGGTCAACTGGGCTAGATCTAGCCCAGGGTACCACGCCTTGACGAACTCCAGGGACCAGCGTGCGCCAGCCCGGGCCGAGGAGCCCTTCCAAGCCTCAAGAAAGACGGCCGCCACTTCCAGCCAGTCGGCGGTCCGGCTGGGAGTGCGCGGAGCTGGCTTGTCTAGCCACAGGGAGGAGATTGCCTGGGCTCCGACACGCTGAAGGCGGCGCAACATCCGATGAGCCAGCCGAAGGTGGGCCTGGATGCTGAGGAGCTCCTCACTAAGGGATCGGGGGCATCGGCAGCAATCTGCACTCCTTCCGCCCTCCCTTCCTCGCGATAGGCCTCAATGGCCTGGTTGGTGGCGCCGGAGTGGCCAGGGAAGAAGTCTGCACGAGCAGAAAGCAAGTGAGGCAGAAGCCGGAAGCTAGAAGCCGTCCTGGTCAGCAGCCGGCAAATCAAAGAAAGAGGAAGGAAGAAGTTTAACGTCAGCCATGTCTTCGATCTCGCTGAAGCCTGCAGTCAGCATTGCCTCCTTATCGGTCCAAACGGAGCGTTCAGTCTCGGAATCGGCAAGGAGACCGGACTCCTTCGCCTCCGCCTCTTTCTGAGCCGTCTTGAGAAGCTCCGCCGGCTCCATGGCCAGCCGGTCACGCTCTTCGGCTAGCTTTCTGCACTCCTCCTCCTTGGCGCGCAAGGCGGTCTTGGCTTCACCAAGCTGCTGCTGCAGGGCAGCGTTGGCCTCTGCAAGAGGGGAGAAAGGAAAATGCGTCAGCAGCCAACAGAAAAGAAGAACAGTTGCCGAGGAGATCCGGCCCGACTTCTCAGCAGTCGGCCCAAATCTCGGGGACTATAACCCGCAGGTGCGCCAGCGCGCCCCCGCAGAAAAAGTAAACAAGAACTTACTCCGACTCTCCGACAAGTCGACGGTCCGCTGGTCCAGCTCTGGGACGTTAGAGTTGAAGGCAAATGCGCAGAGGTTGTGATAGTCCTATAAAGAAGATAGCAGATGAAGTCAGTACTCGAAGCTCGCCAAATAAAGCTCTGAGGCGCCTTCTCAGCAGCCGGCCCGAAGCTCGGGGACTACACCCAGTGGGTGCGCTGGCGTGCCCTCACAGAGAAGTACAAAAAATGCAAGAGTCAAAGATGAAGAAGCATACCCGGATGGCTGCTCGCGACTCCAGGAACGCCTGGTTGCACCGCTTTAGGGCGTCGGCTTCGGCTCGAAGTTTGCCTTGGACGTCCAAGATCACCTAGTTCAAAGGGCCCGTCCCGCCTCCTCGCACCCAGTCGGCGGGCGCGGCGCTGGTCGCCTCGGCGTCCAGGATCGAAGAGCTCGCGGCGCCGACTTCCAGCGGGCGCGGAGCCGAAGCCGCCTTTGCAGAACGGCGACGTGATTGTGTGCAGACCTCGGGAGTTGGGGCCGTCACCATTTCGCTTTTGGCTGGTGGCGCTGGCGGGTCAGCCGGCTGCTTGTCTTGCGCTCCCTCGAACGGTGGTGCTGGAGGCATGACTACGTCCGGCATGACGATATCGCCACCTTCCCTCTCCATGACCAGGTGGTCGTCGCTGGCACCCCCAGTCGGTGCCACAAACTCTGGCGGTGGAGGTGCGGAGTTCAGGGGGACAACGAAGAGCAGATCCTGGCGGCATGCGGTTTCTTCAAGCCGCTTCTTCGCGGCGGCCTCCGCCTCCGCCAGCTTCTTCAGTGCGGCGGCCTCCGCCTTGTCTGCCTCCGCCTTCTCCCGGTAGGCGGCCTCCTGCTCCTCGCGCACCTCACGTGCGTTTCACTCCCGCGCCTCCCGGTGGTCGGCCACGGGATCGATTCGCCGACTGGTGGTGGAGGCCTCCGCCGACCCAATAACGGAGGCGGCGGCTGACTTCTCGAGCGAGAGCAGAGCCCTAAATCAAGAAGACAAGGAGAAGAAGCTCGGATAAAATCAACAAGAAAGGAAGGCACGAGAAAAAGATACTTACGCCGACACCATGGGAGGCGCCTTCGGGAGTTTTTGGAACTTGGCCGCCTTCGCAGCGGCTTCCTTCTGCCTCGTCGCGGCGGTCGGATTCTTGGCCTTCTTCGGCGCGCTGCCAAACAAGGCGGCGCCCTGTTTACGCTTTCGTGTACCGCCTCGGGTAGATGGCTCGGCAGAGGGGCCCGCGTCCGCCTTGTCGGTGCCTCGTGAAGGGTGCGGCTCCTCCTCCTCCTTCTCAAAGTCATATGGCCACGACTCGACGCCGACCCCCTCTTCGAAGCCGCCTGCTCCATAGACGCCGCATGTGGCGTCATCTTCCAAGGCGGCCGCCCCCAAGTCGGGGTCGTCCACGTCGCTTACCGCTCGGTCCGGTAGGTACGAGCCGCCCACCCCCACGACGGCGGCCATCGCCTTGGACATGTAGATCTGTTTCTAAAAAGCAAGAGGCCGGCTGGTCGAATCAACAGGACGGAATCAAGATAAAGCACGAAAGAGGGAAAAGGTTGAAAAGCTTACGGCAGGCAGTGGATCCGCGCGGGAGTACGGCTACTTGCCGAACTGCCAGGACCCGTCCAGCTTGAGGTCGGAGATCTCGTTCACCAAGTTTGCCACCTCGGCAGCCGGCATCTCCTTGGTGCTCAGCCAGCATGGGTCGCGGTGCCCGCTCATCCGGCAGATCAGGTTAGGCCGGCCTTGGAGCGGGAGAACCCAGCGCGCGACAAAGGCGACCAGCAAGTCGGACGCTTTGAGGCCTTCGGCTTCGACCAGTGCCCGGAGTCGATTGATGGTGGCGGCGCCGTCTGGTGACACCGGCTTCGGCTTGTAGCCCCAGTTGGCCCGAGGCTCAGCCGGTGGGCTAGCTTCGTAGGCCGGCAGGTTGAGGAAGTCGACGGCCGGGTCGACGTTCTCCACATAGAAGTAAGATTGCTGCCACATCTTGAACGACTGTGGCAGCTTGATGGAGGGGAAGGCGTTCCTTGGAGACGGACGGCGCACGCCGAGAAGGCACCGCACTGAGCAGCCACCTCCCGGACTGAGGTGCCCAACTTGGTATATAAGAACGCTCCCCACAACTCGATGGTGGGGAGGATGCCGAGGTAGCCTTCGCACATTGTGACGAAGGCAGAGAGAAGCATCACGGTGTTGGGCGTGATGTGGTGAGGTGGGAGATGGTAGAAGTCGAGGAACGAGCGGAGGAAGCCGCTCGCTGGCAGGCCGATGCCGCGGATGAAGTGCGAGCGGAAGACGACCCGCTCGCCCTCCCCCGGCGCCGACGAAATCTCCCCCTCGTGAGGCAGGCGTGCCTTCACGTAGCCAGCGCTGGGAAGGCATCGCGTGTCGCGGAGGAACGCGGTGTGGTCGTCGTTGATGTTCGACCCGTCCCAGTCTCCTCCCTGCTCGCGCACCATGAAGAGCTTGGCGAGGCAAATGGCGCGGCAGGGGAGCTGGGATCGAAGCAGGGCCGAGAAGGGCTCGGGCGAAAGAGCTCGACGGAAGCGACGGCGGCAGCACTCCGGCGGAGCTCGAGGGCGCTGCGGCGAGAGGAGGAAGAAAGAGGCAAGAGTAGGGGCAGGAGGGCGTGCGTGCTCTGCCGCTTCCCCTCCTCCCCCTACTTATAGCCGTCGGGCTGCGAAGCTGAGGGGGTGAGCGTGGGATCGTGGGATTAACTGTGCCCACGACCCCACATCCCCCCGTTTTTATCGCGCGAGTTACCACGTGCGGTAACTCCGCGGAGAAGCTCAACCGGCCGCCTCGGCCGCGGCGGATCCGCTTGCGTGCCGAGGCCCGGTAGTGGCGGGCCCTACCTACTGTCGCGTCCCATCACGCACGTGGGCTGGCAGCCTAGCCCAGTTGGTTGGCGCCAAGTGGCATGCCTACGGTGGGCGGTGGGCCTGGAGGCTTCGCTAGTACGCCACTTGGTTCCCATTGTTGCGTTCGAAGTTTTCGGTCAAGTCCGACTGGCCGTGGCCGACTCCCTCCATGTGACGCGCTAGGAGTCGGATGAAGCTTCAAGACCAGAGCACTTAGAGAAGGAAACTGTTGAGGCTTCTCGGCTAATTAGCTTTGACGCCTCACCAGCTTTAGGGACTACTGTCGGAGTAATGGGCCACGGGTAGCCTAACCCGAGTCCGTGAGCCTTTCAAGACATCGGGGCTGGCTGCGTCCCTCAAAGGCACCAAGAATAAGTGCCGCCTTCTGGTGGCCGGCTGTCCCAAGCGGCCGGCTGCCGGAAGGCGGCCGAGTTCAAGAAGGCGGCTCCAAGACGGGCCGACTTCCTGCGGGCAGCCTCCAGAGAGGTCGGCTCCTAGCAGTTGGCCCACCGCGCCCTCAGAGTCTGCGCTCCCATTTAAGAAGACGAGACCGGGTGAGGCTACAGTGTAGCCCATCCCCCCCATATCCAGGGCCGGGCGTGGCCACAGTGCTCCGTACAGGCGGAGATCTCTGCCTGTACGTGGGACTATTGCCACTCCGTCCTTGACGTCCCTGCTGGCAGGCAAGGCCCTGTTCCCACGATGACCTATCGGTATGGCCTGCAGGTGGCCGGCCCTACTGGGCAGCGAGAGCCTGGGAGTCGGCGGAGGCCTGACCAGTCGGACCTGAGGGAGGTTGGCTCCCAGCAGGCGGCCCGTTCCTCCCTCGGGGCCCGCGCACCATTAACCAGATGAGACCCGGAGTGGCTACAGTGATCTCCCCCCAGGCGGTGGGACTGTAGCCACGCTCCCGTGACCAAGCATGCGTCATTAGCACCATGGCTACAGTAACCAACGGCCGGCAAGACCCGCGAGCGGAGGGAGCGGCCTGTCGGCTCCGTACCAGACCAGGCGGCGGGCCCCAGCAACCGGCGGAGAAGCCGGCGACCAGACACTGACAGTCGGGTCCTACACCCGGCCAGATTACCATTGTACCCCTGGGGGTAGGACTATATAAACCCCCCAGGGCACCCATGCAAAGGGTTCCCAACCTGTTAGAACTAGACTCATACCTAGAGGAAGGAGATAGCGTGCTTGCCTTCTTCTACCTCTAGCATATAGCTCGAGAAGCACCATTGTACTCACTAGTGCTTTAGTGATCATGCGGAGACCCCGCAGAGCAGGACTAGGGTGTTATCTCCTAGGAGAGCCCCGAACCAGGGTAAAGTACGCTGACGTTCGTGTCTACGCCTCATCCCGCTTCCAGGCACCGGCGACGTTCTACTCGCTCCCACCATGATAAGCCATCCATTGGCATATGTCGCACCCAACCCCCGACAGATGGTCTCCTCCTTTGAATGATTCGAGTGGCTTGACTTGGCACATGTTCACGCATGTAGTTGAAACAAAATCAACATAGCCTCCATGATATATATGTTCATGGTGATTTATATCCTACTCACGCTTGCACTCAATGTTGGTTAATCTCAATGCATGTCTATGACTATTGTCGCTCTCTAGTTGGTCGCTCCCTAGTCTTTTTCTAGCCTTCACTTGTACTAAGCGGGGATACTGCTTATGCATCCACTTCCATAAACCCAAAGTTGTTCCATATGAGTCCACCATACCTTCCTTTATGCGGTATTTACCTGTCGTTCCAAGTAAATTTGCATGTGCCAAACTCCAAACTTCAAATGATAATCAGTTTTGTATGCTCGAATCACCCATGTAGTAACTAGGGCTGTCGATATCTTCCATGCTAGGTGGGTTATTCTCACGATGAGTGGACTCCGCTCATCATTCATGAGAAAATGGCTGGTAACCGGGATGCCTAGTCCCATGCTCAAATCAAATCAAAATCTAATTGCAAACAAAACTCCCCCGGGACTGTTGTTAGTTGGACGGTACCCGTTGTTTCGGACCAGCCGTGGAATGTCCTTGTTGGTGGTGGGGGAGTATAAACTTTACCATTCTGTTTGGGAACTGCCTATAATGACAATGAAAGCATATCGCTCAAAATATTATTTATCTATGTTTTAAAAACACGTGCTCTACCACCTCTACAAATCCCTGCTTCCCTCTGGGAAGGGCCTATCTATTTACTTTTATTGTCGAGTCATCATCCTCTTATAAAAATCACCAGTTAGAGAGCACCACTGTCATTTGTATGTGTTGTTATTAATTTATATTGAGTATGACTATGACTGGATCTCTTTTACCATGAATTACAATGTCTAGTCAGTCATTGATCTTCAGGGGTGCTCTGCATTTATGTTTTGCGGTCTCGGCAAGGGCTAGCGAGATACCATCTTGTTATATTACATCATGATTATTTTGAAAATGTGTTGTCATCCGAGATTTATTATTATTGCTCGCTAGTTGATTATGCCATTAATATGGGTGAATGTGAGACCTAAATGTTATTGTGAATATGGTTAGTTCATTATCTTTGCTGAAAACTTGAATGTTGGCTTTACATATTTGTAACAACAAGATCAAACAGAGTTTGTAAAAGTTTTTCCTTATCACTTTCAGTTTGTCAACTGAATTGCTTGAGGAGCAATGGGTTAATCTTGGGGGAGTTGATACGTATCCATCGTATCTACTTTTCCAAACTCTGTTGCCCTTGTTTTGGACTCTAATTTGCATGATTCGAATGGAACTAACCTAGACTGAAGTTGTTTTCGGCAGAATTGCCATGGTGTTGTTTTTGTTCTAAGATTGATGTTGCTATGACTTTGCTATGCCTAATGCTTGTCACTACGTCCCGAGTGCCATGATTTCAGATCTAAACCTATTATATTTTCATGAATATATTTGTGTTCTTGATCCGATCTTGCAAGTTATATTCAACTACTACGAGTTATGATCCGGCAACCCTGGAGTGACAATAGTTGGGACACTTCCCGATGATGACCGTAGTTTGAGGAGTTCATGTATTCACTAAGTGCTAATGCTTTGGTCCGGTACTCTATTAAAAGGAGGCCTTAATATCCCTTAGTTTCCAATAGGACCCCGTTGCCACGGGAGGGTAGGACAAAAGATGTCATGCAAGTTCTTTTCCATAAGCACATATGACTATATACGAAATATATGCCTACATTATATTGATGAACTGGAGCTAGTTCTGTGTTACCCTATGTTATAACGGTTGCATGATGAATGCCATCCAACATCATTATCCATCATTGATCCATTGCGTACAAGTTCGTTTCATATTGATCTTTGCTAAGTTACTTTTATGTTGCCACTATTACGATTGCTACAAAACTGCTACTGTTACTTTTGCCACCGTTACTTCCATACTACTTTTCTACTAAATACTTTGTTGCAGATATTAAGTCCTTCAGGTGTGGTTGAACTAATACCTTAGCTGCTAGTACTTGAGAATATTCTTTGGCTCCCCTTGTGTTGAATCAATAAATTTGGGTTGAATACTCTACCCTCGAAAACCGTTGCGATCCCCTGTACTTGTGGGCTATCATCAAGATCATGGACTCACGGGAAGATATCACAACAAAACTCTAAACAAAAATAAGTCATACAAGCATCATATTACAAGCCAGGAGCTTCGAGGGCTCGAATACAAGTTCTCGAACATAAACGAGTCAGCAAAAGCAACAATATCTAAGTATAGACATAAGTTAAACAAGTTGCCATAAGATGGCTAGCACAAACTGCGATATAGATCGAAGAGGCGCAGGCCTCTTGCCTGGGATCCTCCTACCTACTCCTGGTCGTTGGCGGCCTGAACGTAGTAGTAGGCACCCCTGGTGTAGTAGGGGTCGTCGTCGACGGTGGTGTCTGGTCCTGGGCTCCAATGTCTTATTGCAGCGACCGGTTATCGAAGGGGAAAAGGGGGAAGCAAAGCAACTGTGAGTACTCATCCAAAGTACTCGCAAGCAAGGACCTACACTACATATTCATTGGTATCAATGAAATGGGTAGTATCTGTGGACTGAACTGCAGAATGCCGGAATAAGAGGGGGAGAAGCTAGTCCTATCGAAGACTACGCTTCTGGCAGCCTCCATCTTGAAGCATATAGAAGAGAGTAGCTGGTAAGTTCACCAAGTAACAACATATAGAATAATCCTACCTTGCGATCCTCCCCTCGTCACCCTGTGGGAAAGCGATCACCGGGTTGTATCTGGAACTTGAAAGGGTGTGTTTTATTAAGTATCCGGTTCTAGTTGTTGATGTCGCTTGAAGCTACATCAGTTTTTTCCCCAAAGAGGAAGGGATGATGCAGCATAGCAGCGGTAGGTATTTCCCTTAGATATGAAACCAAGATTATCGAACCAGTAGAAGAACCAAGCAACACAATGTAAACAGCCCCTGCACACAAATAACAACCACTCGCAACCCGACGTGTTAAAGGGGTTGTCAATCCCTTTCGGGTAACGGCTCTAGAAATGGCACGAGGACGGGGGAAAGTTGTAAATATTGATAGATCAAACGCTAAATAAAATAAATTGCAGCAAGGTATTTTTGGGTTTTTGGTTTAATAGATCTAAAAATAAAAGCAAATAAAAGCAAATAAAAGTAGATCGCAAAGGCAAATAATATGAGAAAGAGACCCGGGGGCCGTAGGTTTCACTAGTGGCTTCTCTCGAGAAAAATAGCAAAGCGGTGGGTGAACAAATTACTGTTGGGCAATTGATAGAACCTCAAATAATTATGATGATATCCAGGCAATGATCATTACATAGGCATCACGTCCAAGATTAGTAGACCGACTCCTGCCTGCATCTACTACTATTACTCCACACATCGACCGCTATCCAGCATGCATCTAGTGTGTCAAGTTTATGGAAAAACGGAGTAATGCAATAAGAATGATGACATGATGTAGACGAGATCCATTTATCTATGGTGGTAGATATAGATCCCATCTTTTTATCCTTAGTAGCAATGATACATATGTGTCAGTTCCCTTTATATCACTTGGATCAAGCACCGTAAGATCGAACCCACTACCAGGCACCTCTTCCCATTGCAAGATAAATAGATCAAGTTGGCCAAACAAAACCCAAATATCGGAGAACAAATACGAGGTTATAATAGATCATGCATAAAAGATATCAAAGAAACTCAAATACTTCCATGGATATAAAAAGATAGATCTGATCATAAACTCAAAGCTCATCGATCCCAACAAACACACCACAAAAGAGTTACATCATATGGATCTCCAAGAGACCATTGTATTGAGAATCAAGAGAGAGAGATGAAGCCATCTAGCTACTAACTACGGACCCGAAGGTCTACAAAGAACTACTCACGCATCATCGGAGAGGCACCAATGGAAGTGGTGAACCACTCCGTGATGGTGTCTAGATTGGATCTGGTGGTTCTGGACTCTGCGGCGGCTGGATGAATATTTCGTCGACTCCCCTAGGGTTTTGGGAATATTGGGGTATTTATAGAGCAAAGGGGTGGTCCGAGGGGCACCCGAGGTGGGCACAACCCACCAGGGCGTGACTGGGCCTCCTGGCGCGCCCTGGTGGGTTGTCCCATCCTCGGGACTCCCCCCAGGTGCAACTAGGGCGCAACATCTTCCTTCTAGTCCATAAAAAATCTTAAAGTTTCATGGCATTTGGACTCCGTTTGATATTGATTTTCTGTGATGTAAAAAAACATGGAAAAACAGCAAGTGGCACTTGGCACTATGTCAATAGGTTAGTACCAAAAAATGATATAAAATGACTATAAAATAATTATAAAACATCCAAGATTGATAATAAAACAGCATGGAACAAACAAAAATTATAGATACGTTGGAGACGTATCAGTTGTCATGAGGTCGGAATACAACTCCGGGTCGTCCTGTTACCGTGGACACAGCTATTCGAATAGATCAATCTTCCCTGGATGGGTGCACCACATTACTCGACCTCGAAAGATCATGCCCGGCCTCGAAAGATCAACATGTCGCAGGCCTACCTAGGCTTAACAGAGAGGTCAGCACACCGGTCTAAATCCTAAGCGCGCAGGGGTCTTGGGCCCATCGCCCTTTGCACTCCTGCACGTTGTATGGGAGGCTGGAAGCAGACCTATCCCCCCTAATACAAGAGTCGACGTTCCAGTCCAATCTGGCGCGCGATGCTCAACCGCTGACATCTGGTAAGCTTCGGCTGATACTATGATGCCAGCTGCCCATATCTTGTCCCACATGGCGGTTAGTGCGTATAGGTCAATACCAACTCAGATCAAATACCCAATCTCGTTAAGCATGGTTCTGAAGTATCTGCGGACTCCGACCAGGACCAAGCCCACATGTCTCCTAGGTAGTCACAACCTGCCCTGTCGCTCCGCCACAAAGTAACACTCGGGAGCCGTCGGGAACCCAGGCCCACCACTACCTGGGTGGAACCACCTGCCCCAAGTGCAGAAGCGAAATCCGTTGAGCAAGAAGCCAGTGATCCCACAACATCAAAGTGATACATATGACATATTGGAAATTAGGCTTAGTTTGTAGCTGTGAATATAGTAATGCACTTATTTATTGATAAATATGTTCTATCAAGTAGAGCATGCTCGGTAGAAAGGAGGTAGCGGAGCTGGGAAGAGGATTATACTTTATCGATTACTTGGACTTAGAGACCAATTATAGAAAGAAGACAGTAGCTGAGTGAGTTTTATGGATCTAGTTTATGAGCAGCTGAACTAGAAAAGCAAGCAGAAGGAATAGAAGAATGAAATGCAGAAATAGGGGAAGGGCGGAGCCCCCATATCCGAATAGTAACATAAGTATGTAATAGTATATCGTATATACCCGCAATCACCTCCCGAAGTGATCACGGCCCGATAGTATAGCATGGCAGACGAACAAGTATGTAAGGCCATTGATGACATTCTAGCAACCTATACTAAGCATTTAGGAATGTAGGTAAAGGTATCAACAATAGTAACAAGGACATGCTATGCAGCAGAATAGGATCATCCGAAAGCAGTAACAGTACTCTAATGAAAGCAGTAGAGGGAAAGAGTAGGCGATATCAGGATGATCAAGGGGGGTTTGCTTGCCTGGAAGCTCTGATGAGAATGAGGGGTCATCAACACCGTAGTCGATCGGGGCAGCAGCGACATTAGTCTCGTAGTCTCCAGAAGAGAAGAGGGGGAAGAAACAATGAATACAATGCAAACAGATGCATGACGATTCATGGCATGACATTGAGCGATGCTAGGTGTGCCCTAACGCGGTAGTAGGCGATACTGGTGAAGGGGGAAAACATCCGAGAAAGTATTCCCGGTGTTTGACGTTTTCCGACAAACGAACCGGAGGGGGACGGTTGCATGTTTGCTATGTTCGGGACATGTGGCAAACGAACGGACTGCGTATTCGGATTCATCTCGTCGTTCTGACCAACTTTCATGTACAAAGTATTTTCATCCGAGTTATGGATTATTTTATATTAATTTTCAATGTTTTATTCATTTTTGGAATTTATTTTAATTCAAAATTAAAAGACAAAATGATAAGTGCACCCACAAAGTGTACCCAGCAGGGTACACTGCGGCTGACATGTGGGCCAGGGGACCTAGTTGACTAGTCAATGATGAGGACATCAATACCATTGTTACACCCACAGCCCCTACTGCTACATATACTGGACCAATTACTAGAGCTCACGCATGCCAATTAAATTATCAGGTACTTTCGTTTCTTGGTAATGATTCTAATGTTCATGAGAATATGATGCTGCCTAAATTGGATACATTTGTTTTGCTTACAAATGAAGGTCCTAGCTTGGAGAAGGATGGACATTGGAGCAAGAACAAGCATGGAGATGATGTCATGCGCAAGGGGAACCAGAACGGAGTTACAAGTGATGATTTCAGGACTTTGAAGCCACCATAATGGGTGCATGAAGCCTTGGACGAAATATACAAGATGCCACTTCATAAATTTCGTCCTTAGGCTATTCTAGGTGTTGCGTCACCTTATTATTGGGCCAGGCCCATGTAATTTCGAAATACATAAGTATAGGCTATTTTTAGAGTCCGTATGTGTGGGGAAACAAGAGATAGGGTTGATTTTGGACCCCTCCACCAAGGGCCACGAAATTCCCCCCTCTTCCTCCATATATACAGCCCTTAGGGCGCCGTTTAGACTTTGGGTTTTGTTTAGATTAAAGTTCGCCATAGCTGCAACTTCGCGTACTTCGTTTGTGTTCAACGACCAGACAAAGGCGTCACAGAACCCCACCTTGATCAATAAAGCTTTCATCTTATATTCGCAATATCCAGATTGCAATCTCAGTTTCTTTGCTTGTTCTTCGTTTGCTCGCAGGAAACAGACCCTCGTGGTCAGGTTGATCGTGCTCCGGCGTGGTCAATAACCTCTCGGAGTTGGTTTAGCGATTGCTAAGGCGCGACGTCCTCGCACATTCGTAGTCGGATCGTCAAAGTCGACTTCCACCAAAGCGAAATACATCATCTCATCGAAAGACGGGACACCTTTGCCTCTATCAAGTGGTATCAGTTTTCAGGTTGCTCGGTGAGATTTTACAGTTTTTCGTAGTTTAGATCGAGTCTGTTCTTCATACCTACAGTCCACGAAAAAGCCACAAAAAAAATTAGGGTTAGTTCATCATATCCGAACCAATCTGAGCCTTTGCATAGTCTTTTTAGGGTTTTGCTTTGTTGAATTTGCGGTTGCATCGTCGTGTCTAGTTGCTGGTCTTAGAGTCTAGTCTTTTAGAGTTTCGAGTTCTGGTCATAAGTTGTCACGCCGCCGCCGCACCATCATCATCGCCCCTGCCATCTACCACCACCGCTCCGAATCCGTATCCATATACCACCACCAATCTGTGTCCATATACCACCACCAATCTGTGTCCATATACCACCACCGATCCATATCCATATACTACCACCGCTACCACCACCGCTGCCATATACCACCACCATATATCCACCACCAATCCGAGTTCCTTGCATATTAGGTTTGTTTCGGGATCCATCTAATTTCCGATTCGTGTTTCCTTGTCTGAGTAGGTTTCGGATTCCAGCAATCTTTCGCCGTCCATAGAAGAGGTTGGTTTCCAAAAAAAATAAGAGTCCGGAAACCACCCTCCGTTTAGGCCCAAAATTTTCCGAAAACGCACTTGTCGAAAAAAATTCTGGCTATCCTATTTTTTGGTGTTTCTAAGCGTATTGAGACAGTCGCCGTTATAGAAAGTTTTTTTTTGACCCGTTTCCAGTTTTTGGGTCCGGGCAGTCGAAAAAAAAATTGGTCAAAAAAATTTCGTGCCCATCCTGTCAGTTTGACCTGGGAAGAGTTTTGAGACACTCGCCATTATAGTGGTTTTTCGCAAAAAAAAAAAGAGCAGCGCAAAAAAAAGCGCAAAAAAAAATTCCAGAGTGTGCTTTTCCCTTGTTTACGTGCAGCGCCGTGATTTTGTTAGTGTTCTAGGCTCGCGTCTCTAGCATAGTCTAGCCTACGACCAGCACAGTACCGTCGTTGAGCGTTTATTCAACTTTGCATCTCTGAATTGATTATTGCTTACCCCTTTTGCTACCATATTATAAGCCTTCCCATCTCCACATACATCTACGTCGTGCTTTTGACTCTCCCTGGTAATCGCTCTATCCAAGCTTTGAGAGTTTTGACTACAACGGTTGCCGATCACCGCCTGTTGCTGGGTAAGAACTAGTAAGAATTTGAGTTTTGCTTGACGGATTTGTGACACCCACCACCACTTGTTCGTAGTCTATAGGATCATATTCTTGTGTGTTTCTATTGCTGCTAACCATGCCAGGATCACAAGCCGACGAGATTGACTGGGAGAACTTATCGAACAAGGAGCTTCATGATAAGTTTCAGCAAATGATGACTGAACAGGTGCAAGATGTGCTGAACAATTTTGAAGAGGCCATGGAGAAGATCACTGGCCTTGAGAAGACGTTCGAAACAAAGCTCGATAACATATTTAATGAACTGCTTGCGCGTCTTCCACCACCGGCTGCACCTGCCGCACCTCTGCAACTACAACAACTACGCCCCCTTCCGAATCAGTATGGACGAGCACAGCGTGTTCCTATTGAGCCAGGACAAAATTCTGGTGCCGCTGCTACTGCTGTTGGTGCTTCTTTGGCTCCTGCTACTGCTGCTGCTGGTACCCAGGAAGATGATGAGTATGCGGGCGATTATGAGGATGAGGTTGATCAAAATCAGCACTACGTGCAGCCACCAGCACCACCACCACCAGGTCGACCTCAGGTATATATTCGTAATGGTAGGCCTGCACCACCACCTCAGGTACGAGATGATGTCCATATTCCTAAACTGAAATTGAATATTCCACCATTTGAGGGTAGATATGTCCCTGATATATATCTTACTTGGGAGTTAGAAACTGAACAATGTTTTACATGTTTACAATATCCCGAGGAGAGACGGGTTGCTGCTGTTGTTTGTGCTTTCACTAGTTTTGCATGTGTATGGTGGTCTGAACATTGTAGATTATATCCTATTCCCGCTACTTGGGCTGCTTTGAAAACTGCTATGCGTACTCGTTGGGTTCCACCATATTATCAACGTGAATTGCTTCAAAAATTGCAGCGTTTAAGACAAGGAAAAAAATTCTGTAGAAGAATATTATCAGGAATTACAAACTGGCATGATTAGATGTGGTATTGTTGAGGAGAATGAAGCTATGCTTGCACGTTTTCTGGGTGGATTAAATAGAGAGATTCATACCATTCTAGACTATAAGGAGTATACTAATATCACTCGTTTATTCCATCTTGCTTGTAAAGCTGAACGTGAAGTGCAGGATCGACAAGCATTGGCGCGAACTAACTTTTCTGCAGGCCGGCCTTCATCATGGACACCACGTGCATATTCTACTTCAACTGCACCAGCACCTCAATCAGGTGCCTCCTCCAGCCGCGATACAAGAAAACAGGCACAACAACCATTATCTGCCAAGAGCGCACCTGCCGGGCCTGCACAGAGTTCTTCTTCTTCCATGGCATCAACAGGGCACACAAGTGATATTATTTGTCGTCGTTGTAAGGGAGGAGGTCATTATGCGAGAGAATGCAAATCTAAGCGTGTGATGATTGTTACCGAGGATGGTGGCTATGAGTCCGCTAGTGACTATGATGAGGAGACTTTGGCTCTTATTACACGTGAAGAACATGGTGGAGATGATTCTGATCATGAGACACAATACATGGCTCCTGAAGACGCTGACAGGTATGAATGTTTAGTTGCTCAACGTGTTTTGAGTGTGCAGGTCACACAAGCTGAGCAAAATCAGAGGCACAATTTGTTCCATACCAAGGGAGTTGTGAAGGAACGTTCTGTGCGCGTCATCATAGACGGAGGTAGCTGCAACAACTTGGCTAGCATGGAGATGGTGGAGAAGCTTTCTCTCACCACAAGACCACATCCACATCCTTACTACATCCAATGGTTCAACAACAGCGGCAAGGTTAAGGTAACACGTATTGTTCGTGTGCATTTTAGTATCTCTACATATGCTGATTATGTTGATTGTGATGTGGTACCTATGCAAGCATGTTCCTTATTACTTGGTAGACCATGGCAATTTGATAAAAATTCTGTACACCATGGTAGAAACAATCAGTATACTCTTGTTCATAAGGATAAAAATATTACTTTGCTTCCTATGACTCCTGATTCTATTTTGAAAGATGATATTAATAGAGCTAATAAAGCAAAACGGGAGAAGAATAAGAGTGAAAATCAGATTGTGGCAAAAGAATTTGAGCAACAAATGAAGCCTAATAATAAACCATCTAGTGTTGCTTCTGAAATTAAATTGAAAAGTGCATGTTTATTTGCCACCAAATCTGATATTGATGAGCTAGATTTCAGCAAATCTGTTTGCTATGCTTTTGTGTGCAAAGAGGCATTATTTTCATTCGAGGACGTGTCTTCCTCTTTGCCTCCTGCTGTCACTAACATTTTGCAGGAGTTCGCTGACGTCTTTCCACAAGACATGCCACCGGGATTACCGCCTATTCGAGGGATTGAGCATCAAATTGACTTAATTCCCGGTGCTTCACTGCCAAACCGTGTGCCATACCGTACCAATCCAGAGGAGACGAAGGAGATTATGCGTCAAGTACAAGAGCTTCTAGACAAAGGTTATATACGCGAATCCCTTAGTCCTTGTGCTGTTCCTATTATTCTAGTGCCGAAAAAGGATGGTACATCGCGTATGTGTGTTGATTGTAGAGGCATTAATAATATTACTATTCGTTATCGTCATCCTATTCCTAGGCTAGATGATATGCTTGATGAATTGAGTGGCTCTACAATATTCTCCAAAGTTGATTTGCATAGTGGATACCATCAAATTCGTATGAAATTGGGGGATGAATGGAAAACAGCATTTAAAACTAAGTTTGGATTATATGAGTGGTTAGTCATGCCTTTTGGGTTAACTAATGCGCCTAGTACTTTCATGAGACTAATGAACGAAGTTTTACGTGCTTTCATTGGACGATTTGTGGTAGTCTATTTTGATGATATACTGATTTATAGCAGATCTTTGGAAGAACATTTGGAACATTTACGTGCTGTTTTTATTGCTCTACGTGATGCACGTTTGTTTGGTAACCTTGGGAAGTGCACCTTTTGCACCGACCGAGTATCTTTTCTTGGCTATGTTGTTACTCCACAGGGAATTGAAGTTGATAAAGCCAAGATTGAAGCTATTGAGAGTTGGCCGCAGCCCAAAACGGTTACACAAGTGAGGAGTTTTTTTGGCCTCGCTGGATTCTATAGGCGTTTTGTGAGAGATTTCAGCACCATTGCTGCACCTCTCAACGAGCTTACAAAGAAGGATGTGCCTTTTGTTTGGGGTACCGCACAGGAAGAAGCCTTCACGGTATTGAAAGATAAGTTGACACATGCTCCTTTACTCCAACTTCCTGATTTTAATAAGACTTTTGAGCTTGAATGTGATGCTAGTGGAATTGGATTAGGAGGTGTGTTATTACAAGATGGCAAACCTGTTGCATACTTTTCTGAAAAATTGAGTGGGCCTAGTCTGAATTATTCTACTTATGATAAAGAATTATATGCTCTTGTTCGGACTTTAGAAACATGGCAACATTATTTATGGCCCAAAGAATTTGTTATACATTCTGATCATGAATCTTTGAAACATATTAAAAGTCAAGCTAAACTGAATCGTAGACATGCTAAATGGGTTGAATTCATTGAGACTTTCCCTTATGTCATTAAACACAAGAAGGGAAAAGAAAATGTTATTGCTAATGCATTGTCTCGTCGCTATACTATGCTTTCACAACTTGACTTCAAAATCTTTGGTTTGGAGACCATCAAAGATCAATATGTGCATGATGCTGATTTTAAAGATGTAATGCAGAATTGTAAAGAAGGAAGAATGTGGAACAAGTTCGTCGTTAACGATGGATTTGTGTTTCGTGCTAACAAGCTATGCATTCCAGCTAGCTCTGTTCGTCTATTGTTGTTGCAGGAGGCGCATGGAGGAGGATTAATGGGACACTTTGGCGTGAAGAAGACGGAGGACGTACTTGCTACACATTTCTTTTGGCCAAAGATGAGACGGGATGTTGAGCGTTTTATTGCTCGCTGCACTACATGTCAAAAAGCTAAGTCACGACTCAATCCTCATGGTTTATATATGCCTTTGCCTGTACCTAGTGTTCCTTGGGAGGATATATCTATGGACTTTGTTTTAGGATTACCTCGAACAAAGAAGGGGAAGGATAGCATATTTGTTGTCGTGGATAGATTCTCGAAAATGGCACACTTTATACCATGTCATAAAAGCGATGATGCTGTTAATGTTGCTGATTTGTTCTTTCGTGAAATTATTCGCTTGCATGGTGTGCCAAATACTATTGTTTCAGATCGTGATACTAAATTTCTTATCCACTTTTGGAGATGTTTATGGGCTAAGTTGGGGACTAAACTGCTTTTTAGTACTACTTGTCACCCCCAAACTGATGGACAAACTGAAGTAGTCAATAGAACATTGTCTACTATGCTTAGGACTATTTTGAAGAATAATAAGAAAATGTGGGAGGAATGCTTGCCTCATATTGAATTTGCTTATAATCGTTCATTGCATTCTACTACTAAGATGTGCCCTTTTGAAGTTGTGTATGGTTTCCTACCTCGTGCACCTATTGATTTGTTGCCTCTTCCATCTTCGGAGAAGGTTAATTTTGATGCTAAAGAATGTGCTGAATTGATTTTAAAAATGCATGAGTTAACTAAGGAAAACATTGAGCGTATGAATGCTAAATATAAACTTGCTGGAGATAAGGGTAGAAAACATGTTGTGTTTGCACCTGGAGATCTTGTTTGGTTACATTTGCGTAAGGATAGATTTCCTGATTTGCGCAAATCAAAGCTAATGCCACGTGCTGCTGGTCCCTTTAAGGTGTTGGAGAAAGTAAATGATAATGCATATAAACTTGAGCTGCCTACAGATTTTGGGGTTAGTCCCACTTTTAACATTGCAGATTTGAAGCCTTATTTGGGTGAGGAAGATGAGCTTCCATCGAGGACGACTTCATTTCAAGAAGGGGAGGATGATGAGGACATCAATACCATTGTTACACCCACAGCCCCTACTGCTACATATACTGGACCAATTACTAGAGCTCGTGCATGCCAATTAAATTATCAGGTACTTTCGTTTCTTGGTAATGATTCTAATGTTCATGAGAATATGATGCTGCCTAAATTGGATACATTTGTTTTGCTTACAAATGAAGGTCCTAGCTTGGAGAAGGATGGACATTGGAGCAAGAACAAGCATGGAGATGATGTCATGCGCAAGGGGAACCAGAACGGAGTTACAAGTGATGATTTCAGGACATTGAAGCCACCATAATGGGTGCATGAAGCCTTGGATGAAATATACAAGATGCCACTTCATAAATTTCGTCCTTAGGCTATTCTAGGTGCTGCGTCACCTTATTATTGGGCCAGGCCCATGTAATTTCAAAATACATAAGTATAGGCTATTTTTAGAGTCCGTATGTGTGGGGAAACAAGAGATAGGGTTGATTTCGGACCCCTCCACCAAGGGCCACGAAATTTCCCCCTCTTCCTCCATATATACAGCCCTTAGGGCGCCGTTTAGACTTTGGGTTTTGTTTAGATTAAAGTTCGCCATAGCTGCAACTTCGCGTACTTCGTTTGTGTTCAACGACCAGACAAAGGCGTCACAGAACCCCACCTTGATCAATAAAGCTTTCATCTTATATTCGCAATATCCAGATTGCAATCTCAGTTTCTTTGCTTGTTCTTCGTTTGCTCGCAGGAAACAGACCCTCGTGGTCAGGTTGATCGTGCTCCGGCGTGGTCAATAACCTCTCGGAGTTAGTTTAGCGATTGCTAAGGCACGACATCCTCGCATGTTCGTAGTCGAATCGTCAAAGTCGACTTCCACCAAAGCGAAATCCATCATCTCATCGAAAGACGGGACACCTTTGCCTCTATCAGTCAATGTTTGACTGGTCAACAGGGGGTGGGGCCCCTGTCATACACTGATTACTAATTAACAGGATTAGTTAGTTAATTTGTATGTTAATTAATCTTAAGTTAATTAAGCAAACTTAATTAATTCATTTATTAATTAATTAAGTTAATTTAAATTTATTTATTTTTAAATTTTTATTTTCATTTCAGGGGAGTGGGCCCCGTTGTCATTGGCCCAAGGGCCAACCGGGCGGGGCGCTAGCGGGCATGGTCGTGAGCGCCCAACTGGCGCGGGCGTCGGACACGGCGTCGCCCAAACGGGCCCGCCGGCGAGTAGGGCGGCTGCGGAGTGGGCGTGCGAGGGGCGAGGCACGAGCGAAGCAGGGGACGGCAGCGCAGGGTGGGGCTATGGCGTGACCGGGCGAGGACAGCACCGGAGCAAGGGGAAGTCGCGTGGGGAGGCCGGAGCGTTGCAGTGGACGCCGAGGAGGGAGGTCGGGCATGGCGAGCAGGGGCCCGAGGCGACGGCGGCCTCGCTTGGCAATGACTGGGGCGAGGCGTGGCGAGGCTGGGCTCGGGCACACGTGTGCGGTAGTAGGCGACGGCAGGCGGCGCGGGGCTGCGGTGGGGCGGCAGCCCAGGGAAAAACAGTGGTGCGGGATAGCGGAAGGGGAGGCGCATGACGAAGCCAGCGGAGGGCGCACGTGGGCTGGCGCGGACGTAGCGAGGCATGGGGAAGAGGCAGTTGCGGACGGCGGCGGCTGCGGTAGGCAGTGGTGGGAGCGGCAGCAGCTAGCAGCGGTGGCGAGCAGCAGCGTAGGTAGCGGCAGCAGCAGCACTGCAGCGAGGGCAGCAACGAGCGGTCAGGTGAGGGCGGCAGGCAGTTCGAGCGCGGGAGCAAGGGCAGCGGCGAGGCAGCCATGGCGTGATGCGGCGGAGCAGGGGCAGGCCAGAGCGAGTGGCAGGTCACGGTGGCCGCGGGCGTTGAGCGGGAGCAGAGAGCGATGGGGAAGGAGGAGTACCATGGGTTCCTCACCCGCGGTTGTAGAGGAATGGGGAGCGGTGAGGCTTGATGGAGCTCGTCGGGGTGGAGGATGAGGAGGCGATGTTGGGGCGGCGATAGCGAGGCGGTCTGACGAGGTGGCGGTGCGGCGTCGGCGTCCGCTGCCCGGGTGCCCGGTCCAAATTGGGTCATGGGGGCAAGGAGCGAGGATATCATGCGGGTGGGGATGGAGGAGTGGAGTGAGAGGGATTAGGGTTAGGTGCGGTTGCAGAGCCATGTAGGTGGGGGCGCAGGGGAGAGGCTGGCCTGCTAGTGCCAGGTGGGCCAAATGGCCCGGGGGTTCCATCATTTTTTTTATTTTTTATCTATATTGTTACTGTTTTAGTTTCATATTAGTTTTAGTCTTCTAAAATATAAATCTAGCACCTAATTTCATTATTATAGTTTATCCTACTGCCACATTGAGTTTTAGCATTTAAATAAATAGTTTGTAATTTATACATTTAAAAAAGGCATTTAAATTATTATGTTCACCACTATTTTAATTACTTTTGGGTATTTTAACACCTTATAAAATGTTTGTTCCACCATGACATTTATCCCTTGATTATTTGTAACACTTCGAACATTTTTATTTTTCTGTTTGAAGAAATATTATTTTTGCCTTTGTTTTAAATTTTCATTTGAATCATTTTTGAACCATCGCGAGATCAACAACAGTAAGTGTGGTGATGTGGCATCATTAGCAGCGAGTTACTGTAGCTTGATTATCCGGGCGTCACATAGTCGATGGTGCCGCCTCGGGGCAACTCAATGGTATTCAAGCTATCATCCACTTCGCATAGATGGATGAGCCCATAGATAGAGAGTGCGCGCTCTGGACACAAATCTGGCTCACCAAGAGACCTCATTGGGATAGTTTTCCTTTCTACGAAGAACTTGTGCACCGGGATTCCGAGGACACTTAGGGCTATCTCGAGTTTGAGGTTTTCCAAAGTGGATTGTGAGAGCTTATGATGGGCTAAGTTGTGACACCCCCGCAGGGTTAAATCTTTTCGAGAGTCGTGCACGCGGTTATGGGTGACTTGAAAATTTATAATATCCGGTTGTAGAGAACTTGACACTATATTCAATTAAGATACACCAACTACGTATGTAACTGTGATCGTCTCTTTTCGACGAAGTTCGGGAAGAGAACATGGTGGGGTTATGATTGAACCCTAAGTATTATTCAGGATCACTTATTGATCATATCAATTTGCGAGCGATATGTGTAGAACACTCATCCTATTCTTGTACTCGTAAGTTAGTCACTTAAACATGCTTAGTGCTTGCTGCAACCTCATCACTTAACCATGCCATACCCATAAGCTTTGTTAGTCTTGATATCATGGAATGAGATTGTTGAGTCCTCGTGGCTCACATATTACTACTACAACAGTTGCAGGTGTGATACAGATACAGGTGATGGCAGTGAGCTCCAGTGGGATTATGACGAGGATCGTGGTCGTATGTATGTTTCGTTTATGGATGTCTAGTTGACACTTCTAGTTGGGTCGATCGGGATTATAGCATGGGTGGTTATGTCTTTTCTCGTTTGATTTCGTCCGTAGTCGGACCCTGTCTTCTTCTGGATGAATGTATGAATGATTGAACATTATGTTGTAGACATGTGGTGAGTGTAAGCCTTTATCTAGTATTCTCTCATGTCCATTACATGGTTTGTGCAAAGATATAACCATCCTTGTGACAGGCCTAATATGAGCTTATGCCCATAAGTCGTGCCTCCATACATGTGGGATATAATCGCATATTGGGTGTTACAGGGTGCCACCGCTAGTTGGCAGTAAAGATTTGCGGCATGCTCAGTCGCCGGACTGGGCTTCTACAGAGTTGTCCCCTTAGTGGGTCGGGCACGTCCCGAGACGAAGTGGTCGTTCCAGGGGGTTGCTATAAGACTCGATCGTCCCCAGGGAAATGACGATGTATCATCATTGTAGTCCTTTTGCTTGGTGAAGTAGTTGAGGCGAGGGTGATGCCTTGCCAAGGCTTGGTCTGGGGGTTTCCAGACTCTTGCCTTACTTGAATCCCTGTAGGGAAATCCAAGCGAGCCTCAGGTTGAGTTGCTACATTCAGAGAGTTCCTCACAATGAGCCAGGGTGGCCCGCGTGTAGGAGGTTAGTGGGTACCCGTTATCCACAGGACCTACACTCGGAGCGTTTCTTCAACTCTTGTGAATGATTTTATGATTTTCTTGATTGTCTCTTACCACAACTAGATGAGGCCGAGCTTCTTCAACATAGGCCAACTTAACTTGTTTAAGTTGTGCAAATAGTTTTGGGGAGGCCATTTTGGTGTGTCCGGGGAACCTTGTTTTCCTATACAACGATAGAGGCCTTGACTAGGGAGCTTGAAAACTCAATGCAAGTTACCAAAATCTCACCGAGTCCATTGAAGAGTTTGTGCAGGGTCATAAGAAGTTAAAGCTTGGTTATCTGAAGAGGAAGCAATATCATGAATCTAGTCAGTGGAAAACTTCGGTTCAATAATGATTCTCTTATTGTGTGGTAAAGTGCCAAAAGAGAACTAAGAAGTTTAGTGAACTCTTGTGCATGCAAAGTCACATTTTTTGCAAAGAATGTGTTGGACTTCCTTGGCAATACAAGGTGAAAAAAGAACCACATGATCATGAGCAGCATCCCAAGACAAAAATTGTGCTTAGAAAAGTAAAGTACAATTTGTCCGCTCACTCTGAGGACCATTGTGCTCACAATGATGGTGCTTTGTAATTTTTGATCCCATGCACACTCTTAGCAAAGACAAGAATGGGCATACCTATGCAAGTACATTGGACCATGTGATCAATTTCCCACCAAGAAAGTTTCTCCTAAGAACATTATTGCACCTATGTTTCGTGAACCCAAACCTCTTGTCCCTGCAAACAAGGACCCATGTCATGTCTCTTGGATACAGTCTATTGTTTGTTGCGCAACTAAGGAAGTTTGAAAGTTAGTGATGCCTATTCAATGGTCTTCAAAATGTTCTTCACTAGAATAAGGAAAAGTAATCTATATCTAGTTGATTTCCCACGTGTACCAAAAGTCCAAACATGTTTGATACCTAGGCTTTTCTTGGGATTGCTTTGGTATCGAAGACTTGGACATGTCTGAAGTCGAGAGCTTATCAAAGGCAAATATAATTTGGCATGAAGGATGCCATCCTCAAGAAGGCTCGACTATGTAGTGCATGTCAAGCCGGGAGACAAGTTTTAGGACTACATCCTGTCAAAATCATCATGATGGCCTCAAGGCCACTCAAGTAACTACACACATGGACTTCTTTGCTCCCACTACTAGCACAAGTACCCGGCGCTATTCTTATGATCTACTAATTTTTTGGTTTTTTTTTTACTTTTCACTTAGGTGTCCTTTACTGATGACTAAGGTAAAACGCAAGACCATTTCAAAAGCCTTGCCAAGAAGGCATAAAACCAATCTGAAGTCAATATCAAGAGGATAAGAAATGACAACGGTACGGGATGTCTTTCTCGATGAAGAAGGAATCAACAATGAATTATCTACCACCTACAAATAGAGTTGTAAAGAGAAAGGAAGCCACCTTGATTTAAATGGCCCGTGCAATGCTCAATGAATACAAGATTGGATGCTACGTCGCTGCCAGCGTGTATAATTTAGCTGCCGCATACCAAGTTGAGGGAGCAGGTAAATCAAGCAACAAGACATCACTCAATTGGAAAAGACAGGACCACATCAGGCAATAAAACAGACCGATCATTGTAAGAGATAACTGCATTTTACAACAGCAACAGCAGTGGATCGATTATACACTCTTCGTCACAACACAACCCAAAGGTTCTTGTGGCACTACAAAATGGGATTCTCTGGACCTGGTGCCTATGGCCTTCAGGTCGCAAGCAAGCAGCTCAGGTTCTCTAGGTGGCATGTGCCATCGGGTTCTCGTGAGAAAAAATTACTGTGATAGGCTCAATACAGGGAGAGACCAGTAAGGACTTCGCGCTTATGGGGTGCATCTCGGTGCCAAGCACGCCCAGCTTTCCTTTGCCCAATTGCTGTATGGTGTATGGTGGTCCGTAAACTTCAATGGCTTGCCAACCCATCACATGAAACCGGCAGTGGCATTGTCTAAGCAGTGTTCAAGCACCATACGTACTCTAAGCTGCACAACAAAGAGCATCTTGAGGTGTTAGATGAACGCTAAACAATGTTCTGGGGTTAGCTTCAGATGTCCACAGATATTTACCATCTACCAACCGTGTGTGTAGCGGGTTCTTTTTTGGCATTTTGTTGGTTCTTTTATGATTCTTATAGCTAAATCCGCTCAGCTAAGATTGCAGGAGTAGCTTTCGACAAAGCATTTTGTCATCAAAAATATAATATGCATCCTAGTAGTAGACAACAATGAGCTAAGGATAAGGCTCCCAACCGAGTCAGCAGTCGCAAACATGAATAGAACTAACAGCTAGATAGCTACTAAAAGTGGCCGTGACACTCGCTAAAAAATAAGAATATGCATTATACCAAGATTAAGAAGGGAAAGCAGTACCTTGCAATCCAAGCAGGGGTCATTTATCATGTTTTTTACTTGTGAGATTACACCAGCATTTTGGAGTCGGGCTACTCGAGTAGATGAAGAATCACTGTTTGGGTAAATTAAGTTCAGAATGCACCACAAGGTTGCAACTCTCAATTGTTTATCCTTGCTCTGCAGAAAGTTGACCACAAAAGATGGTTTGATGCGATCTGCCCGGTGAGGAACAGTAACATCCATTACAGCTTCCTTGTTTAATTCATTCCCAGCTGCCATATTTGCAAGCACCAACATACCCTGAAGAGAAGAAACTGAAAGATCGATAATTCATCGTACAATATGATATTTGCTTTCCTTTATGAAATAATGTCCCATAGAAGCACACATTTAAAAAGCAAAATGCAATACAAAATTATGCAATTCTGTCAGAAAGATGTTCTTTTTTCCCTACAAAACTACATTCATGCATGTGGTAAAATAAATATAGCAAATGCAGATAAAGTAACCAACTATACTGCAGTTCAAGGGAAACTGACCTGGATGCAAACTCCTGTGGCAGACGCGCTGTTCAGTTGTCTTGAGATTGCATTTATAACCATGCCATCTTCACCAGTGACGTAGTTAACAGAATCCACATATCCATCAAGAAGATTCTGTACCAGCGCTAAGGTCTGTTCCTGAACAGAATGTTCAGAATCTGCAGAACATGTTGCAATTAGCAGTGAAACTAATTTAGCAGTTGCCAGGTATCATATCTGGGCATCTACACATACCGCATATGAGGCTTGAGAGAGTAGATACAGTTAGCTCCTTCAGAATGAGGTCTTTATCCTTGGGATTCATAAGGAACATAATATTCCTCAGAGCCAACACAGATTTTAGTCTCAATGTTGGATCCATCGACTTGGATAAATGAACAAGTTGGGAGACGACCCCAGAATGAAGAAGAACCGATTTCCTGGGTGTTAAATTCACTGCAATGTTGCAAATAGCACCCAGGGCAGCAATCTGTGACAAAGATAGTACACAGGTGAGACAAGTAGACACTCTTATCAAGCATCAACTCCTGATGTCCTAAGAACCTTTTCAGTCACAACATAGCTAATTGACACCAATATAGTGTTGGCTCCAATGATCAAACCATTGCTCCATCAATGCAGCCAGGAAGTGATAGGGCATTACAAATTACAAAATACCAAAGGTATACCTCCTAAGTTAACCCGCAGGAGTTACAATTGTTGTTATAAAATTGACTACTTACATGCTGTGTAGTTTTACAGCATAACCATTACTAGTATTTCTTCCTTAGGGCTAATTTGGTTGCCAGGGATCCCGGGGGGATCCCCCTACTTTCCCTGGATAGGAAATCCACAGGCTGAATCAACCCGGGGGAGCCTGCCGCGCAATTTGGTCGCGTGCAAAGGGGAAGGACCCCCGCCCTTTCCTCGACCCTTCCCCGGGTGGGACTTCCACGCCTCGAGAGGTCGGGGACGAAATCCTCGTCTAGCTCGCTCTCGCAACTGAGAGGCGGCAGCGTTGGATGAAGATTCCCAATTTTCTCCGTCCAGCCGCCAGGAGCGCCGCCCCAACCCTCCTGTACCAACCGATCCGCCTACACGCTCCGCCAGGCCACCCCTCCAGCGAGAGCAACAACTTGGCGGTCGTCCTCCTTTCCCTGAGCTCCCCTCGGCCAACAAGCTGCTCCCACCTCCGACGACGACGCGATGGCGACACCAGGCCGTCATCCTCCTTCTCCTTCAACCAAAGCCCTTCCTCAGTGTTTTGCTTCCGGATGATGATGCCTTCCCATCTCCGCGCCCACTGCCGCAGATTCATGCATGGTGAAATTTTCTGCTGTGTGAATCACGGGCAGGAATCATTACTCCCTGCCTGCTACCAAATGGTCAGGGCAATCTCCCGCTTCCATGGGAGGGGATCCCAGCTGACAGGTAAACTCCCCCGATGGGGGTTTGCTCCCCTGGGTGTGCTGCCCGTGAGACCAAACAAAGCCTTAGGGTACTTTGATGAGTGCAAATACAGTAAAAGATCATCAACAATATCAAAGAGGGCAAGATTTTCATACAAATAGGTAAGTTAACACCCCAAGCATTACATATCAATCATCTTTGATAAAACCCACATTAATATTACTCAAGCGACCAGCCCTCTGGAAGAATCAAGGAAGATTTGAAATGCAACCAAGTAAAAATCCAGTTTGGGATAATTCCAGTGAAGACTGCCTGATTCACATTACCTGAACTGAAGTAGATGAGTCGTACAAAAGCTGGACTAAGGGGGCAATAACTGTATCACAGGATAAGCGGCCTGCACTAAGCACCTGCAAATTAACCACATTAATTGAGTCGTTTGGGTGAACACAAAAGGTTGAGATGTAAAGAAGCATGATCCTTACCTTCGATGACCTAGAAATATTCTTCAGGCATGAACATGCTGCAACACGAATATCCGCACAATCGTGCTTCAACGCATCAAGTATCAATGTTGATACCTGTTAAGCGAATTATATTATTAGATATAAATATTGGGTCAATGGGTCGTCATATTCATCCACTTTCTTGAGGTCAAATGTCAAGAATCAGTGTATTGTCTTATCATGAATTTGCACTAATAACAGGACTCTACAGAACCTCAGTTAAGAACTCAACACGTAACAACGCATTAATCAGAAGTACTATCTTGCAGAAGCTTCACATACCTGGCCTGACAAAAGTTGAGATCTTGACTCTTCTTGTTTTGAGCAAAGTTCAGCTAAAGCAAGCAATATGGTCACTGCCCGCCTTGTCTGCGATGTATTTGCTAACAAATGGTTGCTAAGCTTCGCAACTGCATTTGTTGAAAAGGCTTGTTTCTGCAGTTCCACACTGTCCTTTATAAGCGTAGTTAGTGCCAAGGGAGCCTCATCTCCCACATGACCAGGTTCTTCAATGAGCTCAAGTAAGACCAGAATCAACTTCGTTTTAATTTGTCTGTCCAGAAAATGACAGGGAGAAGCATGACCAAGTGCAATCAAGCACAGACAAGCAAGTAGCCTTGTGCGCGGGCTCCGATCGTGTATTAACGCAACTATTGAACGGAAAGCTTTTCCGTGATCCATTGATGCAAACCTTGAAGCAACTTCCCAGTTATTTCTTATGATTGCAGTCATAGATTCTAAGCAAGCATCCCGTAGATTCATAGAACCTCCAAAAAGACTAACAAGTTTCTGTGGAACTCCAGCACCACATAGTGCTAATTGTTCTGTATTGCTATTGCAAGAGTATGATATAATATTAGCAGCCAGCTCAGTAACATTTTCGTTCTCGCTGTCCAAAAGGGAAAGAAGAAAGTCCATATTTTTCTCATTATTGACATCAAACGTTGGAGCTTGTTTTGATTGATATATCATTCTGAGAGCACGGGCACATGCATCGACAACCTGTAAGCAAGGTGGAAACTTTAGAACAGGCCAAATGATTAACCACCATTGTCAGTGGTTACAACTATTCAATATAGGATGAAACAACCAGCACAACACATACAGTGCCTATTCACACTGCATAACCTGAATCCAACGAACAAACAGGAGCTTGGACTGAACTCTTATGCATCCATGCATCAGTAAAGTACATGAATACAAATACAAGATTTTTAAGATGCAGTTTAGTGAGTACAGAGCATTATAATTTCAACAACGTTGGAGAGATGAGACCACAAGTATACCATAATTAAACATATGGGGGATATGCTAATGCGGATGTTTCCTGACATCATAACATATCTGTATTTCCAAAAGAGAACGTCAAAATGAAAAGCTCAGGATCAAGCTAGTCAATAAACACTCAAGAGTAGCAACTAATATTATTAGGTGAACTGGATATTGTAGCCTAACACAATATTTATGTCCTGAATATGCAGAGGAGACATTTTCATATTATGAACATCAGAAGAAAAAACTAGTTTCCTGTATACTGGACTAGAAAAGGGGCAACACAGCACAAACAATTATGAGATAAATGGGCATGTGTGGAGTTGCGATTGTATAACCCTCATCACATAGGTTTGTATCCTCTTCAGCTCCAATTTCGGTGCATATTTCTTCTGTACAGAGAAGATATCTAGTTCTTCCTAGGTAGTCTGAGGTGGGAAAGGAAGATTAATAGGCATGTCATAATGAGTCCTGAAATGATTAACGCCCGACAGAGTGGTTAGGAAAGGACATTGAGATGTGACAATAGAGAGCTACAAAAGTAGTCATTTGTTCCGCTTTTCTTTTGTCATCTCATTCACCATGGCCTGTTCCCCGCTTTAATAGTCACGTTGTACCTGGCACAAAAGGTAAACTAGGCAAGACTATAAAAAAGGGTTGCATGTGCAGTAACTCCTCTAGAATCATTCACCCTCTGTACGTTCATGGATCATGTGAACAATTAGGCTCGGATTTCTACCCATTCCACATGGAGGGAAAATATAAGTCTGATGCATCGGAAAGAGGCTAATCTGATTAGGACCATTCAGTATTACAGAAGATATCGCGAGTTTGAATGCAATCATGGTCTTATTTAATGTCATACTTTTTACCCTAAGGTGCCTCCAACTGTCAGGTATAAACCTCCACATAATACCCCGCAAAACTAGAAATCCTCACATTGCAACAGACCAATAGGATCTCCGATGCAAACCACCAAGAAATCACCTCCTACCGCCAAATTCTTAGCTCAAGCATATAACATGAGCTACGGTTTTACCATCACCAATTATTCATGCTCAAACCAGGGCAGCCAATCAAGTTTATTGGTTCAGACAAATTAATCACGAACCCAAACATAAAAGACAACTTTCCAGCACATTTATGCCCACCAGCACACCTAACCATTGACCCAATACCAAACTCTCCACAAATGAATGAGCAATATCTTCACTATTTCAACCAAAAAATGATAAAGAAAAAGGACAAAAGAAAAAGAGATGACAACTACCACCAGTTTCTCTCGCCTTAACTAAACTAACATATTCTGCAATACTTTGGCTCAGATAATTCTCCCCATTCTAAGCATAAACCTTCAATAGTGATTCCCTACTACAAAGTTCCCCTTTTGGCAATTTCACAAGCCAACCATGATTTATTTCCAAGTGCTTACTCGGCTCGAACACTTGTTGCAAACATCGATTGCAAATCTCTTCTCGGCACAGTTACCAGGCACTCTTCACCACGAGCCTCTAATTGTTTTTCCATCCTAACTAGAGATACCATTCACCAATGTACAGACTAATTCCCACGGAAAACATTGATTAAGTTAGCACTGTCTCTTTTTCATCTACAGCTCAGGGACAAGCACAATTGCTAGCAAGCCCCAAATTGGTGCAATGATATCAATCAGCAAGCAGTTGCTGGGTTGCCGTCGTTTCCTCCCACCAGGTCTTCTCCACGCAACAGATGTTTTCCCAATTGAGCAACAAATCCACGAGAGAGAAAAAATCAACCCGATAGAGTTTTGGAGCCGCCAAACCCAGCAGGCATACACGAAATGAAGGAAACAAGTAAGTGAAGGAAGCAGACCTTGTCGTCGGGGTGGGCGAGGAGCCGCGTAAGGTGCCCCACGGCGCCAGCAGCAAGCACGGCCCGCGCGCCATCGTCCACGCCGCAAGCGAAGCTCCCCGCCGCGGCCGCCGCCTGGACGAGCGCGGCCGGAGACGCGCCGGGCTCGGCCAGCGCCGCGACGACCGCCGGCACGGCGCCCAGGCGGAGGTAGAGGAGCTTCTTGGTCCGGTTCCCAATGATCTGGTTCTTGATCTCGCGCAGCGCGAGCACCCGCTCGTGCTCCCCCTCCCCTCCCTCTCCGCGTCCTCCTCCTGGCCCGCCGACGCCGCCGGGGCCCCCGGCCACCAGCCTGGCCGCGAGCTCCTCCGGCCGCGTCCCCATGCAGAAAGGTGCGGAGGAAGACAGCGAAAGCGCCGATGCTGCCTCCTCCGCCCGCGCGCCGCCGCTCGCCGTGGCCGGCATCTGGGGGTGGGGGAGGTCGGCGAGAGGCGTTGTGTATATTGGCTTGTTGCCGCTCCGGGCTCCCTTTTTATTTTTATTTTACGAGTTTATTTTGTGTTTGGCTGGTAGTAGTAGTATACTCGTATTTTATAGAGAAAGGACGGGGCGAGAGAATAATGGGTAGGTCGGGACCTCCTATCCAATGGGCTCGCCACACGTGGAAATATTTATCTTCCTAGCTGATAACTACTCTGAGCCCGTGTGTGTATGTGATGTGAGACACATGGTGAAATGATTAGGGGAGTTTGATCTTATTTATTTAACTATATATTTTTACTTTTTTGGCGGAATTTTTCTCCGGAGGCGACTCGATTGGGACCTTGATTGGTCCTGATGTGTTGACGTATGTGACTTTTCATTCATGTTGTATGGTTGTTGCAGAAAACCTCTAGCAAATAAAATGGAACTATCCTCATAGAAAAAGCAAATGTATTTTAGGTGTGGTTTTCAGCGCTGAATTATTAAGCTCCACCTTCAAGCATCAGGCTAGCCCCCGCTCCCACCCTCGTCTCTATGCCCCCGCAGGAGGCCACTCCGGCCCCGGCGTCCACCTCTTCCCGCCGGTAGCCGCTCCGGCTCCGGCGTACACCTCACCTCGCCGGTTGCCGCTCCGGCGCAGGCGTCCCCTCCCTCATGGCATCTGGTTCGCGCAGCCCGCCCTCCGTCTCGTCGGTGTTTCGCGGGGAGCGTCCGGTGGTTTCGGGCCTGGGGCTCTCCGGCTCTCCGGGCTCGGCTCGCTCCCTCTCGAGCGGCGCGGCCAGGGCGGAGGTCGCGGCTCCGGCGCAGGAGGCGGGCTGGCACAGGCCGGGGCCGTCCCGCAAGGCCATGTGGCGGCGCAGGCGTGCGTTCCGGCGCCGGCAGGAGGCTGGTGCGCAGGGGCGGCACCAGTCCCCTTCTTCTTCGGAGCGGAGGCTGATTCCTCCAGATCTTTACGGGCTCTGTTTTCGCTGTTTCAAGGAGGGGCATCGGAGACAAGATTGCAAGAACGAACCACTCTGCATCAGGTGCGGGCTGTCGGGGCACGTCTCCTCCCACTGCTCGATGCCGCGCAGACCCATCTCGAAGGATGAACTCCGGAGGGCGGTGATCGAGAAGGTGTCTCGGGCCAGGCGCTTGCCGCAGATGGATGCGGGCATGGTGAGGAGGTTGCAGGAGCCTAGGCAGGGCGCACCTCAAGTGCTGCTCTCGCCAGTTGCGCCCAACCACCTTTCCATGGTACTGGCTCCTGATGCGAGGCTGCCGGCCTCGCCGGAGGTTTGCATTCTGCAGCGGTCGCCGGGGATGGACGACCTGGAGCAGCGGCTGCAGCTTGCCGTGGTGGCTTATGTGGGCGGATCCAGGCCCTGGGTGTCATGCGAGGAGGCGGCAGAAGCGATTTCGGCCTGTCTGGACATTCCGCGGCATCGATTTTCCGTCCACAAGTACTTCCCAGAGAATTTCTTGGTTGTGTTTGCATCTCATGAGATAAGGAACAAAGCTCTGGCAGGTCCGGCAGTCCAGCTTCGCGGAGTACAGCTTCACATCAAGCCCTGGCTGCGTCAAGCTCAAGCTAAGTCGAAGATCATGCGTGTACAAGTGGATGTCTTGATCGAAGGGGTGCCGTCGCATGCGTGGACGAGGGACACGGCGGTGGAGTTACTGGGGAATGCGTGCTTGATTGACAGCCTTGCGTTGGAGACAGAGAGTCGTGAAGACTTATCCTTGTTCAAGCTCCGCGCTTGGTGTGTGGATCCGGAGGAGGTTTCGGTGTTTCGGCGCCTTTGGGTGCCAGAGCCTGAGCCGGCGCAGTTCAACCCGGCCGCGTGTCGTCAGTCCTTCAGGCAGCTGCTGGAGTATCCAGCCTTCATCCACATTGGCAGGATGCGGGATTTCAATGCGCCGGAGCTGTGGCACAGGGACTCGAACTCTGATGATGGCAGTAGGCAAAGCGGCTTGCCGGGCAGTTCTGGAGGGTCTGCCGCTGGTGATGATTGGGTAGTGCAGCCATGGACGAGGGGTGTGTGTGATAGCCATGGGGCTGGCCGGAGAAGCTCAGGGCCGGCCGGTGGAACCAGCGGCGGAGCGGGAAGATCGTACCGTCAGGCGCTGGAAGGACGGGTGGGGCCATCGGCTTGGCGCCTGCCCCCCATGACGCATGCGGATTCTTTGGGTACGTTGGGATCAATGGGGTCCCACCAAAGGACAGTCGTTGGTGCAACCAGGAATTCAAACGGGTTGGTTCCGGCGGTGGAAGCGGCGAGACCAATAGAGGAGACAACTGGAAAGATTGCCGCAGGATCCCGAGGCGAGTTGGTGGGCAGCATGACCAGCGACCAAGCCGAAGCGGACAGGAGGACCAATCTGGAAGCACCGCTAGACCGGGCCACTCACGCCCCCAATCCTGAGGCAGATATGGTGGTGGGTGAACTGGCGGGGCCCGAGGTAGAGAGAGCGGCTTTGCTGGTGGAACAAGCAGGGAATCTAGTCGCGGGCGCGGCTTTGGAGACAACGATGGGGCCGCTCTTGACATCTGGCAATGAGGTGGTGGACCAGGCCACACACACATGATGCGGTCCAGACGCAGGAGCTGATTTTGGAGGGACAGGCGCGGATGATTGAGCACGCGGTTCCTTCTGTGCCAGGAACTGACTATCCAGACGTGCAGGCCCTAACGCGCCAGTGCATGCATGAGGCCCTGGGCCCGAGGGAGATGCCAACAGTGCACCCAGCAAATGGATGGGCGCCAATCTCGGAGCTGGCAAATACAATCATTGCAAGCGGCTGTCCAATGGGGAGAATGGGCACAAGGAAACCGGGAATGCAGGAGCCACGGGTGGATAATGTGACCACGTGCGAGGTGGTGGTGGAAGAACCGGACGTGCATGAAGGGATGTTGGTGGTGCATGGCAATCCGACCAATCAGGAGGCGGCCGAACAATCATCGGCCAAGGAGTTGGTGGCGCTGGGGAACATTAAATCCTTTTGTGTTGGGCTGCTAAAGAAACTTGCGCCGCCTCTTCTGAAGGAAATTGTGGGAGCCCGGGGAGTGCCGCCAGGCCAAGATCCTTTCACACCCCGGCGAACCACGCATTCAGTTGGAGCGGGAGGTGAAGGAAATATGCCCTAGAGGCAATAATAAAGTTATTATTTATTTCCTTGTATCATGATAAATGTTTATTATTCATGCTAGAATTGTATTAACCGGAAACATAATACATGTGTGAATATATATAGACAAACTTAGTGTCACTAGTATGCCTCTACTTGACTAGCTCGTTAATCAAAGATGGTTATGTTTCCTAACCATGAACAAAGTGTTGTTATTTGATTAACGAGGTCACATCATTAGTTGAATGATCTGATTGACATGACCCATTCCATTAGCTTAGCACCCGATCGTTTAGTATGTTGCTATTGCTTTCTTCATGACATATACATGTTCCTATGACTATGAGATTATGCAACTCCCGTTTGCCGGAGGAACACTTTGGGTGCTACCAAACGTCACAACGTAACTGGGTGATTATAAAGGAGCATTACAGGTGTCTCCAAAGGTAGATGTTGGGTTGGGTATTTCGAGATTAGGATTTGTCACTCCGATTGTCGGAGAGGTATCTCTGGGCCCTCTCGGTAATGCACATCACATAAGCCTTGCAAGCATTGCAACTAATGAGGTAGTTGCGAGATGATGTATTACGGAACGAGTAAAGAGACTTGCCGGTAACGAGATTGAACTAGGTATTGGAATACCAACGATCGAATCTCGGGCAAGTAACATACCGATGACAAAGGGAACAACGTATGTTGTTATGCGGTCTGACCGATAAAGATCTTCGTAGAATATGTAGGAGCCAATATGGGCATCTAGGTCCCGCTATTGGTTATTGACCGGAGACGTGTCTCGGTCATGTCTACATTGTTCTCGAACCCGTAGGGTCCGCACGCTTAAGGTTACGATGACAGTTATATTATGAGTTTATGCATTTTGATGTACCGAAGGTTGTTCGGAGTCCCGGATGTGATCACGGACATGACGAGGAGTCTCGAAATGGTCGAGACATAAAGATTGATAGCCTATGTTTGGATATCGGAAGTGTTCCGGGTGAAATCGGGATTTTACCGGAGTACCGGGAGGTTACCGAAACCCCCCGGGAACCATATGGGCCTTAGTGGGCTTTAGTGGAAAGGAGAAAGGGGCAGTCCAAGGTGGGCTGCGCGCCTCCCCCCTCCCCTAGTCCTACTAG
The DNA here is from genome assembly GCF_002162155.2 of Triticum dicoccoides. Taxonomy (NCBI): domain Eukaryota; kingdom Viridiplantae; phylum Streptophyta; class Magnoliopsida; order Poales; family Poaceae; genus Triticum; species Triticum dicoccoides. The sequence continues at coordinate 297,665,907 of NC_041386.1, read as the reverse complement.
GACTAGGAGAGGTGGCCGGCCCCCTCTCTCCC
>NC_041386.1:297658668-297665575 GCF_002162155.2 Triticum dicoccoides | reverse complement strand
AGGAATCCTATTCCAACTAGGATTGGGGGGAATCCTACTCCCGGAGGGAGTAGGACTCTCCTGGCGCGCCCCTTGTGGCCGGCCAGCCTCCCCCCCCTTGGTCCTTTATATACTGAGGTAGAGGCACCCTAGAACACACAAGTTGATCCACGTGATCTATTCCTTAGCCGTGTGTGGTGCCCCCAGCCACCATATTCCTCGATAATACTGTAGCGGAGTTTAGGCGAAGCCCTGCTGCTGTAGTGCATCAAGATCGTCACCACACCGTCGTGCTGACGAAACTCTTCCCCGATACTTTGCTGGATCGGAGTCCGGGGATCGTCATCGAGCTGAACGTGTGCTCGAACTTGGAGGTGTCGTAGTTTCGGTACTTGATCGGTTGGATCGTGAAGACGTACGACTACTTCCTCTACGTTGCGTCAACGCTTCCGCAGTCGGTCTGCGTGGGTACGTAGACAACACTCTCCCCTCTCGTTGCTATCCATCACATGATCTTGCGTGTGCGTAGGAATTTTTTTGAAATTACTACGAAACCCAACAGTGGCATCCGAGCCTAGGTTATTTATGTTGATGTTATATGCACGAGTAGAACACAAGTGAGTTGTGGGCGATATAAGTCATACTGCCTACCAGCATGTCATACTTTGGTTCGGCGGCATTGTTGGACGAGACGACCCGGACCAACATTACGTGTACGCTTACGCGAGACCGGTTCCCCCGACGTGCTTTGCACATAGGTGGCTTGAGGGCGACAGTCTCTCCAACTTTAGTTGAACCAAGTGTGGCTACGCCTGGTCCTTGCGAAGGTTAAAACGGAGTCTATTTGACAAACTATCATTGTGGTTTTGATGCGTAGGTGAGATTGGTTCTTGCTTAAGCCCGTAGCAGCCACGTAAAACTTGCAACAACAAAGTAGAGGACGTCTAACTTGTTTTTGCATGGCATGTTGTGATGTGATATGGTCAAGGCATGATGCTGAATTTTATTGTATGAGATGATCATGTTTTGTAACCGAGTTATCGGCAACTGGCAGGAGCCATATGGTTGTCGTTTTATTGTATGCAATGCAATCGCGATGTAATGCTTTACTTTTATCACTAAGCGGTAGCGATAGTCGTAGAAGCATAAACTTGGCAAGACGACAACGATGCTACGATGGAGATCAAGGTGTCACGCTGGTAACGATGGTGATCACGACGGTGCTTCGGAGATGGAGATCACAAGCACAAGATGATGATGGCCATATCATATCACTTATATTGATTGCATGTGATGTTTATCCTTTTATGCATCTTATCTTGCTTTGATTGACGGTAGCATTATAAGATGATCTCTCACTAAATTATCAAGAAGTGTTCTCCCTGAGTATGCACCGTTGCGAAAGTTCTTCGTGCTGAGACACCACGTGATGATCGGGTGTGATAGGTTCTACGTTCAAATACAACGGGTGCAAAACAGTTGCACACGCGGAATACTCAGGTTATACTTGACGAGCCAAGCATATACAGATATGGCCTCGGAACACGGAGACCGAAAGGTCGAGCGTGAATCATATAGTAGATATGATCAACATAACGATGTTCACCATTAAAAACTACTCCATCTCACGTGATGATCGGTTATGGTTTAGTTGATTTGGATCACGTAATCACTTAGAGGATTAGAGGGATGTCTATCTAAGTGGGAGTTCTTTAATTAATTTGATTAACTGAACTTAAATTTATCATGAAACTTAGTACCTGATTAGTATCTTGCTTGTTTATGTTTGGTTGTAGATAGATGGCTCGTGCTGTTGTTCCGTTGAATTTTAATGCGTTCCTTGAGAAAGCAAAGTTGAAAGATGATGGTAGCAATTACACGGACTGAGTCCATAACTTGAGGATTATCCTCATTGCTGCACAGAAGAATTACGTCCTGGAAGCACCGCTGGGTGCCAGGCCTGCTGCAGGAGCAACGCCGGATGTTATGAACGCCTGGCAGAGCAAAGCTGATGACTACTCGATAGTTCAGTGTGCCATGCTTTACGGCTTAGAATCGGGACTTCAACGACGTTTTGAACATCATGGAGCATATGAGATGTTCCAGGAGTTGAAGTTAATATTTCAAGCAAATGCCCGGATTGAGAGATATGAAGTCTCCAATAAGTTCTATAGCTGCAAGATGGAGGAGAACAGTTCTGTCAGTGATCATATACTCAAAATGTCTGGGTATAATAATCACTTGATTCAATTGGGAGTTAATCTTCCAGATGATTGCGTCATTGACAGAATTCTCCAATCACTGCCACCAAGCTACAAGAGCTTCGTGATGAACTATAATATGCAAGGGATGAACAAGACTATTCCCGAGCTCTTCGCGATGCTGAAAGCTGCGGAGGTAGAAATCAAGAAGGAGCATCAAGTGTTGATGGTCAACAAGACCACTAGTTTCAAGAAAAAGGGCAAAGGAAAGAAGAAGGGGAACTTCAAGAAGAACGGCAAGCCAGTTGCTGCTCAAGAGAAGAAACCCAAGTCTGGACCTAAGCCTGAAACTGAGTGCTTCTATTGCAAGTAGACTGGCCACTGGAAGCGGAACTGCCCCAAGTATTTGGCGGATAAGAAGGATGGCAAGGTGAACAAAGGTATATGTGATATACATGTTATTGATGTGTACCTTACTAATGCTCGCAGTAGCACCTGGGTATTTGATACTGGTTCTGTTGCTAATATTTGCAACTCGAAACAGGGACTACGGATTAAGCGAAGATTGGTTAAGGACGAGGTGACGATGCGCATGGGAAACGGTTCCAAAGTCGATGTGATCGCAGTCGGCACGCTACCTCTACATCTACCTTCGGGATTAGTATTAGACCTAAATAATTGTTATTTAGTGCCAGCGTTAAGCATGAACATTATATCTGGATCTTGTTTGATGCGAGACGATTATTCATTTAAATCAGAGAATAATGGTTGTTCTATTTATATGAGTAATATCTTTTATGGTCATGCACACTTGAAGAGTGGTCTATTCTTGTTGAATCTCGATAATAGTAACACACATATTCATAATGTTGAAGCCAAAAGATGCAGAGTTGATAATGAGAGTGCAACTTATTTGTGGCACTGCCGTTTAGGTCATATCGGTGTAAAGCGCATGAAGAAACTCCATTCTGATGGACTTTTGGAACCACTTGATTATGAATCACTTGGTACTTGCGAACCATGCCTCATGGGCAAGATGACTAAAACACCGTTCTCCGGTACTATGGAGAGAGCAACAGATTTGTTGGAAATCATACATACAGATGTATGTGGTCCGATGAATATTGAGGCTCGTGGCGAATATCGTTATTTTCTTACCTTCACAGATGATTTAAGCAGATATGGGTATATCTACTTAATGAAACATAAGTCTGAAACATTTGAAAAGTTCAAGGAATTTCAGAGTGAAGTTGAAAATCATCGTAACAAGAAAATAAAGTTTCTACGATCTGATCGTGGAGGAGAATATTTGAGTTATGAGTTTGGTGTACATTTGAAAAATTGTGGAATAGTTTCGCAGCTCACGCCACCCGGAACACCTCAGCGCAATGGTGTGTCCGAACGTCGTAATCGTACTTTACTAGATATGGTGCGATCTATGATGTCTCTTACTGATTTACCGCTATTGTTTTGGGGATACGCTCTAGAGACGGCCGCATTCACGTTAAATAGGGCACCATCAAAATCCGTTGAGACGACGCCTTATGAATTGTGGTTTGGCAAGAAACCAAAGTTGTCGTTTCTGAAAGTTTGGGGCTGCGATGCTTATGTGAAAAAACTTCAACCTGATAAGCTCGAACCCAAATCGGAGAAATGTGTCTTCATAGGATATCCAAAGGAAACTATTGGATACACCTTCTATCACAGATCCGAAGGCAAGACTTTTGTTGCTAAATTCGGAAACTTTCTGGAGAAGGAGTTTCTCTCGAAAGAAGTGAGTGGGAGGAAAGTAGAACTTGACGAGGTAACTGTACCTGCTCCCTTATTGGAAAAGAGTACATCACAGAAAACTGTTTCTGTGACACCTACACCAGTTAGTGAGGAAGTCAATGATAATGATCATGAAACTTCGGAACAAGATACTACTGAACCTCGTAGATCAACCAGAGTAAAATCCGCTCCAAAGTGGTACGGTAATCCCGTTCTGGAAGTCATGATGCTAGATCATGATGAACCTACGAACTATGAAGAAGCAATGGTGAGCCCAGATTCCGCAAAGTGGCTTGAAGCCATGAAATTTGAGATGGGATCCATGTATGAGAACAAAGTATGGACTTTGGTTGACTTTCCCGATGATCGGCAAGCAATTGAGAATAAATGGATCTTCAAGAAGAAGACTGACGCTGACGGTAATATTACTGTCTACAAAGCTCGACTTGTCGCAAAAGGTTTTCGGCAAGTTCAAGGGATTGACTACGATGAGACCTTCTCACCCATAGCGATGCTTAAGTCTGTCCGAATCATGTTAGCAATTGCCGTATTTTATGATTATGAAATTTGGCAGATGGATGTCAAAACTGCATTCCTGAATGGATTTCTGGAAGAAGAGTTGTATATGATGCAACCAGAAGGTTTTGTCGAGCCAAAGGGAGCTAACAAAGTGTGCAAGCTCCAGCGATCCATTTATGGACTGGTGCAAGCCTCTCGGAGTTGGAATAAACGTTTTGATAGTGTGATCAAAGCATTTGGTTTTATACAGACTTTTGGAGAAGCCTGTATTTACAAGAAAGTGAGTGGGAGCTCTGTAGCATTTCTGATATTATATGTGGATGACATATTGCTGATTGGAAATGATATAGAATTTCTGGATAGCATAAAGGGATACTTGAATAAGAGTTTTTCAATGAAAGACCTCGGTGAAGCTGCTTACATATTAGGCATTAAGATCTATAGAGATAGATCAAAACGCTTAATTGGACTTTCACAAACAACATACCTTGAATTTTTTTTGAAGAAGTTCAAAATGGATCAAGCAAAGAAAGGATTCTTGCCTGTGTTACAAGGTGTGAAATTGAGTAAGACTCAACGCCCGACCACTGCAGAAGATAGAGAGAATATGAAAGATGTTCCCTATGCATCAGCGATAGGATCTATCATGTATGCAATGCTGTGTACCAGACCTGATGTGTGCCTTGCTATAAGTCTAGCAGGGAGGTACCAAAGTAATCCAGGAGTGGATCACTGGACAGCGGTCAAGAACATCCTGAAATACCTGAAAAGGACTAAGGATATGCTTCTCGTATATGGAGGTGACAAAGAGCTCGTCGTAAATGGTTACGTTGATGCAAGCTTTGACACTGATCCGGACGATTCTAAATCGCAAACCGGATACGTGTTTACATTAAATGGTGGAGCTGTCAGTTGGTGCAGTTCTAAACAAAGCGTTGTAGCGGGATCTACATGTGAAGCGGAGTACATAGCTGCTTCGGAAGCAGCAAATGAAGGAGTCTGGATGAAGGAGTTCATATCCGATCTAGGTGTCGTACCTAGTGCATCGGGTCCAATGAAAATCTTTTGTGACAATACTGGTGCAATTGCCTTGGCAAAGGAATCTAGATTTTACAAGAGAACCAAAAACATCAAGAGACGCTTCAATTCCATCCGGGATCTAGTCCAGGTGGGAGACATAGAGATTTGCAAGATACATACGGATCTGAATGTCGCAGACCCATTGACTAAGCCTCTTCCACGAGCAAAACATGATCAGCACCAAGGCTCCATGGGTGTTAGAACCATTACTGTGTAATCTAGATTATTGACTCTAGTGCAAGTGGGAGACTGAAGGAAATATGCCCTAGAGGCAATAATAAAGTTATTATTTATTTCCTTGTATCATGATAAATGTTTATTATTCATGCTAGAATTGTATTAACCGGAAACATAATACATGTGTGAATATATATAGACAAACTTAGTGTCACTAGTATGCCTCTACTTGACTAGCTCGTTAATCAAAGATGGTTATGTTTCCTAACCATGAACAAAGTGTTGTTATTTGATTAACAAGGTCACATCATTAGTTGAATGATCTGATTGACATGACCCATTCCATTAGCTTAGCACCCGATCGTTTAGTATGTTGCTATTGCTTTCTTCATGACATATACATGTTCCTATGACTATGAGATTATGCAACTCCCGTTTGCCGGAGGAACACTTTGGGTGCTACCAAACGTCACAATGTAACTGGGTGATTATAAAGGAGCATTACAGGTGTCTCCAAAGGTAGATGTTGGGTTGGCGTATTTCGAGATTAGGATTTGTCACTCCGATTGTCGGAGAGGTATCTCTGGGCCCTCTCGGTAATGCACATCACATAAGCCTTGCAAGCATTGCAACTAATGAGGTAGTTGCGAGATGATGTATTACGGAACGAGTAAAGAGACTTGCCGGTAACGAGATTGAACTAGGTATTGGAATACCGACGATCGAATCTCGGGCAAGTAACATACCGATGACAAAGGGAACAACGTATGTTGTTATGCGGTCTGACCGATAAAGATCTTCGTAGAATATGTAGGAGCCAATATGGGCATCTAGGTCCCGCTATTGGTTATTGACCGGAGACGTGTCTCGGTCATGTCTACATTGTTCTCGAACCCGTAGGGTCCGCACGCTTAAGGTTACGATGATAATTATATTATGAGTTTATGCATTTTGATGTACCGAAGGTTGTTCGGAGTCCCGGATGTGATCACGGACATGATGAGGAGTCTCGAAATGGTCGAGACATAAAGATTGATAGCCTATGTTTGGATATCGGAAGTGTTCCGGGTGAAATCGGGATTTTACCGGAGTACCAGGAGGTTACCGGAACCCCCCGGGAACCATATGGGCCTTAGTGGGCTTTAGTGGAAAGGAGAAAGGGGCAGCCCAAGGTGGGCTGC
>NC_041386.1:297638193-297658381 GCF_002162155.2 Triticum dicoccoides | reverse complement strand
GGGGGGGAATCCTACTCCCGGAGGGAGTAGGACTCTCCTGGCGCGCCCCTTGTGGCCGGCCAGCCTCCCCCCTTTGGTCCTTTATATACTGAGGTAGAGGCACCCTAGAACACACAAGTTGATCCACGTGATCTATTCCTTAGCCGTGTGCGGTGCCCCCAGCCACCATATTCCTCGATAATACTGTAGCGGAGTTTAGGCGAAGCCCTGCTGCTGTAGTGCATCAAGATCGTCACCACACCATCGTGCTGACGGAACTCTTCCCCGATACTTTACTGGATCGGAGTCCGGGGATTGTCATCGAGCTGAACGTGTGCTCGAACTCGGAGGTGCCGTAGTTTCGGTACTTGATCGGTTGGATCGTGAAGATGTACGACTACTTCCTCTACGTTGCGTCAACGCTTCCGCAGTCGGTCTGCGTGGGTACGTAGACAACACTCTCCCCTCTCGTTGCTATGCATCACATGATCTTGCGTGTGCGTAGGAATTTTTTTGAAATTACTACGAAACCCAACAGGAGGAGCCAGGAAGTCTAAGGCCTCGGCGGCTGAGGCAGTTCTACGAAACACGCTGGGTGTATCGAGTGATGATCTGGCGGTTTCGGATGATGCAGTGGGACTGCTCAGATCGGTGTTCGATTCCCCTTTGCAAGAACAGCAGCTACGTGCCATTGCTGCTATCTTCGGAAAGGCAGTCCCATTTGATCTGGCATGCGAGATGGAAGCCACGGAGGCCCTAGTCCGATAGCGGGCTGGTTCTGACAAGCGAGTCCACATGTCCATACGTCATACATCGCACAGGAGTTAGTTTGTTGGAATGTTAGGGGTCTCAATAGCCCTGCTAAGAAGAAAGCCTTGAGGGAGTTCGTTGACACCATTCATGTCGTGATAATATGTATTCTCGAAACTAAGCTTGAGAGAGTTGACCAATATGTGATAATGCAATGTTTAGGTCCATCTTATGATGGATTTGCTTACCTCCCGGCTTCGGAGACTAGGGGTGGCATTTTTGTGGGGTGGGACTCCACTAGAGTTCACCTCTCCAACTTTGCGCTAGACACTTTCTCCTTAACTGGGTATGTCTATCCTAGGGAGGGGCCACCGTGGTGGCTCACTGTGGTATACGGACCACAGGAAAATGAGCAGAAAATTGCATTCCTGCAGGAGCTCACGGAGAGGTGGCTGCTTTGTCCAGGCCCATGGCTAGTGATTGGTGACTTCAACCTCATCCTTTGGGCGTCGGACAAGAATAACTCGCTGTTGGATAGAAGGATGATGGGAAAATTCCGGAGCTTCGTTGACAACAATGCACTCATGGAGTTGTTTCTTCATGGGCGCAAGTTCACTTGGAGTAATGAGAGGGAGGTACCCACCCTCACGAAGATTGATCGTGCATTCGTGTTAGTAGATTGGGAGCTTGATCATCTAGATTGTGTAATGCAAGATCTCTCTACTGCCGTTTCCGATCATTGCCTGTTGCATCTTGCGCTGGAGGAACACTCACACCCAAGAAGGCGCTTTAGATTCGAGCTATATTGGGTCAAGCTGGATGGATTCCTGGATGTTGTTCGCGAGTGCTGGGTCTGTGACAATAACATCACCTATCCTTTTCATCGTCTGGATATTCTGTTGAGAAACACAGCTAGGTTCCTCACGACATGGGGCGAGAAGAAAACAGGGAACATTAAACTACAGATTGCCATAGCAAAACTAGTGATCTTTGCAGCTGAACCGTGCTCAGAAGAACAGGCTGCTCTCTCATGGTGAGAGATGGTTAAGAAATACTCTCAAGCACTTAATGTTGGGATTGGCCTCACTTGAAAGGACTATTGTGAGACAGCGCTCGCGTATTCGATGGCTTGGCGAGGGGGATGCAAACACGCAACTGTTCCATCTGGTTGCTAATGGAAGGAAGGCAAAAAACTTTATCCCAGCTCTCTCTGTGGAGGGGAACGTGATCACGGACCAAAGATGGAAAGAGGAGGCTTTCTACAAGGCATATAAGGACCTGTTAGGCAAGGATTATGCAAGGGAACACACTCTAAACTGGGAGACGTTGGACTTGGCAGCCCTTGACCTATCCGAGCAAGCTTTGCCTTTCACGAAGGAGGAAGTTTGGGCTGTAATTAAAGACATGCCGACTCACAGAGCGCCGGGCCCGGATGTCTTTATTGGGATCTTTTTCCAAAAGGCATGGGAGATCATCAAGGGATATATTATGGCAGCTTTGCACAAATTGTTCCTTAACGATGGGCACGGGTTTGGTAGGCTGAATCAGGCACTGATCACTCTAATCCCGAAAGGTTCTGATGCTTGTCATATTAATGATTTCAGGCCGATAAGCCTGGTTCACAACTTGCCAAAGTTGGCGTCGAAGCTCATGGCGACAAGGCTCAGACCATGCATGGGAGATCTGGTGCAAGTCAATCAATCAGCGTTCATCTGAGGGCAAAATCTGCATGATAACTTTCTGTTAGTTAGGCAGATGGCCAGGAGATTGCATCAGAGGAAAGCGAAAGGTGTTCTTCTCAAGCTGGACATCTCGCGAGCTTTCGACTCTCTGTCGTGGCCCTTTCTCTTCGAGGTGCTACGAGCCAAGGGCTTCCCGGAGAGATGGCTTTCATGGCTGGCGATCTTGCTTTCTTCTACGAGTTCTAGAGTGGTGACCAATGGGTGTGCGGGAGAGAAGTTCATGCATGCATGTGGGCTGCGGCAAGGGGAATCACTCTCACCAATGTTGTTCATGATTGCGATGGATGTCCTGACAGTGATTGTGGTGAAGGCTCATGAAGCTCAAGTCCTAAGTAAGATGAACTGCTGCAGCCCTTTGTAGCGCCTGTCTCTTTATGCGGATGATGTGGTCATGTTTATCAAGCCATTAAGGACAGACATTAGATTGGTGGAGGAGGTGCTGCACATCTCTGGCGTGGCTTTGGGTCTTAAAATTAACTTTGTGAAATCCTCGGCAATTCTGATCAGAGCCGAGGAAGGCGATGAAGATCTAGTTAGAAGTGCTATGCCTTGGAAGATCGATAGATTTCCGTGCAAATAACTAGGTCTGCAGTTGAGCATCAAACAACTTAAAAGATCGGAATAGCAACCGATGGTGGACGCTGCTATCAAAATTTTGCCAGGCTGGCAAAGAGGAATGATCACCAGGCCAAGCAGGCTCATCCTAGTCAACCAAGTTATGCGAGCCAGACCCATACACCATCTGATTGTCTCTGAAGCGCCTAAATGGGCATTGGGCAAGGTTGATAAGAGTTGCAGAGCATTCTTTTGGGCAGGTTCGGAGGAAGTAAGTGCAGGCAAGTGTGTGGTATCCTGGCGGAGGGTGTGCATACCAAAATGCCTTGGAGGGCTGGGAGTGATGGATCTGGGCAAACACGGCATGGCACTTCGCTTACGGTGGGAGTGGTGAAGAAGAACAGATAGATCTCGGCCATGGTAGGGGCCCAGTTTGATGCCAGACCGGAATGTGCAGCAAGCGTTCAACAGCCTAGTCAGTTGGAAACTTGGAGATGGCTCCCGCATTCTGTTTTGGAAGGATAGATGGATCAACGGTGCTTGCATTGCGGAGGTAGCGCCCTTGATCGTGGCCAATGTAAAGACCAAAGTGAGAAACAGGAGAGCAGTAAAGGAGGGATTGTCTTCCCATGCTTGGACTATGGACATCCCAGGAGAAATGTCCACTGTTGAATTGGCGCAGTTCATCCAATTATGGGAAGTGCTGATTGAGGTGCACCCGTCTCTGGATCAAGAGGGTGAGGCCGTTTGGCAGTGGTGTGCTGACAGGAAATACACGGCGGCATCGGCTTATAAAATGTTCTGTGAGGGAGGGATCCGGTTTCAGTCGTATAAAGGGATTTGGAAGAGCTGGGCGCTGTTATCCTGCAAAATATTTATGTGGTTGGCAGTACAATATCGAGTCTGGACCTCGGATAGAAGACTTAGACATGGCCTGCAAGAGGAAACCTCACCGTGCTATTTTTGTGACCAGGAGGAGGATACGGTGGATCACTTGCTCCTGCAATGTGTGTTCGCAAGGCACGTCTGGTATCTTTGCTTTGCCAAAGTTGGGGTCGAGCATGCAAACTTGCCCTCGGTCCAGTCTAGATTGGAAGAGTGATGGGAGACAAGTAGGAAGAGGATCATCAAAGCCAACAGAAGAGGATTTGACTCCTTCATCATGTTGATCTGCTGGACACTTTGGAAGCGGCGCAATGCACGAGTATTCGGGAATGCAAATGTAAGGGACGCTCAAGGAACCATGGAACTCATCTTCCAAGAGTTAAAGTTATGGAAATCGGCAGGAGGCTCGGGAGTGTCAACATTTTGTGAGTAGTCGCTTTTGAGAGTGGAGTGGAGTGGGTGTGATGCATCGATGTGTGATGCCGACCCCGTGTAACCTCTTGTAAATACTTTCTGCCTTCTATAAAGCTAAGGTACGCCATTGGCGTACTCTCGAAAAAAAAGAATTATTAAGCTCCCACTTGTGCAATCATTGCTGTCCTGAGTCGGCCATACATTTGGAATATATGATAGAATGATCCTACTATCTTATGGAGGGAAACAATTAGTAAGATTATAGAGCATATTTCATATCTTCCAAATTACTTAAAACTTTGGGTATGTTTTAAGTTAAATAAACTTCTTCAAGTTTGACTAAATCTATAGAAAAAGTGTTGAAGTTGTACATAAAAAAATATAGTATGCAAATATATTTGTAATACACTAATTTGTTGTCATAGATTTATATTTTTGTTGAGTTGGTCAAACTTAAAAAAGTTTGACTTAGGACAAACTCATCAAGTAATTATGAACTGAGGAATTACTTCAAATAAATAGATAAAAATATAGGTTCCAATTTGATTATCCATTTTAATACATTATTGTTTCATTTCCTCTTATATTGATGAAATCTACATCTAGGAACACATTCAACAAGAGAATTAAGATCACATGTGTAGCATGACTCATGGGTAGGATTCTTTCTAATAATCATCGACCCTAAATGAATGCATCCACATTCCTAACAAAGCCATGATTCTTGGCAGCAAAACTATGAGAAGTTGATTTGATCCATGTGGGAAAAGAGTTTATTGTCCAGGTATAAGTAGATCCACAATTCACATGTTTTTCTTCATATAAGGGCATCTCCAAAGTGGACCCGCAAACCTCCTGCAAGCCTGGCCAGGAGGATATGGGTAGCGGCGGTGTGGTGCGGTTCTTGCCAGGCGTCTGGCCTCATTTAAATAGCGAGCAGACGAGAGGAGCCAACCGGCGTTGTGTTCTAAAATGTCGGTCGGCTCACGGAAGGACGTGTTGCCGGCACACGCGCGGATTCAATGGAGGTAGGCCGAGCAGTCTAAAGCTGGTTGAATGTGGCGAGGAGGCATGTTCAGCCTGGCGTGCAGCCAGTGGGGCCCTCTTGGCCAACGCGCTGGTTCAATGCCTCCTCCAGTCAGAGGTCACGTCCGTGTGAGAGCAATCACTCCCTCTGGTCCTTTTTTGTTTGGATATAAGAAAATCTCATTTTGCATTAACATTTTACAAGTAAAATTCATGGACAAACTTTGATCCAAAATACGATGGGGACTAGTAAACCAGGGTGGAGGTAGTAGTGATGAATTCCATTTTCGCTCCATACCAATCGTTCTAATAGATAGTATAGCGCCATTGAAAATCGAAACTCTTACCCCACTAAAAAATGATATTTTAAACGTGGCAACTCGACTAGTGGCGATTGGCGAGCCACCGCCTCCAGGTCATTCACATGTGGTCCCCGACCATCAACTCCTATGGATAAATTATCATGCGAGTTGACTATTTCTACAAAGGTGCGCTCGACCATGTACCCAGTACCCATGCGTGCAGCAATCGTGCACCTATTGGTTTATTTGTTTACTGTGCCTCACGTAACTCTCATGTGTGTGAGACAGCGAGAGACCGACTGTGTGCATGCGCATCTTCTCTTTGTATATGTACTCCAACGTTTGTCCGGTGTCCAAAAATAATACATTAAGGCAATGTGCCAATGCGTTGCAACGCATCCAAAGTAGAGTAATGCATATTCACCAATTTGATAGAAAACAGTCTAGTTTTGATATCCACTAGCGAGAGGCACATGCATTGCACGGAACATCAAGATGCATTTATACGAGTTGTTTATCTTGTGGGAGAAAAAGATGAATGAGGGAAGGCCTTATCTGCAAATGTGGAGAGGGGTGCGGGTATCTTTTTGCAAAACTGCCATAGTTTGCTTTCTATCCATCAGATATAGATCGGAAGGTCTATATTGCAGGATGGTAGACACACCATCATCACCAACTTAGTTTTTTATAAGAGTAGAGAGTAGAGAAAAATATATTTTGATATACATATATCACTAAAAATATCTTATGTTTCACTCAAAATATATTCCTTTGGCTATTTTTATGAGATAAGGGAGGAATGTGGTAGGTTTCAAGGTTCAAGAAGTGGGACATTGTTGCAAAAAGCGCATGTGTGTGAGAGAAACAGGGAGATAGGAGGAGGAAAGAGTGTGTGTGTGACAAAGACATGAAGTGCGAGAGGTATTACCATAAAATGAGGCGATTGTGTGCATGTGCATGATCGAGAGGGCGTGTCTCAAGAAGGGACGAAAAATCTACATAGATATAAGGAGCGAAAATGTGCGGTAGATGGATAAACCTATCTAGAGGCGGGTCGATCAATGTATGTGAGAGAGATACGAGTCGGGGGTGTGAAAGCGAGAGTTTTAGGTGTGTGAGGGAGAGACGGTAGTCGGTAGGGGGTCCAAAGCGGGAGTTGTATGTGTGTGAGTGTGTGTGTGTGTGTGAGAGAGAGAGAGAGGGGGGGGGAGAGAGTTTGTCTGATCGGTAAAAAAATGAATAATGTTAGTTTTGGAACGGAGATGAAGATGGAAAGGAGACCCCAACAAACAGTGTGTGTGCGGGGGAGGTAATTTTAGTGGTAGGAATCGTATCTAGAAAGATATAGGGTGCGTGAGAGAGCCCTGGAGAGAAAGGCAAAGTGAAAGACGAGTGAGAGTGTGTGTGGTGGTGAGAAAGAAAGCTTACGTGGCTATAGTGACACCAGGGAACGATAGACATGAGAGATAATGAAAACCGTGTAATCTGAATATAGTGAGAGTGTGACACTTCTCGAGGGAGACAGCGAGAGACCGTGTTTGCAAAAAAGGGATAAGCATGTAGTGAGCATGCGGGTGAGATGGATAAAACAGAGTGATAGCTACATGAAGGAGCACACGATAGAGACCTAGAGAGAGATGGGCATGAAACAAGATGCAAATATTTAGTTGTGCGTATAGAAGATGTCAACATAAAAGGAATTCAAAAAGTTCAATTCCAGGTGATGGTACATGTAATTCATACTCAAATCAAAATTGATCTATCAAACATGCATACTAATTTGAATTTGCATGTGTGTATGTCATAAAATATATTGACATTACCGATCAATACATTTGAGTTGAACATAATTTGGTTTCAAAAATTTGAATTCAAAGTTGAACATAATTTGGTTTAAAAAATTTGAATTCAACCTTATGCTTTTGAGATCATTGCATTTGTAAATCATATTTTATATATAAAGGAGCATAATTCTTTGTTATGCTTTTGAAAGTATATATAAAAAATGATGTATATAGATTTGTATTCGAATACAAAATGGATCATGCTCGAAAAAATTCAAAATGGACTCGAATTGAGTTGGCACGGTAAACATGCACTCTTTTTCTGCAAAAATTTGAACGAAGCGGGGAAACTTGCAGTAACCACCCAAAACCAAAATCTGCGAGATGGAAATTACTGCCTATCCCTGACACGCAAAGCCTATCAGCTCGATTTCTATAGGTTTCAATATAGGGGTAGGCTTGTAATTTCACTCAAATGTGACATAACTGCCTCCGCCTCTCACCTCCCTAGATTTCATACACGGTAGACGCCAAAACACAGTTTCTCCTCGGCCGAAATCACCCTCACCTCCCCGGTTCATACACGGTGGGCGCCAAAACAAACTCTCCTTGATCGAAATCTCCATCAGCAAATATTCGGTGTATGCGAGATTACCATCCTATCCCCAACCGGCTAATATTGCTGTGATGTAGGAAATATTAAATGGGGGCTAAGTTTGTAAATTTCCTCGCATTTGAGACAAGCAAGCCCTAAAGACATGGTTCCCCCTACCTCTCTCCCTCCATTTCCCCATTCGTACTCCGTGGGCACCAAAACACACTCTCCACCCCAGTCTCCTCCGTCTGCCACCCCATCCACCGCCGTCCTCCTCCACCATGCCAGAGCCGATACCCCGGCACTGATACGTCTCCATCGCATCCACTTTTCCAAACACTTTTGCCCTTGTTTTGGACTCTAAGTTGCATGATTTGAATGGAACTAACCCCGACTGGCGTTGTTTTCAGCAGAATTGCCATGGTGTTATTTTTGTGCAGAAAAAAAGTTCTGGAATGACCTGAAAATCAACGGAGATTACTTGTGGAATATATAAAAAATACTGGAAGAAAGATCCACGTCAGGGGGCCCACACCCTGTCCACAAGGGTGGGGGGCACGCCCTACCCCCCTGGGCGTGCCCCTGCCTCATGGGCCCCTGATACGTCTCCAACGTATCTATAATTTTTGATTGCTCCATGCTATATTATCTACTGTTTTGGACTATATTGGGCTTTATTTTCCACTTTTATATTATTTTTGGGACTAACCTATTAACCGGAGGCCCAGCCCAGAATTGCTGTTTTTTTGCCTATTTCAGTGTTTCGAAGAAACAGAATATCAAACAGAGACCAAACGGAATGAAACCTTCGGGAACGTGATTTTCTCACCGAACGTGATCCAGGAGACTTGGACCCTACGCCAAGGCATTAGAGAGGCGGTCACGAGGGTGGGGGGCGCCCCCCTAGGGCGCGCCCCCTGCCTCGTGGGCCCCTCGGAGCTCCACCGACGTACTTCTTCCTCCTATATATACCTACGTACCCCCAAACGAACAGGGACGGAGCCAAAAACCTAATTCCACCGCCGCAACTTTCTGTATCCACAAGATCCCACCTTGGGGCCTGTTCCGGAGCTCCGCCGAGAGGGCCGTCATCACGGAGGGCTTCTACATCATCATAGCCTCTCCGATGAAGTGTGAGTAGTTTACCTCAGACCTTCGGGTCCATAGTTAGTAGCTAGATGGCTTCTTCTCTCTCTTTGGATCTCAATACAAAGTTCTCCCCCTCTCTTGTGGAGATCTATTCGATGTAATCTTCTTTTTGAGGTGTGTTTGTTGAGACCGATGAATTGTGGGTTTATGATCAAGTCTATCTATGAATAATATTGAATCTTCTCTGAATTCTTTTATGTATGATTAGTTATCTTTGCAAGTCTCTTCGAATTATCCGTTTGGTTTGGCCAACTAGATTGGTAGTTCTTGCCATGGGAGAAGTGCTTAGCTTTGGGTTCGATCTTGCGGTGTCCTTTCCCAGTGACAGAAGGGGCAGCAAGGCACGTATTGCATCGTTGCCATCGAGGATAACAAGATGGGGTTTATTTCATATTGCATGAATTTATCTCTCTACATCATGTCATCTTGCTTAAAGCGTCACTCTGTTTTTAACTTAATACTCTAGATGCATGCTGGATAGTGGTCGATGAGTGGAGTAATAGTAGTAGATGCAGAATCGTTTCGGTCTACTTGTCACGGACATGATGCCTATATACATGATCATGCCTAGATATTCTCATAACTATGCTCAATTCTGTCAATTGCTCAACAGTAATTTGTTCACCCACCGTAGAATACTTATGCTCTTGAGAGAAGCCACTACTGAAACCTATGGCCCTCGGGTCTTTTCTCATCATATCAATCTCCATCAATTTAATCTTGTTTTGCTTTTACTTTGCTTTTTACCTTTCACTTTGCATCTTTATACCAAAAATACCAAAAATATTATATCTATCAGATCTCACTCTCGTAAGTGACCGTGAAGGGATTGACAACCCCTAATCGTGTTGGTTGCGACTAGCTATCGTTTTGTGCAGGTACAAGGGACTTGAGCGTGGCCTCCTACTGGATTGATACCTTGGTTCTCAAAAACTGAGGGAAGTACTTACGCTACTCTGCTGCATCATCCCTTCCTCTTTGGGGAAATCCAACGCAAGCTCAAGAGGTAGCAGCCCCGTGACGCTCCACCGACCTCAACCTTGACTCCATATATTTACTTTCGGGGAGGAAAAAATCATAGAGAAGGATTCATCGCGTTTTACGATACAGAGCTGCCGCCAAGCCCTAAACTCTCTCGGGAGGGCTGATCTGGAGTCCGTTCGGGGCTCCAGAGAGGGGAATCCGTCGCCATCGTCATCATCAACCTTCCTCCATCACCAATTTCATGATGCTCACCATCGTGCGTGAGTAATTCCATCGTCGGCTTGTTAGACGGTGATGGGTTGGATGAGATTTATCATGTAATCGAGTTAGTTTTGTTAGGATTTGATCCCTAGTATCCACTATGTTCTGAGATTGATGCTTAATGCTTATCAGTAGGGCCTGAGTGCCATGATTTCAGATCTGAACCTATTATGTTTTCATGAATATATGTGAGTTCTTGATCCTATCTTGCAAGTCTATATTCACCTATTATGTGTTATGATCCGTTAACCCCGGAGTGACAATAATCGGGATACTTACCGGTGATGACCGTAGTTTGAGGAGTTCATGTATTCACTATGTGTTAATGCTTTGGTCCGGTACTCTATTAAAAGGAGGCCTTAATATCCCTTAGTTTCTAATAGGACCCCGCTGCCACGGGAGGGTAGGACAAAAGATGTCATGCAAGTTCTTTTCCATAAGCACATCTGACTATATTCGGAATACATGCCTACAATACATTGATGAACTGGAGCTAGTTCTGTGTCACCCTATGTTATAACTGTTGCATGATTGATCGCATCCGACATAATTATCCATCACTGATCCAATGCCTTTGAGCTTTTCATATATTGTTCTTCGCTTATTTACTTTTCCATTGCTACTGTTACAATCACTACAAAACCCAAAAATATTACTTTTGCTACTGTTACTTTTGATATCGTTACCAGTACTATCATATTACTTTGCTACTAAATAGCTTGCTGCAAATATTGAGTTTCTAAGTGTGGTTGAATTGACAACTCAGCTGCTAATACTTGATAATATTCTTTGGCTCCCCTTGTGTCGAATCAATAAATTTGGGTTGAATACTCTACCCTCAAAAACTGTTGCGATCCCCTATACTTGTGGGTTATCAAGAACATTTTCTGGCGTCGTTGCTAGGAAGCATACCTCTATTCTTTGAGTCACTTGGGATTTATATCTGCTTATCATTATGAAGAACTTGAAAGATCAATGAACCAAGATTTTCCCCTCAACTACGAGGGGAGGTAAGGAACTACCATCTAGCTTTGCACTTGATTCACCTTCTATTTTGAGTAAATTTGCGACACCTACACATGCTATTGATTCTGATAGGTCGCATCTTATTGATGATGCCACTTCTGCTTTGCATGATACTTATGATGAAACTACTTCTATGCTTGATACTACTGTGCCACTTGGTGAATTTCTTGATGAACTTGCTAGGGCTAGAGAGAATGAAATTATTGAAACTGATAATATTGATGAAAGTGATGATGAAGATTCTCCCCCTAGATATGAATTGCCTGTTGTTCCTGAGGGTTATGTTATGGATGAAGAAACTGCTAGAGATTTTCTTGCTTGCAATGATAGAAGTGATCTTAAGAAACTATTAGCTAGGCTGAAAGAAAAATCTCTGAATGCTAGAATGAAATATGATCCTGCTTATGCTACTTCACCTATCTTTATTACTGATAAGGATTATGATTTCTCTGTCGATCCCGAGTTAATTAGTTTGGTTGAATCTGATCCTTTCTATGGCTATGAATCTGAAACTCTTGTGGCACATCTTACTAAATTAAATGATATAGCTACCCTGTTTACTAATGATGAGAAAACTCGCTACTATTATATCCTTAAATTATTTCCGTTCTCATTAAAGGGTGATGCTAAGATATGGTTTCATTCTCTTGATCCTGGATGTGTGCGTAGTCCCCAGGATATGATTTACTACTTCTCTGCTAAATATTTCCCCGCTCATAAGAAACAAGCTGCTTTAAGGGAGATATATAATTTTGTGCAAATTGAAGAAGAGAGTCTCCCACAAGCTTGGGGGAGGCTTCTCCGATTACTTAATGCTTTGCCTGATCATCCTCTCAAGAAAAATGAAATACTTGATATCTTTTATAATGGACTAACCGATGCTTCCAGAGATTACCTGGATAGTTGTGTTGGTTGTGTTTTCAGGGAAAGAACTATTGATCAAGCTAAATTGCTATTAAATAATATGTTGACTAATGAAAATAATTGGACACTTCCTGAACCAACTCCCAAGCCAACTCCGAAGAAAAGGGGTATTCTATTTCTCAGTCCTGAAGATATGCAAGAGGCAAAGAAATCAATAAAAGAAAAAGGTATTAAAGCTGAAGATGTTAAGAGTTTACCACCTATTTAAGAAATACATGGTATTAATTTGCCTCCTGTTGAAGAAACACATGGTCTTGATAACCCGACACAGGTAGTAAAGGTAAATTCTCTCTATAGATTTGATGAGGTGATATTCCTCGTAATAAGTCTGCTAGCCAATGCTTAGATGAGTTTGATAATTTTATTGTTAAACAAGAAAACTTCAATGCTTATGTTGGTAGACAATTGAAACATAATGCTTATATGATCGAACACTTGGTTGATTATATGGCTAGTGTTAAAGGTGAACTTAAACTTATTAGTAAACATGCTTCTATGGTTACCACCCAAGTAGAACAAGTACTTAAAGCTCAGAATGGTTTGCTCAATGAATTAAAAAACAAGAAAAATGGTAATGATGTTAGAGTTATGACTAGAGGTGGTAAAATGACTTAGGAACCTTTGTATCCTGAAGGCCACCCTAAGAGAATTGAGCAAGATTCTCAGAGAATTAATATTGATGCACCTAGTCCTTCTAAAAGGAAGAAAAAGAAAAATGATAGGGCTTTGCATGCTTCTAGTGAACATGTTATTGACACACATGAGAATCCCAATGATTTTTCTGTTTCTGATGCTGAAACATAATCTGGTAATGAACATGAACCTAGTGATAATGTTAATGATGATGTTCATGTTGATGCTCAACCTAGCAATGATAATGATGTAGAAATTGAACTTGTTGTTGATCTTGATAACCCACAATCAAAGAATCAACATTGTGATAAGAGAGACTTTGTTGCTTGGAAGAACGGTAAAGAAAGAGAACCATGGGTTCAGAAACCCATGCCCTTTCCTCCTAAACCATCCAAGAAAAAGGATGATGAGGATTTTGAGCGCTTTGCTGAAATGATTAGACTTATCTTTTTGCGTATGCGTTTGACTGATATGCTTAAAATGAATCCTTATGCTAAGTATATGAAAGATATTGTTGCTAATAAGAGAAAGATACCGGAAGCTAAAATTTCCACCATGCTTGCTAATTATACTTTTAAGGGTGGAATACCAAGGAAACTTGGAGATCCAGGAGTACCAACTATACCATGCCCCATTAAAAGAAACTATGTTAAAACTGCTTTATGTGATCTTGGAGCCGGTGTTAGTGTTATGCCTCTCTCTTCATATCGTAGACTTGATTTGAATAATCTGACACCTACTGAAATATCTTTGCAAATGGCTGATAAATCAACTGCTATACCTGTCGGTATTTGTGAGGATGTGCCTGTTGTGGTTGCAAACGTTACTATTTTAACGGACTTTGTTATTCTTGATCTTCCCGAGGACGATAGTATGTATATTATTCTTGGAAGACCCTTTTTGAATACTGTAGGGGATGTCATTGATTGCAGGAAAGGCAATGTCACTTTTCATGTTAATGGTGATGAGCATACGGTACACTTTCCGAGGAAACAACCTCAAGTCCACAGTATCAATTCTATTGGAAAAATTTCAACAATCACTATTGGAGGTTTTGAATTTCCTCTTCCTACTGTCAAGAAGAAATATGATATTCTTATTGTTGGGGACATGCATATCCCCGTTGAGGTAACATAGTGTTATTCGAAAATTCTCCGACTTCATGTTATTCGAAATGAGTTTGTTAACAAGACCTGATCAACCTTGTTAGTGGATTCCTTTTGATGAGCATGAGATGGATGAATTTAGAAAACACAACTTTCTGTACCCTCCTTTTACTTTCTGTTATTTATATTAAATAAAGCAAACATAGTATTTTCTGTCTGTTTTCTGAATTATCCATGCAATAAAAAACACCCCGAACATAAAAGTTCTCCAAATGCCCTGAAATTTAAATATGATTTTTTCTAGAATATTTGAGAATATCTAGCACTGAGAACACACCAGGGGAGCAAGCACCTGGGCACGAGGGTCCAAGGCGCGCCCTACCCCCTGGGAGCGCCCCCTGCCTCGTGGGCGCATGGTGGCTCCCCTCCACTTATTCCAGCTAGCACACACTCCTTCTTACTCCCAAAAAAATCACCAACCAGCTCAAACCCGAGTTCTTGCTCATCTTGCTGCCATTTTCGATCTCCTAGCTCAAAGCTCCATTCACAAGACTACTTTGGGGGATTGTTCTTTGGTATGTGACTCCTCCAATGGTCCAATTAGTTTTTGTTCTAGTACTTTATTCATTGCAAATTTTTGCTGCTTAGGTGACCCTGTTCTTGAGCTTGCATGTCAAATTTATATGGTCAAAAGTAGTTTTAATGCATGATATTGCCTCTAGGCACTTGTAGGAGTAGTTGCTATCAATATTGTTGAGTTTGGTCCACTTTTGTTTTGAGCTACTAAAAATTTCAGAGGAATAAATATGTTTAGGAAAATGTACCAAGGTGGTTCTTCAAGGAAGCAAGGACCCAGACCCGCAATACGCGATGCGGACGAGGAACCACCAAGAGAAGCTCAAGTGCGGCCTTGTGAATGACCGTCAGACGATTTCATGGTCCGAGCAGGAATTAAGGAGGAATTTGATGCATATACGCATAATGCTGAACTCGAGGGCTTCGTGCTAGATAAGTGCCCTCAATACTATCACCTAACTGATTCCTTTGTGAGAAGGTTCAAATTTTCATCTTCATGTAATTCTCACATTGTCCTATTTGATCTTTATGATAAATCATATACCATGGACTTAGAAGATTTTAACACTGCTTGTAAACTTCCACAGTGGGGTAATGTTAGTGAACCTGGCAAATCTGAATATAGAGACTTTATTGCTAGTATAGCTGTGGGGGAATCTAGGAAATCACGCAAGCTACCATAGGGAGCATTCATTTTCCTGCTATACATTATTTCACTCTCTTCATAGGTAGGTGCATAAATGGTAAGGATGAAGCATGCCACATGTGTGTCCCTGATCTTAGTGTTCTCAAGAGTGCTGTATTAGGAGATAGACAATACAACTTGGGGGCCATTGTTGCACGTAGGTTGCATAATAATCGTATTCATGGAGATTTCTTTGGTGGAATTTATGCAACTCGTATAGCTAACTTTCTTGAGATACCCATACGTGGATATGATATTGAGTTGCCTCTTGCTTATTTAGATTATGATGCTATGGTTCGTCATTAGTTTGTTGAGAGGAACGACCAGTCCCTCCAGTACCGACTAATCTTTGACAGACGACGCACCTATCACGTCGCTCTTCCTACTCCCGCTTTCTTTGACTTTCAAGCAAAGGGGAGATATTTTATAACCAGTGAGGAGGTGACCGAGTACGAAAGAAGCGTGGAGACAGCTCGCCTCCAAGCTGCAGCTCATCAGGCAATTGCCGCTGCATCTCGGTACGATCCCAACTATAACTTTAGATATCCGCCAGGCCAGCAGTGGCCATAGACCAACTTAGGCCAAAAGCCTATGCTTGGGGGAGTATGTATCTCTCACCGACATTACATTCCTGTTCACACACTCATGCTAGTTGTCGGTGCTCATACTTTTTCATTGTAATATCCATGCTAGTTTATTTCCCTTTTTTATGCTTTCTTCTTGTGTGTTTGATAAACCTTAAGAAAAATCAAAAAAAATAGTTGTAGCTTTTAGTTAGTTTATTTTCCATGCCTGTAGTAGTAGTAACTAAAAAGAAAACCCAAAAAGATTTCTCATTTTTTTGCTTGTTGGGACCTTTTTCGTGTAAATAGTTTTATTTATTTTCTTGTTCTTTGGGAGTTGAGAGGAGAAGACCATAATGAAAATGTTGAGTGGCTCTCGTATGGATTATTGTTGATCTAACAAAGAGCCCATATTACCTTGTCTTCTCTCTTGAATTGAATGCTTGCAGATTCCAGCTTAGTCCAATGCACATGCACTATTGTTATTAACCACACTATTCGGTCGTGCAAGTGAAAGGCAATAATGATGATTATATGATGAACTTATTGAGATGAGAAAAGCTGGTACGAACTCGACCTCTCTTGTTTTTGTAAATATGATTAGTTCATCATTCCTGATTCAGCCAATTATGAATAAACATGTTTGCAATGACAATTAGAGATTGTAGTTGCTTATGCCATGCTTAATTAGCTAGGAGCTTATAATGGTTTACCTTGCGTGCCAACATGCTATTAAAATGGTTGTGATGTGGTATGATAGGGTGGTATCCTCTTTTGAATGATTCAAGTGGCTTGACTTGGCACATGTTCATGCATGTACTTGAAACAAAATCAAAATAGCCTCTACGATATTTATGTTCATGGTGCATTATATCCTACTCATGCTTGCATTCGGTGTTGATTAATTTTAATGCATGTTCATGACTATTGTCGCTCTCTAGCTGGTCGCTTCCTAGTCTTTTCCTAGCCTTTACTTGTACTAAGCGGGAATACTGCTTGTGCATCCAACTCCATAAACCCCAAAGTTGTTCCATATGAGTCCACCATACTTACCTATATACGGTATCTACCTGTCGTTCCAAGTAAATTTGTATGTGCCAAACTCTAAACCTTCAAATAAACATTCTGTTTTGTATGCTCGAATAGCTCATGTATCAACTAGGGTTGTCTGTATCTTCCATGCTAGGCGGGTTATTCTCAAGAGGAGTGGACTCCGCTCCTCACTCACGAGAAAATGGCTGGTCACCGGGATGCCCAGTCCCATGCTTTATGCAAATCAAATCAAAATAACTGCAAACAAAACTCCCCCGAGACTCTTGTTAGTTGGAGGCACTCGTTGTTTCGAGCAAGCCATGGATTGATGCTTGTTGGTGGAGGGGGAGTATAATGTGTGTAGCATGGAAGATATCGAGATCTCTCGGTTGTTATGTTGACAATTTAAGTATGCCGCTCAAAATATTATTCATATCTATTTCAAAACCAAGCTCTGGCACCTCTACAAATCCCTGCTTCCCTCTATGAAGGGCCTATCTATTTACTTTTATGTTTAGCCATCATCCTCTTATTAAAAAGCACCAGTTGGAGAGCACCTCTATCATTTGAATCCATTACTGCTAGTTTACATTGAGTATGACCGTGACCAGATCTCTTTTACCATGAATTACAATGTCTAGTCAGTCCTTGATCTTTAAAGGTGCTCTGCATTTATGTTTTGCGGTCTCAGATAGGGCTAGCGAGATACCATCTTGTCATACCATGTCATGATTATTTTGAGAAAGTGTTGTCATCCGAGATTTATTATTATTGCTCGCTAGTTGATTATGCCATTGATATGAGTAAACATGAGACCTAAATGTTATTGTGAATATGGTTAGTTCATAATCTTTGCTGAAAACCTGAATGTTGGCTTTACATATTTACAACAACAAGAGCAAACAGAGTTTGTAAAAGTTTTTCTTTATCACTTTCAGTTTATCAACTGAATTGCTTGAGGGCAAGCAAAGGTTTAAGCTTGGGGGAGTTGATACGTCTCTGTCATATCTACTTTTCCAAACACTTTTGCCCTTGTTTTGGACTCTAACTTGCATGATTTGAATGGAACTAACCCGGACTGACGTTGTTTTCAGAAGAATTGCCATGGTGTTATTTTTGTGCAGAAATAAAAGTTCTCGGAATGACCTGAAAATTAACGGAGATTATTTTGGAATATATACAAAATACTGGAAGAAAGATCCACGTTAGGGGGCCCACACCCTGTCCACGAGGGTGGGGGGCGTGCCCTACCCCCTGGGCGCGCCCCCTGCCTCGTGGGCCCCCTGACGCTCCACCGACCTCAACCTTGACTCCATATATTTACTTTCGGGGAGCAAAAAATCATAGAGAAGGATTCATTGTGTTTTATGATACGGAGCCGCTGCCAATCCCTAGACTCTCTCGGGAGGGCTGATCTCGAGTCCGTTTGGGGCTCCGGAGAGGGGAATCCGTTGCCATCGTCATCATCAACCTTCCTCCATCACCAATTTCATGATGCTCACCGCCGTGCGTGAGTAATTCCATCGTAGGCTTGCTAGACGGTGATGGGTTGGATGAGATTTATCATGTAATCGAGTTAGTTTTGTTAGGGTTTGATCCCTAGTATCCACTATGTTCTGAGATTGATGTTGCTATGACTTTGCTATGCTTAATGCTTGTCACTACGGCGTGAGTGCCATGATTTCAGATCTGAACCTATTATATTTTCATGAATATATGTGAGTTCTTGATACTATATTGCAATTCTATAGTCACCTATTATGTGTTATGATCCGTTAACCCCGAAGTGACAATAATCGGGATACTTACCGGTGATGACCGTAGTTTGAGGAGTTCATGTATTCACTATGTGTTAATGCTTGGGTCCAGTACTCTATTAAAAGGAGGCCTTAATATCCCTTAGTTTCCAATAGGACCCCGCTGCCATGGGAGGGTAGGACAAAAGATGTCATGCAAGTTCTTTTCTATAAGCACGTATGACTATATTCGGAATACATGCCTACATTACATTGATGAACTAGAGCTAGTTCTGTATCACCCTATGTTATGACTGTTATATTTTTTCATGAATACGCTCGAAGGCGTATCATTGCATTGATAGGTAGGAGAGAGTACAAGGGTGTGTGGTTACCCCAAGGCATACACGACTAGGGCGCCCTCGAGGTTACCTATGAGCATAGGAGGGGGTTGCTCAGCCCAACAGGAGGTTAGGTTACAGGAATTATCCTATCTAGACCCTTGGCACCAGCACGTGCCCATCGTTTGGCTTCGTCTTTGATGGCATTGGTGAGGTTGTCGTTGGAATGTTGCTCGCCGTCGAAGATGATTGCGTTCCTGTGCTTCCAGATGAACCAAGCAGTGATGGTGGCGAGGGAGGCAAAACCCTTGCGCAGCTGCGACGGGGCTGAGGTGGCACACTCCAACCACCAGTCGAAGAAGGTGGGCACAACTCAGCTGCTAATACTTGAGAATATTCTTTGGCTCCCCTTGTGTCAAATCAATAAATTTGGGTTGAATACTCTACCGTCAAAAACTGTCGCGGTCCCCTATACTTGTGGGTTATCAGACACCATCGTCCATTACAAGAGATTGACCTCTCTCATCCACGGCTTCAGACCAAGATCCTTACGTCGCGTCCTCTCGCTTCATACGCACTTTCGTCCACCTTGCCGAGGCTGCTCGTACGACCGCCTCGTCCATCGCGCCGGGATATTTCCCTCGCTGCCACCGTCTGCCCTCCTAGATCTGCTTCCATGCCACCGACAGCCATCGCTACCACAACACCCTCAACGCCTCAGCAGATGCTTACACGACGCCACACCAGAGGCAGTACTCTTTCGTATCTGCTCAAGTTATTTATCTCAACAAGAAAATAGACCGCCACTGCTTTACTGTGATTTCTTATCCATCACTTAGAATCTTACTTGTTAGTTGAAACCAAACATTGGTTGTGAAGTTGCCTTTGACCGGTTTGCACCTTCAGATCCGCCATGGCACGCTCACAACTATACTCGCAATGCTTATGGTTTTCCCCTTTTATATTCCACATTAGCTTAAATCACAGTCGACTGAATTTCAATTTGGGGCCAGTCCATTTTTTAGAGCTCGCCGGAGGGAAAGAAGGGGCTCGCCGGAGGGCTGCCCCATTATCTATCTTAGGGTTTCAAGTGGGTACACTAGTTGTGGGGAGCTATCGTCGGGCTATGGTGTGGCCTAG
>NC_041386.1:297545142-297637718 GCF_002162155.2 Triticum dicoccoides | reverse complement strand
CGGGGGCGGCGGAAGACCGGAGGTGGTGGGAGGTTCAGGGGAGTGTGGGGGTCGGTGGTTCAGCCTGCGGCCCGTGTGGTGGTCCGTAGGGGAAGAATAAAAGGTGAGGAATAATAAGGGTTAGGAGACATAGGATCTTCATCCAACCACCTGAAATGGTCGACTGACCCAAATGACGGAAGTTAGGCGACTTGCTGTAGAGATTCCCATATATTCAGTACCATCATCGTAGGTGCTTTGAGACGTATGTGAAAGCAGTGCTCCTTAAGACATCAAGCTAAACAACATGCCACTCATAATTCCAAACTTAGTCGCTCAAATACGAATCTGATATGATGCTGACATGCACTAAAACAGAGAATGTTTAATTGGTCAGCTAATGTTCCTACTTTACATTCGAAAAGCACATGCGCCACATATTAAGGGACAGTAGGGAGTTGCATTCTTTATGCGCTTTGGTTCATCATGTGTGGGCAACTAACATTTTATTATCCAAAATCTGCTTGCTCTTCTTTAGCATGCTCCTCTTGTGTTCTTCTTTTATAAGTACTCTCTCCGTTCCTAAATATAAGTCTTTGTAGAGATTCCCCCATGGACCACATACGGAGAAAAATGAGAAAAATGAGTGAATCTACACTCTCCGTATGTGATCCATAGTGGAATCTCTACAATGACTTGTATTTAGGAATAGAGGGAGTATAATAGTTGTACATTATGTTCCTTGTAGTGAACAAGAGCAGGGACATTTGCAGTGTATAGGTCTATTTCGTCACTTGTCATGGACGCTTTCAACTCTTCACGTTGGTATTCATGTCGCTTTTCATGGACGCTTTCAACTCTTTGTATTCGGCCATATGTGTCGCCTTTCAGAGTTAGACTGATAGTAACAGTACTGCACCTTCATTTGTAGAGATCTGGTATCCGAAGCCTTTCTAGCCATACTGACAATACTAGCACATCTTTTCCAGCAAGTTCCACTTTCCTGATTTTACTCTTGATGCTTAGGGTTTTCCCATTATATCTACACTATGATTAGTGTAGGTGCTTTGTGTCCTACTAGCAGCAATCCACCCTTTAAAGCTAAATAACACACCAATCAACCAATCATAATTCCAAAGCTTAGTTGTTCCAATACGAATGTGACATGATATTCATATTAGTTAACAGACATACATTTAATTGGTCAGCTAATGCTCCTACTTGAGTTTCCAAATGCCCGTGGCCACATAGCGAGAGACATCATGGAATTGCATTTCTTTGGATGCTCTGATTCATCATGGGTGGCAACCAATATTGTATAGAAATAAATGGAATCTCCATGATATGCTTCCTCTTGTATTCTTTAACATGTTCCTATTCTATTCTTCTTTAATAAGTACAGCATGTTCCTCGTCAAGAAGGTAAGCATGGACATCTATAGTCGACAGGTCTATTTGGCCGCTTCTGCAAGTTACTTTCAGCAATTCAAGTTGGTCTGCCATAATATCCAGGAAATGCTGAGAGCTGTGCAGGCTTTGAGAGATTAGACTGATAGTAACAGTAGTGCGCTTTCAGGTGAATAGAGCTGGCCTGTAGGTGATCGATAGGCACTCGATTAGTAGCGGCAATAAAACCCCATATTTTCCAGCCAGTTCCACTTCCCTTATTTATTTATGATGCTTATGGTGTCCCCCTTTTATCGAGACTACAATCTACGTAGTGGCTTTGTGTCATAATAGCAGCACTCCATCCTTCAAGCGAAACTACATGCCACTCATATTTCCAAAACTTACATTTAATTGGTCAGCTAATGTTACTATGTGAGTTTTGAAATGCATGTGCGCCACATACAGAGACATGTCGGAATACTATTTCTTTGTGAACTCTCGTTGTCATGGTTTCGCAATAAACTTTCAATACAGTATAGTTTGAACCTATCATCTGCCAACTATCCTTACTTCTAGAGCTCCCAACAGGGAGCCTGTTTTTTGTGTAGTTCCGCCAGATTATATTATTGTACACACCAAATTACAGCACACAAGGGCTCTCTCATCCAAATCCAGTGATAGCACACAAGGGTTTACAAGGAGCCCATATTATATTAGAATATCCTCTGCATTACAAAGATAATCTCACTACTATTTATTTTGTCATGTTTCTCAGATATTGAACAAAATCACAATGAATATGAGAATGCGCACATCAAAATAGTATCGCAGAACAATGCAACGACTAACAAACATGGCATCAAGGCATCGAGTTCCATTATGGATGGAATGAAGCCCAACGCAGCGCACCTACAAATTTGTGTTTAGAATATGATTGTAATGACTATTTTGAGCTCAAGGAGTCAAAGGCAGATGGCCTATCCTGTTCACCCTACAAGGCGTCTGTTCTAATTTGGCAAGGTTTTATTGGTTGCACGTAACTTGTGTAAGCTGTCTTGCGTTTCTTCTGCTTCTTTGCACCGTCATCTGCTTAGTTTACTCATCATATATGTGAAGTTGCCATGCCCACCCATTATCAATACACATTCCATTTGTCATCATACCATGTTTTTCCATTCAAATGTTGTTCTTGTGTATTAGACATCCAAAAGGAAGAGAGTGGTTGTAGAACCTGAAGGTGTAGTAGCAAAGTCCTTGAAAAAGGTGGTGGTACAGCAGAAATCAGACAACACCCCACTTATATTGGCGATAGAACCTGTGCCACAAAACCTAGGATATCACAACTATGTTGCTCGCTGCTTTGCTCTTGTTAGTACCTATTGTCTTGTATCACTGTACTTACATTCATACCTGGTTGATTATGTGACATCCGTGTGCATGATAACCTGCATATCCACTGTTATCTCCTAATTATCAGATCTATATTAATGCTTACATTAGTGTAGAATAAACCCAATGCTTATGAAGAAGTTTAGCTCTACATTGTTCTTGTAAGTATCTGTTGTCCTTTATCACTGTACTTATACCGTCAGCTAGTTGTTATCACTTTGCAGCTTATTTTCCCTTAGTATCCATTTTGTACACATCAGATCTATGTTTACTCTTACCAAAATGTTGAATAAAACCAATGCCACTGAAGATGTTTAGCTCTACATTACTCTTTTCAGTACCTTTTGGCTGTATGCTATACCTACATTTATAGCTAGTTGCTTATGTAGAATCACTCTACATCTTAACTTAAATAATCTCCATTTGTTCCTATATTATCACTTCTATATTTACTCTTAACAAAATGTAGAATAAAGGCAATGCTTATGAAGAAGATTGTTTGGTAAACTTCTTGAATTGGCCCCCCATCAACATGGAAAAGGGTTTATAGACCCAGTCTTCATTACTAATGTAAGTTTGTCCTTCTCGAGCCTTCTAACTTTGTTGTGTATATTTGGATAGCAATGACTGTAATTGCTGCTTATTTTCTTTTGCATCAAATTGCATGTTTAAAGTTTATTATGAAGAAGTTCATAGACATACGTTTCTCCTTCTCAATTTTAGTTTTTAGTTGTACAACCCACTTCCTTATTCATACCATGTAAATTAAACTAAACGTAGCAATTGATCTTCCTTAGCACTACATGTATGCTTATGTTGTTGATCTGTAATACAGTGGTGTGGTCAAACTACCAACTCCAGGACAATGTCATATCCTGCTATGTCTTAACTATGAACAATGCATATTATGTTCATGTTATTTAAATCGTATCTCTTTATTTACCAATCTGAAATGGGATAAATTGACAGTACACTCACCATTGATGCTTATACATTCTTTAGCACTTCATGTATGCTTGTGTTCTTCATCTGTAATCCAGTGGTGTGGTGAAACTGGCCACTCCTGCACAATGCCATTTCCTGCCATGTCTTAACTGTGAACAATTATTATTCTATTTTAATCCAGGTCTCTTTATTTTCCACTAAGAAATGGGATGAATCGACAACACTGTTGCTTATATGTGCAGCATGTTATCTGTCTGCTTTTTTCTTTTTCAGGGTGATATCACTGACTTCAAGAACTGCCGTTGATGCTATGTAGCTAGAGTTGGATATAAGCATCAAACAAGTGCAGTCATCAGCTTGCTCAGCTGCTTCCGCTGCAGCTCCCAGGCAGGGCTAACCTTTCTAGAACTGTGTTGAAGCACTGTTGGTTCTGTATATTATTTTAGGCGGCGTGTTTATTTGCACTAGTGGCGACCTTTGATGCCTAGTGTATGTAATCTGCTGCCTGGTTGCGCTTTATTATCGCTGGCGGGGAACTTTTATGCCAAGTGCAAGTAATATGTAGTAATTTCTTTGTTGTATAGTCTAGGTATATTCTTCGTCATGATGCGGTAATTTAATTTCTGTATATGTTGTCGTTGCTCCAACTCCGCCTATGTCTTCTAGGCATAGCCGGTCCCAAGCCCGGGTAAAGGAGGAGGGTTGTGATAGGCTTGGCAAGCCAACGTAAAAACTAGCCAGTCCCATAGGTATGAAACCCATTTGAGCGAGAATAGTACTAGGATGGGTGACCTCCTAGGAAGTCCTCGTGAAAGGGTTTCATATCTAAGGGTTGTGATAGGCTTGGCGAGCCAACGTAAAAACTAGCCAGTCTTTTTGGGTATGAAACCCATTTGGGCGAGAGTAGTACTAGGATGGGTGACCTCCTGGGAAGTCCTCGTGAAAGGGTTTCATATCTAGCCTACCCCAACTTGTTTGGGATAAAAGGCTTCGCAAGTAAGTATATGTTGTCGTTGCTCCCTGAAAAGGCCATAAGCTTTGACAGAGCGCAATGGGCCTAAACATTCGATTTATTATATAAACAAATTATGATACTAAAACTGGCTGGCCCACCAATCACTATGAATGGAATGAAAACTGGGCTTGCAATCATGTCCAGCCAATAGTAGGCCTAGATGTAAACTCACCAACTATTAGTTTCGGGCCTTTAACAGGCGGAGTAAACCAGTTGCCTAAATTGGGCCAGAAAATAGAATGGGCTTTAAACAGTCTGAAAAGTAGATTGGGCCTGAACAGTGTCGGAGGCCCATGGTTGGCCCAGCCACAAAACGTGCCGTTAACAGGCCAAAATATGTGTCGGCCACAGCTGGCCCAATAACATTATGGATCATAAGCAGGCTGGTTGCAAAGCGAGCCATCATTAGGCCCAGTTATCTCACGGTCCTTTACTGGGCCAGTAGTCAGGTTGGGCTAAAATGTATCTACAAATACTGCGGGCATTTAAGAGGCCAAAAGTCACTTCACCCCAGAAATAGGCCCACATGCAACACCGATCGTTAAATGGCCGAAAGTGAAACGGGCCAACAACGGCTGATACGTCTCCAATGTATCTATAATTTTTGATTGTTCAATGCTGTTATATTATCATTCTTGGATGTTTTATAATCATTTTATGAAGATCATTGGACAAAATAAGCTTGATTCTTAGTAATAGTTTTGAGATATGATGATGTGATATGTGAGTCATGTTGATGAGTAATTATGCTTTAGTAAGAATATTGGTGTTAAGGTTTGTGATTCCCTATGCAAGCATGAAAGTCAATAATTATGTAATCAAATTATATCCTACTTGTGGTGAATTATTCGGTGTTAATTATGCTCAATGCTTGCTTATGAGATTATTCGTTTCTTGGTTGGTCGCTTCTCAATCTTTTGCTAGCCTTCATTTTGCACCAAGTATGATCACTACTTGTGCAGCCAAAACCCTTTAAACTAGTTTTGCCACATGAGTCCACTATACCTACCTATATGCGGTATTCTTTTGTCGTTCTAAGCAAATATGTATGTGCCATCTCTAATATTCAAAATAAATTTCTCTTTTGTGTGCTCATACCGCTCGTGAGGCGGTGAGGGGTGACTAATATTTTCCATGCTAGATGTGTTATTCTCATGATGAGTGTTTATTCACTTTTCATTGCACGAGAGTAAGGCAAAGGTATTAGGGATGCCCAGTCCCGAAATGAAAAATGAATTTACTTTATGTTATCAAATAATAAATTCCTTGGAAAGTGTTGGTATGGAAGGCACCCGTGGATACGGTTAGCCATGGAAAGTGAAAGTATGGTGGAAAAAGGAATAAACTTTAATTTCTGTTTGGGAACCACCTATGATATATCTAGCATGGAAAGTGTTGGGAACTCTAAGTTGTTTTTATCTCTCAATTTTCGCTTTGAGCTCTGGCACCTCTACAAATCCCTACTTCCCTCTGCGAAGGGCCTTTCTTTTACTTTATGCAATTTTTATTTTTGAATTTGAGTCTCCATCTTCTCTTATAAAGCACCAACTAGGGGGCACTATGATCGTACTTGAGCATTGGGTGTAGTTAATATGCGAGTGTGTTTCATGAATGGATCAATGATTGAGCATGATGGGCTAGGGATAGCTTATTTTAGCGGTGATATTTTGAAATACTTGGTTGGTTGTTGATATTCTTGAGTATTTAAGTTATCATGTCAAAACTAGACTATTGCTTTAAACAATATAAAAGTCCACATGTCCATGCTATATAGAAAAGAATACAGTATGACATGTTAGGTAGTATTCCACATCAAAAATTTTGTTTTTATCATTTACCTACTCGAGAACGAGCAGGAAGTAAGCTTGGGGATGCTGATACGTCTCCAACGTATCTATAATTTTTGATTGTTCCATGTTGTTATATTATCATTCTTGGATGTTTTATAATCATTTTATAGTCATTTTATATCATTTTTTGGTACTAACATATTGACATAGTGCCAAGTGCAGTTGCTGTTTTTGCATGTTTTTACATCGCAGGTAATCAATATCAAACGGAGTCCAAATGTAGCGGAACTTTTTGTGGATTTTTGGACCAGAAGACACCCAATGGGCCGGAGAAGCGCCTGGGGGTGCTCTGAGGGGAGCACAACCCACCAGGGCACGCCTGGGGGCCCAGGCGCGCCCTGGTGGGTTGTGCCCACCTCGGGTGCCCCCCGGACCGCCTCTTTGCTCTATAAATACCCCAATATTCCAGAAACCCTAGGGGAGTCGACCAAAATCAATTCCAACTGCCGCAGAGTCCAGAACCACCAGATCCAATCTAGACACCATCACGGAGAGGTTCACCACTTCCATTGGTGCCTCCCCGATGATGCATGAGTAGTTCTTTGTAGACCTTCGGGTCCGTAGTTAGTAGATAGATGGCTTCCTCTCTCTCATTTGATTCTCAATACACTGGCCTCTTGGAGATCCATATGATGTAACTCTTTTGTTGTGTGTTTGTTGGGATCCGATGAACTTTGATTTTATCATCAGATCTATCTTTTTATCCATGAAAGTTATTTGAATCTTCTTTGATCTCTTATATGCATGATTGCTTATAGCCTCGTATTTCTTCTTTGATATTTGGGTTTTGTTTGGCCAACTTGATCTATTTATCTTGCAATGGGAAGAGGTGCTTTGTAGTGGGTTCGATCTTACGGTGCTTGATCCCAGTGATAGAAGGGGAACCGACACGTATGTGTCGTTGCTACTAAGGATAAAACGATGGGCTCTATTTCTACATAAATATATATTGTCTACATCATGTCATCTTTCTTATTGCATTACTTCGTTTCTCCATCAACTTAATACACTAGATGCATGCTGGACAGCGGTCGATGTGTGGAGTAATAGTAGTAGATGCAGGCAGGAGTCGGTCTACTAATCTTGGACGTGATGCCTATATAATGATCGTTGCCTGGATATCATCATGATTATTTGAAGTTCTATGTATTGCCCAACAGTAATGTGTTTACCCACCATTTGCTATTTTTCTCGAGAGAAGCCACTAGTGAAACCTACGGCCCCCGAGTCTCTTTCTCATATTATTTGCCTTTGCAATATATTTTATTTGCCTTTTATTTTCAGATCTATTAAACCAAAAATACCAAAATACCTTGCTGCAATTTATTCTTATTTATTTTATTTGGCATTCGATGTATCAATCTACTACAATTTATTCACGTCAGTTTACCAATTTCTGGCGCCATCACCCGAAAGGGATTGACAACCCCTTTTACACGTCGGGTTGCGAGTATTTGTTATTTGTGCGCAGGTGCTGTTTACATAGTGTTGCTTGGTTCTCCTACTGGTTCAATAACCTTGGTTTCATCACTGAGGGAAATACCTACCATCACTGTGCTGTATCATCCCTTCCTCTTTGGGGAAATACCGACGTAGCTTCAAGCTGTATTAATGGCCCATATCTACCAATGGCCATTAACAGGCTGAAAGTAATATCGGGCTAAACTATTACATGGGCCTTTAAGAGGTCGTAGTTAAAATGGCCCCCAATGGGGCCAAAAGCACCGTGCCTGTTAACGGTCCATATCATATATGGGACGCAATTTGGCCCAAAATATGTCAGGTAGTTAATGGGTCGGATCCGATATGGGCCATCATTTGGCCCAAAACATAGCAGACTATTTACGGGCCAGATATGATGAGGCCTATCATTTGGCCCAAAACACGACAAACATCTAATGGGTCGGATCTTATGTGGGCCGTAATTTGGCCCAAACCGTGGCAGGCAGTTAATGGGCCGGCCCAGTAGAGTATGACAAAATCTTATGGCCCTTGGCTGCACTTGCCTTTTTTTATTTAAATGGGCTACTTGCAATCTGCCACGTGTCAAAATATCATAGGCACGTCTCCTCCATTGGATGAATGACATCTATACCAACGCTGAGCTGACACATGGATACTCCGACGAATCAGAATTTTACGTGTGGAACATCCCCATTGGTCTGGGCTGTTAATGGGTTATCGAGTCCAAACTGAAACCCAATAGCTTAACGGTGAGCCATTACGGTGGATGCCATGGTGTTGGTTACCCTTGACGAAAGCACTTCCATGACGCGCCATTTATCGTCATGGAAGTGGACACTTCCGTGATGATAATTTTGGTATTGTCATGGAACACTTCTAGGACAGCACATGTATGGCTATCTTGATTCTGTCATAAAATCATCATGGATGTACATGCATGACAGAATACGTGACCTACTGTGACAAACACATATCATCACGGAAGTGCTTTTTTTGTAGTGAAGTATGATGGAAAACTAAACCCGACAGAGTTTTTGGGCATCTATATGATCGCCGATCAAGCTTCCGGGGGAAGAGATGAGAAAGTGCTCACCAACTACTTGCCGTTGGCTCTCAAGCCTAATGTGAGGTCTTGGCTGATGCACTTGCCGGAGGACTCCATTTCCTCTTAGGCAGACTTGTGCAACGTGTTCGTTGGCGCCTTCACGGGTGGCCATCAAGAGCTGCGACAACCCAGTGACATGCAAACCCTTCTACAAAAATAAGGATAAAGTTGGCACAAGTATTTGCAAAGGTTGAGCCGAGTACACCGCAACAACCCGAAGATACACCCGACAACTGTGATTGCTGCATTCCACACGAATGTGCGCAACCGCAGGATGCAGCCAAGATGAAGTGTTCGGTTGACCAAAACCGCCAGAGAGCTTGACACGTTGGTGGACAAGTGCGCTTAAGCTGAAGAAGGGAGACGACTATCAGGGGAAGAGGTTGGTGTCGAAGTCGATTCGGAAGACGATGACGACACTGCCACCCTAGGAAGAAGAACGGAAAGCGCAACAAGAATCGTAAGGAAAATACAGTGATGGCCGTGGAGAGTTCTGGTGATCTTAGCACCAGCAAGAAAGCAAAGACTGAGGCACCCGACAAGGAGGCTGCTACTAGCGT
This sequence comes from Triticum dicoccoides, assembly GCF_002162155.2. Taxonomy (NCBI): domain Eukaryota; kingdom Viridiplantae; phylum Streptophyta; class Magnoliopsida; order Poales; family Poaceae; genus Triticum; species Triticum dicoccoides. The sequence goes on along the minus strand of NC_041386.1, from coordinate 297,628,023 downwards.
CGACTGCCGGACAGCAGTGGCTACTGAGAAAACAAGCAAATCCAACGGGCCATACTACAAGATCCATAGGACCAAGGGTCACGATCTCCAGGATTGCAAGCAAGTCGAACAGTTGGTGGAGAAGTAGAAGGATGAGTATGAGAGATGCGACAAGGAGAAAGGCTAGAACAGTACTGGCGGGAAAGGCCGAGGTGGCCGCAATGGGCACCACGGCAAGCTCGATCAACAGAAAGAGAAGCACACCAGGGGTTGTGAGAAGAAAGAACATGAATATGATAGTGAAGAAGAGGATGACAAAACCAGTGAGCACGAATTTCAGAAAGCTACTGAGGCAATGTTCATTGACGGAGGTGCATCCTTGCACCCCTCTCACCGCCAGCTCAAGCAGTGGGCACGTGAAGTTAATGTGGCAGAACTGGTAGAAAGCACTCGAGAACCACCTAAGTGGCCTGGGATGCCCATTATCTTTAACATTGAGGATCATCCAGATCGCACTACTATGGTTGGGTGTTTGCCATTGTTGGTTTTGCCAACAATCTGCAACCTCAAGGTCAACAAGATGTTGGTTGACAACGGGGCGGGGTTGAATTTTATTCCCCCCGATGTGCTAAAGAAGCTCCAAATCTTTGATGTGGACCTGAAGAAGATTGGCATGTACCAGGGGATCAACCAAGGGAAGAGCCAGTCAAAGGGAAATATCACTTTGCCGGTAACATTTGGCGGGGAAAGAAACTCGAGGACTGAGAAGATCGTGTTCGATGTTGTTGAGCTCCCCTTGCCATTCAATGGGATCCTGCTACCTCTTGAGCATGCGTTGGTTTTCCCTTGAAGAAGAAAGGGTGATGCAGCAAAGTAGCGTAAGTACTTCCCTTAGTTTTTGAGAACCAAGGTATCAATCCAGTAGGAGACAATGCACAAGTCACCTAGTACCTGCACAAACAATCAAGAACCTTGCAACCAACGCGATAAAGGGGTTGTCAATCCCTTCACGGTCACTCGCCAAAGTGAGATCTGATAAAGATAGTAAAGTAAATATTTTTGGTATTTTTGTTGTATAGATTGGAAAGTAAAGACTGCAAAGTAGTAAACGAGATGCGATGTAAATAAAAGAGATGCAATATAATAAGAAAGAGACCCGGGGGCCATAGGTTCCACTAGTGGCTTCTCTCAAGATAGCATGTATTACGGTGGGTGAACAAATTACTGCCGAGCAATTGATATAAAAGCGCATAGTTATGAGAATATCTAGGCAATGATCATGAATACATGCATGTAACACCCACAATGCGGCTATATCTCCCACGTGTCGGGGCACGACTTAGAGGCATAGCCGCATGGTAGGCATGTCGCAAGAGGGGTAATCTTTACACATCCCATGTACTGAATAAGAAAGGGATAAAGAGTTGGCTTACAATCGCCACTTCACACAAATACAAGTTAAACATACATCATCCAGAATACAATCAAGGTCCGACTACGGAACTAGAATAAAAGAAGAAAACGCCAAATGCTAGATCCCCGATCGTCCCGACTGGGCTCCACTACTAATCAACTGGAAATGAAACAACACAACGGACACGATCTTCATCGAGCTCCCACTTGAGCTCGGTTGCGTCACCTGCACTGGAATCATCAGCACCTGCAACTGTTTGGAAGTATCTATGAGTCACGAGGACTCAACAATCTCACACCCGCGAGATCAAGACTATTTAAGTTTATGGGTAGGAAAGGGTAATGAGGTGGAGCTGCAGCAAGCACTAAGCATATATGGTGGCTAACTTACGCAAATAAGAGCGAGAAGAGAAGCAACGCAGCGGTCGTGAACTAGAAGTGATCAAGAAGTGATCCTGAAACTACTTACGCTCAAGCATAACACAAGAACCGTGTTCACTTCTCGGACTCCGCCGGAAAGAGACCATCACGGCTACACACGCGGTTGATGCATTTTAAATAAGTTAAGTGTCAAGTTTTCTACAACCGGATATTAACAAATTCCCATCTGCCCATAACCGCGGGCACGGCTTTCAAAAGTTCAAAACCCTACAGGGGTGTCCCAACTTAGCCCATCACAAGCTCTCACGGTCAATGAAGGATATTCCTTCTCCTAGGAAGACCCGATCAGACTCGGAATCCCGGTTACAAGACATTTTGACAATGGTAAAACAAGACCAGCAAAGCCGCCCGGATGTGCCGACAAATCCCGATAGGAGCTACACATATCTCGTTCTCAGGGCACACCAGATGAGCAAGACGTCGGGTTGGCATAGACCCTGGTTGCCCAGGGGGCGCCGGACATCGCTGAGGTTGGACCAACACTTAGAGAAGCACTGGCCCGGGGGGTTAAAATAAAGATGACCCTCGGGCTCCAGAAACCCAAGGGAAAAAAGGCTAGGTGAGGCAAATGTAAAACCATGGTTGGGCCTTGCTGGAGGAGTTTTATTCAAAGCGAACTGTCAAGGGGTTCCCATAACACCCAACCGCGTAAGGAACACAAAATCAAGGAACATAACACCGGTATGGCGGAAACTAGGGCGGCAAGAGTGGAACAAAACACCAGGCATAAGGCCAAGCCTTTCACCCTTTATCAAGTATATAGATGCATCAATTAAAATAAGAGATATTGTGATATCCCAACATATCCATGTTCCAACATGGAACAAACTTCATGTTCACCTGCAACTAGCAACGCTATAAGAGGGGCTGAGCAAAAGCGGTAACATAGCCAAACAACGGTTTGCTAGGAAAGGTGGGTTAGAGGCTTGACATGGCAATATGGGAGGGATGATGTAGCAAGTGGTAGGTATCACGGCATAGCAAAAGAGCAAACAACTAGCAAGCAAAGATAGAAGTGATTTCGAGGGTATGGTCATCTTGCCTGAGATCCCGCAAGGAAGAAGAACGAGTCCAAGAAGTAGACAACCGGACGTAGTCGAACGGATCCTCACAAACGCGACGTTATCAGAACTAACCCGAAGAAGCAACACCGGAAAGAAGCAAACAACATAGTAAACAACCATCACATAAACATGGCATGATGCACAACCAAGTATGATGCATGTCCGGTTTAAAGATGCATGGCATGGCAAAGTGCACAAACAATACTACAAATTAAGTGGAGCTCAATATGCAACGAGTTGCATATTGACGGAACACCCAATGACTTATTTAGTTCTCTCTCGGTTATGTACCCAACAATATTAAATGTTGTTAAACATGGCAAGAGATGAAGCATGAGTAAAATACACAACTAGGAATTTTAAATGAGCCCGGAAACATCAAACAACAATTCCAGTAAATCACCATATGCATTTAGCAATTAATGCAACCAACAATTTAAACCATTTTAAATGTTGTTATCATGATGCGGATGACATGTGCAAGTTTTATGCAGTATTTATGAAAATGCTGACATGATAAGATATGAGGCATTTGTCATCGTGGCGGAAATGAAAGGGGTGCCACGACAACGAATCCGAAAATGATGCCACGACAACATTCTGATGATCTGTTAGCTCACAGGGATACCGGTGCAAAAGGAAGTGGGTGTGAGTGTCTGGTGCAAGATGATGGGGTGATCCCGGTTGCCGGGTTCCCACGGTGGATGGCATGGCAACGAGGAGGAACATGCAAGCGGCAATTTCAGACACGATGCAAACGCGAGGTTCATCTCATTCAACACACATGCATTCGGTCCACGGATGGTCGTCTCGATGGTTATACCTTTCGAAGCGTGCATTATCAGAACGGATCAAGTTCGTAGAGGGAAGTAGGCATTCTCGCGACGGCGGTAGTGGAAGTAGTCGTTCTCGCTTCGTAGATGTCCACACTCTGTAGGTGTTCAGGGTCACAACAAGGACCTTGACATCCACGAGTCTTCGAGGGTCGACCGTACATGTTCTGTAGACGTTCGGGCGGCGGTAGTGGTACGCGTTTTCGTAGACGTTCAGGGTCATCGGTGGTACTCGGCCCAACAACATGTAGTCATACTCGTTTTCGAGGATGAACTTCACGAATCCGAAGTCTTCGGGCGTCATGGTACTTGGGGTTTTCGGACATGCCGTACTCAGTTCTTGTGACGATAGTGGTACAAGGAACTTGTGTTCCGGTCGTGTAGTCGTACTCGAGGTGGTCTTGGCGAAACCAAGGCCGACAGTGTACTTGGCGTAATCCAAGTCGACGGTAGTTGTACACGGCAATCTTGGTCTAACTTGGAGGGACCTCGGTAGTCGTTCCCATTCATCTTGGTACTTTTGGCGCCATTTTGGTCTTGGCGACGGTAGTGGTACTTAGAGTCGTTGTACTTGGCAGAAAAAAACACGACGACCGTAGTGGAACTTTGATGCTTGTGGTTTGAACCAGGGGTCTCACGGCGGGGCTTGAGGACGGGCGCGATGCAGGAGGAAGGCATGCGAGCAGGGGATCACGGGTAAACATAGGCGTTGCCGTCTGCCTCGTCACTTCCTCCAAGAGACGATCGACGAAGGCAGCGGGACGAGTGAATGGGCAGCATGGGGCGGCAGACCTCCGGATCTGGCCGGCGAGCACGACAGGGAAAGGCACGGGGGACCCTGCGTGTGGCGGAGGTGCAGGAGAGGTCCGGTGGCACAGGACCTCGAAGGAACCGAGCGCGGGGCTTGAAGGCGAGGAGGAAGGCGCGGGGTGATGCTGGGCAGTGGGAAGACAGAAGCGGTGCCTATGGCAGGGCCGCGGTGGTAGCATCCGGTGAGGGAGCCAAACGGAGGTGGGGCGACGGTGGGTGCAGGCGTGGTGGCGCTGTGGGAAGAGAAGGCAGGCGCCAGGGAGGAAGGAAGAGGACATGGATCGGGCGCAGGGCCTCCTTGGTAAGGAGAAGCTGAGGCGGCAATGCAGTGGAGGTCGCCGGCAGAGGAATCAAGCGCGGGGGAGCGTGGCCATGGGGATCGGGACCAGGAAAAAAAAAGAATTGGGCATGACCAAAAGTTTAAATTCAAACTCGTTTGAATTTAATTCAAATGGGTTTGAACTAGAACTTGGTTTTTGAAGTGTCCAATTTTTTTGAAAATTTAGGTGGAGCTCCGGAAAATGACGAAAGGATATATGGCAAAGTTAGAGGCCAAGAGTTGTGATAACAAAGGCATTGGGATTTTTGCAAGTGTGTTATGGTGAATTTTAAATTAAAGAAATATTTAATATAGCTCCCTACTATCGGGAGGATATGTTATAAAGAGAAGTCACCCTTCCCTCGATTTAAATAGATCAAAGATCTATGCATTTTATTTAGTTGAGTTTTACAAAATTAAAAGACATGATGACATGATGCAATGCGATTGATGCAATGATGAATGCAACAAACCAACAACTCACACGACGAAACCCGGAAAACATGGAAGGCGTTTGAAGCTCCGGTCTTGGGGCGTCACAAGGTATCACGTCCGCGTCAAGTAGATCGAAACGATTCTTCATCTACTACTATTACTCCATACATCGACCGCTATCCAGCATGCATCTAGAGTATTAAGTTCATAAGAACAGAGTAACACACTAAGCAAGATAACATGATGTAGAGGGATAAACTCAAACAATATGATATAAACCCCATCTTTTTATCCTCGATGGAAATAATACAATATGTGCCTTGCTGCCCCTACTGTCACGGGGAAAGGACACTGCAAGATTGAACCCAAGGCTAAGCACTTCTCCCATTGCAAGAAAGATCAATCTAGTAGTCCAAACTAAACCGATAATTCAAAGAGACTTGCAAAGATATAAAATCATGCATATAAGAATTCAGAGAAGAACCAAATAATATTCATAGATAATCTTTTTCATAAACCCACAATTCATCAGATCTCTACAAACACACCGCAAAAGAGTGTTACATCGAATAGATCTCTAAGAACATCAAGGAGAACTTTGCATTGAGAATCAAAGAGAGACAAGAAGCCATCTAGGTAATAACTATGGACCCGAAGGTCTGTGGTAAACTACTCACTCTTCATCAGAGAGGCTACGGTGTTGATGTAGATGCCCTCCGTGGTCGATTCCCGCTCCGGCAGATCACCGAAAAAGGCCCCAAGACGGGATCTCACGGGTATAGAAGGTTGCGGCGGTGGAAAAGTGGTTTTGTGGCTCTTTGCGATCGATTTAGGGTATAAGAGTATATTGTAACGCCCCGGACACACCCGCCAGTGGTCGTTACTCCTGGCGGGATCTAGACTGGCCCCACAGATCAATACTAGTCTTTTCTGCGCACTTTGTCCTCACTAGTGCGCACCCGGGAGCAACTTCCCGATCGGTCACCCATCCTGAAACTACTCCAAGCTAAGCACACTTAACTTTGGAGTTCTGTCCAAATGGGCTCCCGGAAAAGAAGGAATTCTTTATTGATATGAGTAGTCTATCATCCCTAATAAGCCAGGCTATCACATACACCCCCACTTAGAGGAACCGACGTCCTCATCGGGCCACAGGAACGTTCCCTCTTGGCACATACGTCTGTGCTTCTAGTCCGGCACATGCGCCATGCCGTGTGCCATGATGGGTCACAAACGTCATGCACAACATGACCGCGCACTTGTCCGCAAACATCCATGTAACCGCGAGGGTCGGCTCTGATACCAACTTGTAACGCCTCGGACACACCCGCCGGTGGTTGTTACTCCTGGCGGGATCTAGACTGGCCCCACAAATCAATACTAGTCTTTTCTGCGCACTTTGTCCTCACTCGTGCGCACACAGGAGCAACTTCCCGGTCGGTCACCCATCCTGAAACTACTCCAAACTGAGCATGCTTAACTTTGGAGTTCTGTCCGAATGGGCTCCCGGAAAAGAAGGAATTCCTTATTGATATGAGTAGTCTATCATCCCTAATAAGCTAGGCTATCACATACACTTAGCTTATCCGGTGTGCCCTGAGAACGAGATATGTGCAGCTCCTATCGGGATTTCTCGGCACAGCGAGTGGTCTTGCTGGTCTTGTTCTACCATTGTCGAAATGTCTTGTAACCGGGATTCCGAGTCTGATCGGGTCTTCCTAGGAGAAGGAATATCCTTCGTTGACCGTGAGAGCCTGTGATGGGCTAAGTTGGGACACCCCTGCAGGGTTTTGAACTTTTGAAAGCCGTGCCCGCGGTTATGGGCAGATGGGAATTTGTTAATATCCGGTTGTAGAAAACTTGACACTTAACTTAATTAAAATGCATCAACCGCGTGTGTAGCCGTGATGGTCTCTTTTCGGCGGAGCCCGGGAAGAGAACACGGTCTCGTGTTATGCTTGAACGTAAGTAGTTTCAGGATCACTTCTTGATCATTATAGCTTCTCGACCGAGCTTTGCTTCTCTTCTCGCTCTCATTTGCGTAAGTTAGCCACCATATATGCTAGTGCTTGCTGCAGCTCCACCTCACTACCTTTTCCTACCCATAAGCTTAAATAGTCTTGATCGCGAGGGTGTGAGATTACTGAGTCCTCGTGACTCACAAATACTTCCAAACAGTTGCAGGTGTCGATGATGCCCGTGCAGATGACGCAACTAAGCTCAAGTGGTAGCTCGATGAAGATCATGTTCGTTGTGTTGTTTCGTTCCCAGTTGATCAGTAGTGGAGCCCGGTCGGGGCGATCAGGGATCTAGAATTAGGGGTTGTCTTTCTTTATTTGGTTCCGTAGTCGGACCTTGATTGTATTCTGGATGGTGTAATGCTATATTTATGTATTGTGTGAAGTGGCGATTGTAAGCCAACTCTTTATCCCTCTCTTATTCAGTACATGGGACGTGTAAAGATTACCCCTCTTGCGACATGCCTACTATGCGGTAATGCCTATAAGTCGTGCTCCGACACGTGGGAGATATAGCCGCATCATGGGTGTTACAAGTTGGTATTCAGAGCCTTCCCCGACTTAGGAGCCCCCTGCTTGATCGAATCGCTGGTGTTGTTGAGTCCAGAAAAATGTTTTGAGTCTTTTAGGATTATATATATCGGAGAGTAGGATTCTTTTTACCCTCAGTCCATTCATCGCTCTGGTGAAGTCTCCTGACGTAGAGTTTTGACTCTTCTCTTCTCAACTTTCACGATTTTTTTAGGATCACGCGGGTATCTGGGAATCGTTCCGACCGTTTTGTGACGAGAACATTGTTCTTGGTGCCTCCTGACATTTAGGGGTTGTAGCAGTGTCCCGGGGAGTTGAGCTCCGAGGTGTTGTCGTCACAATTTTATCGTTGTAGTTCTGGAATACCTGAGTTCGCCGACATCAAAAATCTCTTTTATGTAGTTGTAGGTGAGGTAACCTCGACGCCACCCAGTACTGCGGCGGGAGTTCGGGAGTATTGCCATAACTCGTATAACAGATGCTTTTCGAAGGTTCAGGTAAATGATTTCCGAAGGTTTCTTGGTTATGTGTTGAAGGATGGATACAGCTGGATGTAGGATTTGCTAGTTTTGGGTGAGATATTATGCTTCCCCTGTATCCCCAACACCTGATTGCATAACCAGAAAGTTTCAGGAGTTTTCATAGTTGGGATTTCAAGTAGCTCTTAGGATATCTTTCTGACAGATGCATGATATGAGATTGGGGTTCGACGTCTAGTGGTTCGCCTATCCACGGTTGGTTTTACAGTGGTCTCGTTGTGTCTTAAAGAGTCCTTGGCTATGCTGACTCGAGGACGCTTCGTATGTCATGTGCACTTGAAAGTGCTAGTGATCGACTAGAGGGGGGGGGGGTGAATAGGCGATTTTTATGAAAGTCTTCAAAACATGGAAGTTTCAAAGACAAACGATAGAGATAAACCTATAACCATGCAACGGAAGGTAGACTACACTAAGCAAGCCATAGTCAAGTATTCAATGAAATGAAAGCACAAAGACTAATAGCAGCTAGGCAGTATAGATCAGGATGGAAGATAGTATGAAGCCAATCAGAACAAGCAGTCACACAGTGAAGACAAATAGATAGTGCAAACAGGCAATGACTTCACAAGGACCAATCTGCAAATAAAGAGATGGGAAGGATAGAACCAGTGGCTCATTGAAGACAATGATTTGTTGGACCAGTTCCAGTTGTTGCGACAACTGTACGTCTGGTTAGGGAGGCTGAGATTCAACTCGGAAGACCGTGTCTTCACCTTATTCCCCTTGAGCTAAGGACACCCTGTCCTTGCCCAATCACTCTGGTAAGTCTTCAAGGTAGACTTCCAAACCTTCACAGACTTCGTTCACCGGCGATCCACAATGACTCTTGGATGCTCAGAACGCGACGCCTAACTGGCTGGAGGATTTATAGTCCTCAAGTGTAATAAGTCTTCAGATCACACAGACAGGAAGACTTCAGTGATGCCTAACACTCTTTGGCTCTGGGTGTTTAGGGATGTGTCCTCGCAAGGAATTCTCTCTCAAAGGCTTCGAGGTGGGTTGCTCTCAAACGACAAAAGCCGTACACTAACTCTGAGCAGCCAACCAATTTATGGTGTAGGGGGTGGGCTATTTATAGCCACTAGGCAATCCGACCTGATTTGTCCGAAATGACCTGGGTAAGGAACTGACACGTGTTCCAACGGTCAGATTTCAAACACACACGACAACTTTACTTGAGCTACAAGCAAAGCTGACTTATCCAGCTCTGGATAAGATTTGCTCTCATTGTCTTCGCTCGAAGACATAGGATTTTGGTTAAGCATCACTTCAGTCATTCTAACTGGTTCACTTGGACCCCACTTAACAGTATGGTGGTTCCTATGACTCAACAAAGAAGAAAAAGAATGACGAAACAGCTAAGTCTTCGCTTCCATAGTCTTCACGCAATGTCTTCTCTTGTCATAGTCTTCAATGTGAATGTCTTCACATACCACCTTTGACTTCAATGTCTTCATACATTTTTAGGGGTCATCTCTGGTAGGAAAACCGAATCAATGAGGGACTTCTACCTGTGTTATCCTGCAATTCTCACAAACACATTAGTCCCTCAACCAGGTTTGTCGTCAATACTCCAAAACCAACTAGGGGTGGCACTAGATGCACTTACAATCTCCCCCTTTTTGGTGATTGATGACAAACTGATTGAGGTTTTTCAACGGGGAATAAAATATGTGAAATTGTAAAGGATAGGGCATTGTCTTCATAAGTGGCAAAGGCTCCCCCTGAAGATGTGCATATAAGTAATTTGCTTTTGGAATGCAAATGCACATGGCAGGTTGTACTTGTGGAGATCCTCTTCAACTTATGATGACAATTCATCATGCATGATTTGATATTATGAAGATAATGACATGCATAATGAAAAATGGACGTCTGCAAAATGACCTAAGTGCGGAAGTTATCATGGCACATGCGGAATTTATCATTGCATCACAGAATAGCAAATAAGTAGCAGACGACCATCGAGTTTAAGTGTTACAACTCAAAGAACCAAATGTATCAAAAAGCGAGAGTTGTAAGCAGTTGGCAAAAGTAGCAAAAAGTAAAGTGACCACCCATATGGACCCGCTTGAAGACTATCAACTCGTATGCTTCTCCCACTTTTGTCAGTAATGACCAAAAAGGTTTGAAGACATAGAGCTTCTTCTCGTTCCCATGAGGTGCAGGCGAGGCAGCAGGGTCGTCGTTGAGGTCAGGTGGTGCAGAAGAGCTCGGTGCAGTGTCGACACACGCTATAGTTGGAGGAGGTGAAGTGGCATCATCTTGGTCATCGATGACTCTGGCATTCACCATCGCAGCTGAGGACGAATAGTCAGAGGCTTCAAGTGAGGGAGTCCGACGCAAGTGAGCATTCCTTGGAGGAGTTGAGTCAAACTTGAATCTTTCTGTGAAGCCATCGTCTTGCAGATCAGCTTCAGCACTAAGCAATGTCAAACTCTTCCAAGACCTCCCACAGGTTTCATGTGTAATAAAGACATTCTTGGTGGCAAGATTGCGAATGCGATTGACGTCCACCAAGAGGCTTTGCATCTGACGCTTAAGCCAGTCATGATGCTTATCCTGTTTCTGATGTAGCATGACGAGAAGCTCTCGGTCATTGAGAACATGAGATCACTTCCGAGGCCTTTGGGCAATGGTGCTTCCAGTGGCGTCAGTTTGAGCACGAGGGGCACATGTGTTACCAGCCAAGGGATAAGCACGAGAGACTGCCTGAACTCCTTCAATGGGCTGGGTGAAGCTTTGACGATCAGCATTGTGGAGATAAATGGGATCCTTAGCAGGCTCTGGGTAAATAGCTTCAACAGACAGATCAACCTCTAGCAAGAATACAAGATGATTGTGCACAGACGGCTGATAGTTGAAGGCAGAGTGCAGCTTGATAAGACGCATTACCCATGGAGCATAGAACTTCAAACCAAAAATGTCGGAGCCAGATGCAGCCAATTGTCTGATGAAGAAGTCTTGAGCATTGAAGCTGATGCCATTGAAGATATAGAGAACCAAAGTCTTCATTGCTCCTTGAAGCTTCGCTGCAGATGAATGTCCTTTGACAGGCCATAGAGTTTTTCTGATGATATGGTAAATGGTGCGAGGCAGATACTCTAGGTCTTCAACAAAGAATTCAGATGGGTAGTCAGCGTCGTGAGGCAAAGGCTTCATCATGCTCAACATTTGGCTCATGTTGGGTTCTGGCTTCTGAAAAATGCTCTCCAAAGCATTCTGGTGTTGTTGACAACCTGGTTCATAGTATTCACCAGGAGTGGGCAGGGCTGTAAGCTCAATGATATCAAGAGCTTTGGCTTCATGATGGACATTTCCTGTCATTGTAGGATCTAGAAGTAGATGTGTCTAGAGGGGGGGGGGGTGATTAGACACTTAGTGCTAAAGTTGCAATTTTTAAGCTTTTTTGGTTTAAATGGAGTTTAGGCACAATTTCAACACACACAATACATATCAAGCAAGCATGCAAAGAGTATATGAGCAGCGGAATGTAAAGCATGCAACTTGCAAGAATGTAAAGGGAAGGGTTTGGAGAAATCAAACGCAATGGGAGACACGGATGTTTTTCCCGTCGTTCGGATAGGTGGTGCTATCCTACATCCACGTTGATGGAGACTTCAACCCACAAAGGGTAACGGTTGCGAGAGTCCACGGAGGGCTCCACCCACAAAGGGTAACGGTTGCGCGAGTCCACACAAGGCTCCACCCACGAAGGGTCCACGAAGAAGCAACCACCCACAAAGGGTCCACGAAGAAGCAACCTTGTCTATCCCACCATGGCCATCGCCCACACAGGACTTGCCTCACTAGCGGTAGATCTTCACGAAGTAGGCGATCTCCTTGCCCTTACAAACTCCTTGGTTCAACTCCACAATCTTGTCGGAGGCTCCCAAGTGACACCTAGCCAATCTAGGAGACACCACTCTCCAAGAAGTAACAAATGGTGTGTAGGTAATGAACTCCTCGCTCTTGTGCTTCAAATGATAGTCTTCCCAACACTCAACTCTCTCTCATAGGATTTGGATTTTGTGGAAATAAGATTTTAGTGGAAAGCAACTTGGGGAAGGCTAGAGATCAAGATTCATATGGTAGGAATGGAATATCTTGGTCTCAACACATGAGTAGGTGGTTCTCTCTCAGAACATATGAGTTGGAATGGTGTATGCGTTCTGATGGCTCTCTCTTCAAATGAAGAGGAGGTGGAGGGGTATATATAGCCTCCACACAAAATCCAACCATTACACACACTTTTCCAATCTCGGTGGGACCGAATCAACAAACTTGGTCGGACCGAAAAGGTAAACCTAGTGATCGTTAGAGATTTCGGTGGGACCGACTGGATCAACTCGGTGGGACCGATGTGCTAGGGTTAGGGTAAATCCAAAACTCGGTTTGACCGATTACTCAAACTCGGTGGGACCGATTTGGGTAATAAGTGAATACTGAGATTTGGCCAAGCAAACTCGGTGGAACCGATTGCATATCTCGGTGGGACCGAGAATATTGCAATGGGTAACAGAGAGTTTGCAAGCCCATCTCGGTGAGACCGAGATCCCATCGATGAGACCGAACTGATTAGGGTTTGGCAGTGGCTTATGACAAGTGAAACTCGGTGGCGCCGGATAGGAAGAATCGGTAGGACCGAGTTTGGCTTAGGGTTTAGGTCATATGTGGAAGTGGGAAAGTAGCTGAGGGTTTTGGAGCATATCACTAAGCACATGAAGCAAAGAGGCTCGTTAAGCAACACCTCATCCCTCCTTGATAGTATTGGCTTTTCTTAAAGACTCAATGTGATCTTGGATCACTAAAATGTAAAATGAGGAGTCTTGAGCTTGAAGCTTTAGCCAATCCTTTGTCCTTAGCATCTTGAAGGAGTTCCCACAACCTTTAGTCCATGCCACTCCATTGTTGAACTTATCTGAAACATGCTAGATCGAAATGTTAGTCCAACAAGAGATATGTTGTCATCAATTATCAAAACCACCTAGGGAGCACTTGTGCTTTCAATCTCCCCCTTTTTGGTAATTGATGGCAACATACATCAAAGCTTTAGATAAAGATATAAAGAACAGCAAGTAAAACTTTGGAAGGACATGTAACAAGCATAGGCTCCCCCTACATGTATGCACTCATGTAAATATGAAATATAGAGGCATGTGAGAGCATAACCATGACAGAGTAGGCAATGTGTTACATGCATCTTGGCCATATGCATCAGAGCAAAAGATTATCAAGGAAAATACCTTCATGCTCATGAGTCCTTCTTGCAAACAGTATGTACATAAGCAAGAACTCCTCATACTCATGATTTTGATGCATATACTTACCTTGTGGTCTTGAGTTGGCTTAGGATGGAATGAACCTGCACAAACAAGGTTAGATAACACAGGTACATCCACTAGCCAGAGCAAACAAAAGAAACCACAAGAATACCAAGACTGGGATGACATGTAGAGAGTGAGTACAAGGTACCACATTGAATTCAACATGTCCCCAAGAATAAAGATATGCAATGAATTTGACTGATTTCTTTCCCTTAGGTGTCTTGCTCCCCCTGAATCTTACATGGGATATTGGGAGAAGATAGGGAATAGAAAATTAGAGCTGAAAGATACAAATGGAACTTAATTCAAATGAGTACATATGAACATGTCTTTCCCCCAAAAGGACATGTGGTATCTCTCCTCTTGAACATCAAGCATTTGGGATCCTTGAGTATTCTCTCCCCCTGGAGATTTCTTAATAATATCTGGGATCCTTGAGACTTTCTCTCCCCCTTGAGCTTTGATGTGATCTCTTTCTCCCCCTTTGACATCAATTTCCAAGAAGGTTTCTCCTGGAATCCGTCGACTAGGTTTGGTCCTTGAGATTCAGCACAAAGCAGAGGATAAAATTGTGATGCTTGTAGAGGACAAGATTCATTGAGTGGAGCTGGATCAGAAGAAATGTAGAACAAGTGGCAATCTTGTTTTTTTGATTGCAAAGTCGGTGGCACCGAGTGGCACATTTCGATGGTACCGAAAAGATTCGGTTGGACCGAAAATTGCAAGTCGGTGAAACCGAGTTTACACAGAGAAAAACACTTGTCACCTCAGCTCACTAGACATGTAGGATCTCACAAAGATTTGCAATGAATTTCCTGAAGGATTTGCAAGGAATTAAGTGCAGAAAATGCAGAACAAAAAACAAAGAGAAAAGAGAAGAAACTGAAAGATCTAGATGAAGTTTTTTTTGTTTTTGAGAAAATAAACATGCATGAGACAAATGCAATAACACAAAGAAAGAACACAAGAGAGCTTCATCTAGAGTTGGGCGGTGACATAGTCACCTATGTTAGAGTATATTGACTTAGGAGTCAAGTGGGAACACTTGATCATAGGTCATACTCATTGTTCAAGCTCAAAATGGGGTTACCATCTTTCGTTTAAGCATCTTGATGTATTCATATCTTGTTGAGTTGCTTTGAGTCATGTCTTGGAGTAAAGCTTCTCTAAGATGGAATAACATACCTTGGGTGGTGGTGTGGTTCTTGCTCATGTAGTTGAACTTGTGTGGGTGCTCAAGGTTGATGTAGCACATCAAGAGTTGGGAGCACCACTTGGAGTTTGAGTTCATCTACCTACATGGGTTAGTTCTTGCAAGGAAGAGCACTTGTGTAGCCAAAAATGACAATCATGAGGCTTAACATAGAATTTGTCAAAGGATATGTTTGAATGGTTTTGTGCTTCCTTGTCTTCAACCACTATTGTGTAGAGTCTTGGTCTTGTAGAGATTGCTCAAGATGTGAGTGAGTCACAATCTCATGGAATTAGATTCAACCAAGCACCTACATGGGTTAGACAACATGCAAGGTGCAAATATATCCAAGACATAAGATAGTTATCATAAGAGATATATCATGGATTAGTCATAAGCTCATGTCTTGCATGTATCCAATGGAGTACCTACTCCAAGTTCGAAGCATCAATGATGTTCAATTCTCCTCTCAACCTGCAAAACACTTTCTCATCAAGTGGTTTAGTGAATATATCCGATAATTGCTTATCGGTGCGAACATGCTTAAGATTGATGTCACCCTTAGCAACATGATCTCGAATGAAATGATGACGAACTTCAATATGCTTAGTTCGAGAATGTTGTACAGGATTATGACCAATTTTGATAGCACTTTCATTGTCACAAAGCAGTGGAACATGTTTCACATAAATCCCATAATCTTTAAGAGTTTGGGTCATCCAAAGTAATTGAGCACAACATGAACCAGCGGCAATGTATTTCGCTTCGGCGGTGGATAAGGATACCGAGTTTTGTTTCTTGGAAGACCAAGACACAAGAGATCTACCAAGAAATTGACAAGTACCCGAAGTAGACTTTCTATCAACCTTGTCTCCGGCATAATCCGAGTCAGAATAGCCAACAAGATCAAAAGAAGACCTCTTAGGATACCAAATGCCAAAATTTGGTGTATGGATTAAATATCTCACTATCCTTTTCACAACCTTAAGATGACAATCTTTAGGAGCAGCTTGATATCATGCACACATGCACACACTTAGCATAATATCGGGACGTGAAGCACATAGGTATAACAATGAACCAATCATAGAGCGATAAACCTTTTGATCAACCGGTTCACCATCTTTGGTTAAATCATTATGTCCACTAGTAGGCATGGGTGTAGACATACCTTTGCATTCTTGCATATTGAACTTCTTGAATAAGTCCTTGGTGTACTTTGTTTGAGAGACAAATGTACCTTCCTTAGTTTGCTTGATTTGCAACCCGAGAAAGAATTTGAGTTCACTCATCATAGACATCTCAAACTTCTCTGACATTAGCTTTCCAAACTTTTCACTAAAGAGAGGGTTAGTTGAACCAAATATGATATAATCAACATAAATTTGGCATACAAATAGTTCTCCATTAACCCTTTTAGTAAAAAGAGTAGAATCAATTTTACCAATTTCAAAACCACTTGTAGTAAGGAACTTGGTCAAGCATTTATACCATGCTCTAGGAGCTTGTTTAAGACCATAAAGAGCTTTGTGAAGTTTGTAAACATGATTTGGTTTCTTAGGGTTGATAAAGCCGGGAGGTTGTTTGACATAAACTTCCTCCTCTATTTCACCATTTAGAAAAGCACTTTTAATGTCCATTTGGTACAAGGTGATATTATGGTGATTAGCATAGGCAAGTAAGATGCGAATGGACTCAAGTCTAGCAACGGGAGCATACGTCTCACCATAGTCCATACCTTCGACTTGTGTGTACCCTTGGGCGACAAGACGTGCTTTGTTGCGAACCACTTGTCCATCTTCATCTTGCTTGTTGCGAAACACCCATTTGGTACCAATGATGTTGTGGTTGTTGTCGGGCTTCTCGACCAATGTCCAAACTTGGTTTCTCTCAAAATTATGTAGCTCTTCATGCATAGCGTTTATCCAATCCGGATCTTCCAATGCTTCTTCAACCTTCATAGGTTCAATGCTAGAGATGAGTGAATAGTTTTCACAAAAGTTAGCTAAACGAGTTTTTCAGCGAGTGATTCTCCCAGTTTGTATATCATTGAGGATTTGCTCGACGGGGTGATCTTTGGCAATTCTTGCTCGAACTCGTGAGAGCTTTTGCTTGGGTCTTCGTTGAACATCTTCTTCATCTTGTTCTTCTTCTTGGCCTTCTTCATTTGTTGACGTCGTCGTTCTCTTGTCGTGGTGGAGAAGGAGGTTGTTGATGTTCGTCTTGACGTATTTCCTCGTTTTCTTCATCTTGGTGTGTCCCACTTGTGGATGCTTCCGTGTCGATTCTTGGTTCACCTTGTCGTGAAGTAGAAGCCTCCACTTGGACGGATGAAGTACTCTCCTTCACCTCCGTTGGACGAATTTTGCCAATGGACAAGTCTTGAATTGCTTCTGAAGGGTCTTTGTCTCCTACATCAATTGGCAATTGCTCTACTTGCGAGCCATTAGATTCATCAAACTTCACATCTACCGTATCTTCAACCTTTCGGGTGAAATTGTTGTAGACACGGTAAGTGTGAGAGTTTGAGCCATAACCAAGTAGAAAACCTTCATGAGATTTAGGAGCAAACTTTGAACGACGATGCTTATCAAGAATGTAGCACTTTGAGCCGAATACTCGAAAGTATCCAACTTGGGGTTTGTTACCGGTGATAAGCTCGTATGCCGTCTTGCCGAGTAGCTTGTGAAGATATAAGCGATTTGTTGCGTGACAAGCTGTCTCAACCGCTTCTGCCCAAAAGTGATTTGGCGTCTTGTATTCATCAAGCATCGTTCTTGCCATTTCGATGAGCGTCCGGTTCTTCCTCTCAACAACTCCATTTTGTTGAGGTGTGTACGTAGCCGAGAACTCGTGTGAAATCCCTTCTTCATCAAGAAAGGTGTCCACATTTGCGTTCTTGAACTCCGTTCCATTGTCACTCCGTACCTTCTTGATCTTCACATCAAATTGATTTTGGGCCTTCCTAGCGAAGTTTTTGAAGATCTTCTGGACCTGCGACTTGTCATTAAGAAAGAACACCCACGTAAATCTTGAAAAATCATCAACTATAACTAGACCAAAAGAATTTCCACCGAGACTCTTGTAGGCGTTGGGACCAAAAAGATCCATGTGAAGTAGCTCGAGTGGCCTCCTTGTGGTCATGATGTTCTTCACGGGATGTCTTCCTCCAACCTGTTTACCTGCTTGACAAGCACTGCAAAGTCTATCCTTATCAAATATGACATCGTTGACTCCAAGGATATGATTTCCTTTAATAAGCTTGTCAAGGTTTCTCATGCCAACGTGACCTAGTCGTCTATGCCACAACCAACCTTTTGAGGATTTAGCAACAAAGCAAGTTTTAGGTTGTGCCTTTTTAGAGAAATCGACAATGTAAAGATCACCTCTATGCATACCGGTAAGGATCATTTTATGATTGTCTCGACAAAATACTTGGCAATCTACCTCAGTAAATAGGACATTCAAACCGAAATCAGCAAGTCTAGATACTGAAAGTAAGTTGTAGCCAAGAGATTCAACAAGCATGACATTTTGAATGGAACTATCATGTGAGATGGCCACCTTACCAAGGCCAACCACTTTACCCTTTGAATTATCACCAAAGGTGACATATTTTCGAGGGCCGTCATTTTCAGCAAGCTCACGAAACATCTCTTCATCTCCGGTCATATGATCAGTATATCCACTATGAAGAACCCATTCCTTTCCTCCTGATTCATATCCCCGAAGATTTGCCATAAGACCAAAATGTCTCATTGCATTATCAAGATCGAAGTCACTATCATCATCATCATAATATTCATGTTCATCATGATCTTGTGACTCATAATTTCCTAGAGAGGGTAATTCATTAGATAAATGATCATCAAAGTGGTCACTTTTATGAATTCTTATAGCTTTGAATATGATATCATTAATGATTCCAACATCTCCTTTAGCATGCTTAAGATTGGTAAGTTCAAATAGACATTTACCAAAACTAGGATCACTAGAGTTCATCTTACTCAAGGCAATAGATTTATGGATAATTTCATCCAAAGTTTTCAAGGAATGATCGGGAAATCGTTCCTCAAGAAATTTCCATATAGTATAGGCACAATTTTGAGTAGGCAAACTAGCAATCAAATTTTTGGGCAATCCTCTAATGATGAGCTCAAGAGTTCTAAGATTGCGAATCATGTCAATATCTTCATCTAGGGTAGGATGCAGAGGATCAATATGAGATGCACAAGGGCTAGCAATATACTTGTTCAAATGATATTGATTGAAGATTACAAGCATCTCATTTTTCCACTCATGAAAATACTCTCCATCAAGAATAGGCACTCTATGTCTAAGACTCCCTAATGTAGACACATCCATCTTCCTCCAATGGTGATTAAACCAAGGCAATGGAGACCCAAGCTCTGATACCACTTGTAGGATCTAGAGGTAGATGTGTCTAGAGGGGGGGTGATTAGACACTTAATGCTAAAGTTGCCATTTTTAAGCTTTTTCGGTTTAAGTGGAGTTTAGGCACAATTTCAACACACACAATACATATCAAGCAAGCATGCAAAGAGTATATGAGCAGCAGAATGTAAAGCATGCAACTTGCAAGAATGTAAAGGGAAGGGTTTGGAGAAATCAAACGCAATGGGAGACACGGATGTTTTTCCCGTGGTTCGGATAGGTGGTGCTATCCTACATCCACGTTGATGGAGACTTCAACCCACAAAGGGTAACGGTTGCGAGAGTCCACGGAGGGCTCCACCCACAAAGGGTAACGGTTGCGCGAGTCCACACAGGGCTCCACCCACGAAGGGTCCACGAAGAAGCAACCACCCACAAAGGGTCCACGAAGAAGCAACCTTGTCTATCCCACCATGGCCATCGCCCACACAGGACTTGCCTCACTAGCGGTAGATCTTCACGAAGTAGGCGATCTCCTTGCCCTTACAAACTCCTTGGTTCAACTCCACAATCTTGTCGGAGGCTCCCAAGTGACACCTAGCCAATCTAGGAGACACCACTCTCCAAGAAGTAACAAATGGTGTGTAGGTAATGAACTCCTTGCTCTTGTGCTTCAAATGATAGTCTCCCCAACACTCAACTCTCTCTCATAGGATTTGGATTTTGTGGAAAGAAGATTTGAGTGGAAAGCAACTTGGGGAAGGCTAGAGATCAAGATTCATATGGTAGGAATGGAATATCTTGGTCTCAACACATGAGTAGGTGGTTCTCTCTCAGAACATATGAGTTGGAATGGTGTATGCGTTCTGATGGCTCTCTCTTCAAATGAAGAGGAGGTGGAGGGGTATATATAGCCTCCACACAAAATCCAACCGTTACACATAGTTTTCCAATCTCGGTGGGACCGAATCAACAAACTCGGTCGGACCGAAAAGGTAAACCTAGTGATCGTTAGAGATTTCGGTGGGACCGACTGGATCAACTCGGTGGGACCGATGTGCTAGGGTTAGGGTAAATCCAAAACTCGGTTTGACCGATTACTCAAACTCGGTGGGACCGATTTTGGTAATAAGTGAATACTGAGATTTGGCCAAGCAAACTCGGTGGAACCGATTGCATATCTCGGTGGGACCGAGAATATTGCAATGGGTAACAGAGAGTTTGCAAGCCCATCTCGGTGAGACCGAGATCCCATCGGTGAGACCGAACTGATTAGGGTTTGGCAGTGGCTTATGATAAGTGAAACTCGGTGGCGCCGGATAGGAAGAATCGGTAGGACCGAGTTTGGCTTAGGGTGTAGGTCATATGTGGAAGTGGGAAAGTAGCTGAGGGTTTTGGAGCATATCACTAAGCACATGAAGCAAAGAGGCTCATTAAGCAACACCTCATCCCTCCTTGATAGTATTGGCTTTTCTTAAAGACTCAATGTGATCTTGGATCACTAAAATGTAAAATGAGGAGTCTTGAGCTTGAAGCTTTAGCCAATCCTTTGTTCTTAGCATCTTGAAGGAGTTCCCACAACCTTTAGTCCATGCCACTCCATTGTTGAACTTATCTGAAACATGCTAGATCGAAATGTTAGTCCAACAAGAGATATGTTGTCATCAATTATCAAAACCACCTAGGGAGCACTTGTGCTTTCAGTCATCCACTCAAGGACCCAAGTCTTTGGATCCTTGTTGTAGCCTCGAATGTGAAGAGTGGCATAAAACTGTAATAGAAGCTCTTCATTCCATTGTTCCTTGTTTGTGACAAATTGCAGGAGGCCAGCGTCTCTGAAGCAATCCAACACTTCTTCTAGACAGGGCAGGCCAGCTATAGCTTTAGTGTCGAGACACATATGTGGAAATATGCGCCCTTGATTGTATAAGACGCATGAATAGTAGCTGTGCTGCTGATAGCTCCAGAACCGATCCGATGAAATGCGAGGTTTGGAGTAAGGGTTCTTGGCGCTGTTGAAGAAGGTGTTATGTGCCACAAAGCCATTCACATTGAAGACCCCAGGTGAGGTTGCAGTGCCTGGGAATCTTGGAAGTCTTGGCTTGGGCTTCTGGACTTGAGGTCTGTGCTCGACATGATAGTCAAATTGTGGACCCGCAGCAGGTGGAGGAACCAGAATGGGCCATCGGACCATAACAGGCTGACCATGATCAAATGCCAGCTCAACAGTATGAGGTCTTGGAGGGGGTACAGGAGCATTGGAATTTTCATTGACATGGGATGCAAGTGGCACAATAGCTTCAGGAGGAATGATTACGTCTGGTCCTGCATTGGCTTCAGGTGCTTCGTTATTGGCTTCGGGCATGACGACATCACTATCGTCAGCAATGTTGTTGGTGGTGGTGACGTTAGCTTCAGGCGCCACATTAGCTTCAGCCATGATGACATCATTGGCTTCAGTGTTGATGTTGGTGGCCGCCTCAGTATTGGTAACCTCCACTTCAGGAGCTGGAGGGTCAGACACGTTCTCCTCGAGAATAGCTTCAGGAATGGTTGTTGGTGTAGCAACTCTTTCTTCTTCATCGGCTGATGCAGCCGGAATATCTTCAGCCGTTTTGGCTTCGGACTCAGAGGCGTTCACAGTTGGAGTGGCTTCTGGAAACACTTGATGTGCAACAGATTGGTGGGGCACTTCTCCTTCTAGAACACTCGGAAGAGTGATTTGGGGCCTTGGTCCTTTGCGAAGCCTGTGTAACGCTGGCGACGCCTGTGGAGATGGAGTTGGCTGAGCCTCAAAGTCATCTTCATCTTGCACTGGTGAGGTGACTTGTGGTTGGGGAGAACTTGGGGTGTCTTGTTGTTGTGGGTGATCAGCCCATGATGCATCCTGAGCAGTTGGTGTCAGAGGACGACCAATGCTGATGAGCTCGCTGTGCGTGAGCACAGGCGATGATACCAAATTGTGCTTGATCTGAGGAAGGACTTCATCATCTTCAACATTGTCGTGAGGACCAATGTCTTCAGCTGCGGTGGGGTCAACAGCTGGATTGTCTTCAACTTCAGGAGCCTCTATGGAAGCAGGCTCATGAACTATCAACTGGCGCTCTCGATGTTCAGACGCAGGACGAGTAACAGAAATTGGCTCGACAAGAAGGGGCTCTGTGGGAGCAGCCCGGTCTCTCTTCTTTGTTTTCCTTTTCTTGGTTGGGGGAGCATCATCAGTGGTGGCTTTGGTCTTGCGCTTTCTGGCTTTGGCTTCAGATGCTCTAGTTTTCTTGAATTCTGAAGCCACTGTGGGGACCTTAGGATTCGAGCCTGTCATACTGGCTGGGAAGACAATGCGAGGTTCTTCCTGCCTTGATGCTTCTGGTTTTGCCACAACTGGCTTCTTCTTCTTCTTGGCAGCCATTCGGGGGTCGATGCCTGGTCGCCCTCAGGCCTTGCGCTTTTTAGCTTCATTGTAGAATTGAACACATTTGTCCGCAAGATTCTTCATGCGCTCACGAGAACCTTTTGCTTCTTCTCGTTTCTTGTGGAATGCCTCCTTGAGCTCATGCATCATGACCTTGAAGTTTTGAATGTCTTCAACATTGAGCTTGGCCATGTGCTTCTTGAACTGAGCCTTTTCATAATCGATCTTATGCTTCAGCTCAACAATTTTCTGAGCTAGAGCCAGCTCAGGAGCAATGGCTCCGTGGAAGGCAACGCTGAGGCCAATGGGAAGCTGAAGATCATCAAAGCTGACATCTGGGCTGTCAAACCACTCATCAATAAACTTGTTTAAGATTTCCACATCAAAGAGAGGAAGATCATTGAAGATTTCCGCCTCTTGCTTGCTCTTGATCAACCGCTCAAGAGCGTCATTGCCAAGATCGTCGTCGCTGGACAGATCAATGGCGTCATTCTCATTTCTCAAAACAGCAGCAGGGGTCAGTGCTTCACCAGTGAGTTGCATGGGCTTTTTCAACTTGGCAGACTTGGAGATGCATGAGAGATCTTTAGACTGCACACTGGCTTCAGGAGGTGCAGTGGCCAAAGGCTTCGCCCGTGAGACCTTTGGTGCAGATGTGGGCTTTGAAGCCTTTGGTACTAAAGAGGGCTTTGAAGCCTTGGGTTTCATTTGCTTCATAGGCTTCGGTGGTGCAGGCGCTTCGTCAGAATCAGCGTCGTCTACAGGTTGATCCACGTCTGCCCCTTGAACCATTATGTGAGTGATGAGACCTTCTAAGTTGTAGAAGGGCCCAACAAGATTGGGTTCAGCTTCTCGTGTGCCGTCGGCACATGGCGGAGAGGGGCCTGGGTTGAAGTCTAATCCTAAAGACTTCTTGTTTTCCTTGGCCGAGTTCTTTGCAAACTAATAGTTGCGCTTGAAGAGATTATCTTCTCGACACCATAACAGAGAGGATGGGTCGGCATTTGCAGGCTGAGGTCCACGAATCATGCAGGGGTAGAAGCCTTGAGCAATAGCTTCGGACTTCGACTTGGGCTGAAGACCTTTGTATATTATATCTCCCCAGGGGCCCTTGATGGCACTCTTCTCAGCATATTCGCCGGTGACGAATCTGTACTTGAACCATTCCTCTGCCCAATGTCTTCGAATCCATTGGATTCGGTTCTTGCGTTCTCCATAGGTCTCTTCTGGATCTAACTTGTATAGCTCATAGAGATCTGGTGGCAGGTCCTTAGCAGTGTTTCCACGGTGCTGTCTGCCGCCCTTCCTGACTGATTTTTCTGTTGCCATGAAGTTTAGACTGAAAGGCTTCAACACTGTCAAAGTCTTCCGTCTACTGGTCAGACAAGAACTGGCTTCAGGAGAATTTATATGATGCTGTAAGAACTCTACAAATGAATGCAGACTATGAGAACCAAGGGATTCTCCCACGGATATGTACCTGTGACAACATTAAAGGTGCAAGGTAAGGGGAAGAGGTCATATGCATTCTCAGAAGATTTTGAAGATAAATCAGTTTAGAAGACATTGACCTCATAGTGCGAAGACATTCACTCATATGTAGAGAGTTGGTTCCAGATTTGTACGAATCCATGAATAAGTACAAGTGAGGAATCTAACTACTTTGTGAAGCATAAGTGAACATACTAGGCATGCTATGAGATGCGGAATGAGATAGATCCAACTTGTGGGAACAGAAACCACTTGTGGTTGTAAAGGATGAATCTATCGGATCAAAAAGACTGTAAAAAGAGGGTTTATTTACCACACGAGGAACTGCTAGACGGAGTGGGAGAGGAGGCCGAGAAATTCGTTCTTCTGTGCCCTAACTTGGCAACGGAGGACACCTACAGCGATGGCGGAGAAGACGATGTCCGCGGCCGGTGTGAGGACGGCGTCAGTGAGGTCGCGGCAGCTAAGCGCTTCGTCGCTAGCGTCGTCGAGGGCTAGCGGTGGCGCTAGGGTTTGTGCGAGAGTGGAAGAAGATATAATGACTAGGGTGAGGCGTGTATTTATAGAGACAGGGACGGCGCAGCGTTATTACGCAGGTGCCCTTGGCGGTTCACATCTGAAGGACACGTGGCGATCATGCAACACATTGGAGGTTGTTCCATGTTCCGACGCATGCCTGGATTGTTAGGTGGTCATTCCCACTTCTCCAGGTTTCAGGCAAAAAGATTGAGCATTTAAAAGCGGATTTAATGTTTGTCTCTGTATCTCCTGCTGACAAGGACACAACGAAGACATTCGACAGTTTCAATAGAATGCATATGATTTGGATAGTTAGACTTGAGACAGGAGCATAGAAAGGTTAGGGTCCGATCACATTCACTTAGTTCAAAAGATTCAACGTGAAGACATAGCTATAAGTGAATGCTGTAGAGGACAGAAACTAAATCAGTACATTGAAGATAAACATGAGGCCATGTTAATATTCAAGACAAACAAAATGCGAAGACTTTGCAAATGTAACGCCATGAGAAAAACACTTCTAAGGAGGCCACCGTATAGGAAGTATTAGACCCAGACACGGCGCACAATTATCGTGGCGCTCCGAAGTCAAATTCCACGTTAATGTATTCACACTCAGAATGTAAGTCTTCATTGATTGAAGACATACTTTACTTCGTGTGTTGCACATCTAAGTCATCAACATGCATAAGTGTTAGGATGTGTGCCTGATCACAGGACATTTCAGGATTCCAAGATATTTAGCTCACACCGTAACTTGCTAAACCTTTTCTCATCCAAAGGCTTTGTGAAGATGTCTGCCAGTTGCTCTTCAGTGTTGACGTGTATGATATCAATATCTTCCTTCATGACATGATCTCTGAGAAAGTGATGACGAATTTCAATGTGCTTTGTCTTCGAGTGCTGAACTGGGTTGTTAGCAATCTTGATGGCGCTTTCGTTGTCACAGTAGAGTGGCACTTGCTTCAGATGAATGCCATAGTCTTTGAGTGTTTGCTTCATCCATAGAAGCTGAGCGCAGCAAGATCCAGCAACAATGTATTCAGATTTAGCAGTGGAGAGAGATACACAGTTCTGCTTCTTTGAAGACCAACATACAAGTGATCGTCCTAGAAAGTGACATGTGCCTGATGTAGACTTGCGATCCACCTTGTCACCAGCATAATCAGCATCCGTGAATCTAACTAGATCAAACTCTGAGCCCTTTGGATACCATAATCCTAGTGTTGGGGTGTGAGCCAAATATCGAAGAATTCGCTTCACAGCTAAGTGATGCGATTCCTTTGGTGCCGCTTGGAATCGGGCACACATGCAAACACTGAGCATGATATCTGGCGTAGATGCACATAAATAAAGCAAAGAACCAATCATGGAGCGGTATACATTTTGATCGAACTCTTTACCATTGTTGTCGGGACCCAGATGGTGTTTAGCTGGCATTAGCGTCGTGTAACCTTTGCAGTCTTGCATTCCAAACTTCTTCAGGCAATCTTTGAGGTATTTCTCTTGAGATATGAAGATGCCGTTGCGTTGCTGTCGTATTTGAAGACCAAGGAAGAACATCAACTCTCCCATCATGGACATCTGATATTGCTCTTGCATCATGTATCCATACTCATCATTGTATTTCTGATTAGTGCAGCCGAAGATGATGTCATCCACATATATTTGGCACACAAACAGTTCACCATCATATGTCTCCGTGAAGAGTGTGGGATCTAGGGAACCAGGTTTGAAGCCTTTGCTCTTCAGGAAGTCTTTGAGTGTGTCATACCAAGCACAAGGGGCTTGTTTGAGGCCATATAGTGCCTTGTTGAGATTATACACCATGTCAGGATATTTTGGATCTTCAAAGCCAGGCGGTTGTGCAACATACACTTCTTCTTCAATCTTGCCATTGAGAAAAGCACTCTTCACATCCATTTGACACAGAAGGATGTTATGATGATTTGCATAGGCTAGCAGTATGCATATAGCTTCAAGCCTAGCCACAGGAGCAAATGTTTCATCGAAGTCAATTCCTTCAACTTGAATGAATCCTTGAGCAACGAGACGAGCTTTGTTTCTGACAACTTGACCATGCTCATCTTGCTTGTTGCGATATATCCATTTAGTGCCTATGATATTGTGCTTATGAGGATCAGGATGCTTGACCAGTTCCCATACATTATTCAGCTCAAATTGTTGAAGCTCTTCTTGCATAGCTTGAATCCATTCAGGTTCCATGAAGGCTTCATCAACTTTCTTGGGTTCAGATATTGAGACGAATGTGAAGTGCCCACAGAAATTTGCTAGTTGTGTTGCCCTTGAACGAGTGAGTGGACCAGGTGCATTGATGCTGTCAATTATTCTCTCAATCTGTACTTCATTTGCAACACGAGGATGAACAGGATGAAGATTTTGCTCTTGCTGATCATTGTCGTCGTTAGAAGGATTGTCTTCAGGCGGAGTATTGTCTTCAGGTTGATCAGGTGCAGAGATGATGAGTTCCTCTTCGGGCTGTGCTTCAGACGGTATGATCTCTCTAGTTCCCATAAGCTTGATGGATTCACTGGATGGAACTTCATCTAGCACATTTGGCAGGTGCTCTCTTTGCGAGCCGTTAGTCTCATCGAACCGCACATCCACAGTTTCAACCACTTTATAGTGAAAGAGGTTGAAGACTCTGTAGGAGTGCGAATCCTTTTTATATCCAAGCATAAAACCTTCATGTGCTTTCGGTGCAAATTTTGAAGTGTGATGTGGATCCTTGATCCAGCACCTGGCACCAAATACTCTGAAGTAACTGACATTTGGCTTCTTACCAGTGAGGAGCTCATAGGATGTTTTGTTCAGAAGCTTGTGAAGATAAACACGGTTGATGATATGGCATGCAGTATCAATGGCTTCAGGCCAGAACTTTCTTGGAGTCTTGTATTCATCGAGCATCGTCCGGGCCATCTCAATGAGTGTTCTGTTCTTGCGTTCCACGATGCCATTCTGCTACGGCGTGTACAGAGCTGAGAACTCATGAGTGATGCCCAAAGTACCAAGATAAGTGTCGAGGCCGGTGTTCTTGAATTCAGTGCCATTGTCACTTCTGATGTGCTTGATCTTAACGCCATAGTTATTCATGGCTCGATTGGCGAAACGTCTGAAGACATCCTGTACTTCAGTCTTGTAGAGAATTATATGCACCCATGTATATCTTGAATAATCATCAACAATGACGAAGCCATAGAGACAAGCAGTAGTAGTAAGAGTTGAGTAGTGAGTGGGACCGAAGAGGTCCATGTGTACCAGTTCGAAGGGTTGAGTCATTGTCATGATTGTCTTCGAGGGATGCTTGGCCCTCGTCATCTTTCCAGCTTCGTAGGCATCACATAAGTGATCCTTCTTGAACTTGACACCCTCGATCCCTATGATATGCTTGTTCTTTGCAAGAGTGTGCAAGTTCCTCATGCCAGCATGCCCTAGCCTCCGATGCCAGAGCCAGCATTCTGAAGCTTTTGCAAGAAGACGGCAAGCTGTGGTCTTGCTGAGAAATCTACCATGTACAAGTCATCTTTCCTATACCCTTCAAAGACTAGAGATTTGTCATATTCCATTAGAACAAGGCAACGATATTTTCCAAACATCACAATCATGTTTAAATCGCAAAGCATTGAGACAGACATTAAGTTGAAACCAAGGGATCCAACAAGCATCACTTTATCCATGTGCTGATCCCTTGAGATTGCAACTCTACCTAGACCCAATACCTTGCTTTTACCAGTATCAGCAAATGTGATGTGACTCTTGTCAGATGGACGTAAGGTTGAGTCCATGAGAAGACTTCGCTTGCCAGTCATGTGATTAGTACATCCACTATCAATAATCCATTCTGAAGCAGCTGGTGTCATACCCTTGGCACCGCGTGCCATGAAGTAGTAGGTGGGAGCGGAGTTGTCCTGGTCATCAGCATCGGCGTCGGTGATGAAGTCATTGTCTTTAATGTTGAAGATGGACTTGGCAACGTAGGCTGTAGCCAGACTTGCAACGCCAGAATCGGACTCCTCCTCAGACTCCACCCCCGTCTCCTCAGAAGCAGACTCCTCCTCTGAATCCATTTCCTTGCCAACAAATGCACGAGCCTTGCCAGATGAGCTCTTCTTGTGTGATGAAGACTTTGATGAAGACTTGGAAGAAGACTTTGAGTATTCGTTCTTCTTCTTCTTCTTGTCGCCAGAATCACATTCCTTGCTCTTCTTATTCTTCTTGTTCTCATTGTCCCACTGCGGACACTTAGAGATGTAGTGACCAGGTTTCTTGCACTTGTGGCATGTTCTCTTCTTGTAGTCATGAGCAGAAGCTTCATCATTCCTTGAGCTGGATCGTGAGGACTTTCTAAAGCCTTTCTTCTAGGTGAATTTCTGGAACTTCTTCACAAGCATAGCAAGCTCCTTTCCAATGTCTTCAGGATCATCAAAACTGCAATCAGATTCTTGTTCAGATGAGGAAGCAACTTTTGCCTTCAAAGCACGAGTTTGCCCATAGTTGAGCCTTTCAAGTATGTCAGACGGATCGAGTGTCTTGAAGTCAGGGCGTTCTTGTATCATCAGGGCTAGGGTGTCAAACGAGCTGTCAAGTGATCTCAGGAGTGTCTTGACGACTTCATGCTTGGTGATCTCAGTAGCGCCGAGGGCTTCAAGCTCATTTGTGATGTCAGTGAGTCGATCAAACGTGAGCTGAACATTCTCATTATCGTTTCTCTTGAAGCGGTTGAAGAGGTTGTGAAGGACACTGATTCTTTGGTCTCTCTGGGTTGAGACGCCTTAGTTGACCTTGGAGAGCCAGTCCCAGACTAGCTTGGATGTTTCTAGAGCACTCACACGGCCATACTGTCCTTTGGTCAGATGACCATAGATGATATTCTTGGCAGTGGAATCCAGTTGAACGAACTTCTTGACATCAGCAGCAGTGACACCTTCACCAGCCTTGGGGACGCCATTCTTAACGACATACTAGAGGTCGACATCAATGGCTTCCAGATGCATGCGCATCTTATTCTCCTAGTAGGGATATTCAGTTCCATCGAAGACTGGGCACGCAACGGAGACTTTGATTATCCCTGCAGTCGACATAGCTAAAACTCTAGGTGGTTAAACCGAATCACACAGAACAAGGGAGTACCTTGCTCTGATGTGCACTTGAAAGTGCTAGTGATCGACTAAGGGGGGAGGGGTGAATAGGCGATTTTTATGAAAGTCTTCAAAACATGGAAGTTTTGAAGACAAACGATAGAGATAAACCTATAACCATGCAGCGGAAGGTAGACTACACTAAGCAAGCCATAGTCAAGTATTCAATGAAATGAAAGCACAAAGACTAATAGCAGATAGGCAGTATAGATCAGGATGGAAGATAGTATGAAGCCAATCAGAACAAGTAGTCACATAGTGAAGACAAATAGATAGTGCAAACATGCAATGACTTCACAAGGACCAATCTGCAAATAAAGAGATGGGAAGGATAGAACCAGTGGCTCGTTGAAGACAATGATTTGTTGGACCAGTTCCAGTTGCTATGACAACTGTACGTCTGGTTAGGGAGGCTAAGACTCAACTCATAAGACCGCGTCTTCACCTTATTCCCCTTGAGCTAAGGACACCCTGTCCTCACCCAATCACTCTGGTAAGTCTTCAAGGTAGACTTCCAAACCTTCACAGACTTCGTTCACCGGCGATCCACAATGACTCTTGGATGCTCAGAACGCGACGCCTAACCGGCTGGAGGATTCACAGTCCTCAAGTGTAATAAGTCTTCAGATCACACAGACAGGAAGACTTCAGTGATGCCTAACACTCTTTGGCTCTGGGTGTTTAGGGCTTTGTCCTCGCAAGGAATTCTCTCTCAAAGGCTTCGAGGTGGGTTGCTCTCAAACGACAAAAGCTGTACACTAACTCTGAGCAGCCAACCAATTTATGGTGTAGGGGGTGGGCTATTTATAGCCACTAGGCAACCCGACCTGATTTGTCCGAAATGAACCTCGGTCACTAAGGAACTGACACGTGTTCCAATGGTCAGATTTCAAACACACTCGACAACTTTACTTGAGCTACAAGCAAAGCTGACTTATCCAGCTCTGGATAAGATTTGCTCTCATTGTCTTCGCTCGAAGACATAGGATTTTGGTTAAGCATCACTTCAGTCATTCTGACTGGTTCACTTGGACCCCACTTAACAGTACGGTGGTTCCTATGACCCAACAAAGAAGAAGAATAACAACGAAACAACTAAGTCTTCGCGCTCCATAGTCTTCACGCAATGTCTTCTCTTGTCATAGTCTCAATGTGAATGTCTTCACATACCACCTTTGACTTCAATGTCTTCATAGATTTTTAGGGGTTATCTCTGGTAGGAAAACCGAATCAATGAGGGACTTCTACCTGTGTTATCCTGCAATTCCCCCAAACACATTAGTCCCTCAACCAGGTTTGTCATCAATACTCCAAAACCAACTAGGGGTGGCACTAGATGCACTTACAACACTGCCTTGTACATGATGGTGCTGTACAATCGAGCCCGTGTGGGCCCCACCACGAAAACTTCGGACGAAATCTCTATCATATGTTTGTTCCGGCTTATTCTGCAAGCCAATCCTTGTTTTGTTTTGATTGTGGTATTCGAGTTGCTTCAAATTCAAGTGTTGATTCCATACCTTTCCTAAGCGGCGTTCTCATGTTCCTATGTGAATACTAATCCTTCTCGATCATCGAGTTTGTCATTTCAATTTCTTCTCAACCGGTGAGCTTCCTTTCAAGTGGATCCGTTCATTTTCAACATCCCCAAGACCAACTCTAAGTATTCTCAATGGTGTTTGTTTCATTCATCCCAAATTGTCTTTGTTTTCCCACCTCCCACCCTTTTCCTTCAAGGATTCAGATCTTAATCAACTATCATGTTATTGATGAGAAGCCTCTCCATTCTTTTCTGTCAATGTTCTTATCCGGTGATTCTCATGAAGATGCTTAGGAAGCTACAAGTTCAATATTCTTCATTCTTTTTCTTCTCCGGTGGATTCAATTCAAGCTTTTGGTGTTGATCATATTCTGTCCTCGTTTCAAATGTTTTCCCATGCCAGTGCACCTCTTTATCATTCACCTCTCACTATTCATTTGTTCTGGAGTGCTGAAGATATCTCAGAAGATTCGTGTTTTCACTACTAATCCGTTCAAGCTCTTTCGAGGATGTTATCTCATACAAGCTATTTAACTCAATCGGTGCAATCTCCTTTTCAAGCAATCATTTCAACGGTGTTTCTTTTGAGTGGCCCCTAACCCACAGGTCTTTTCCCAGGATCTTACCCAACTCTTCTATTTTTCTGGAGCTATCCTCAAATCCTTTCAAAGTATGACGTAAGAATGAATTATCATCAGTCAGATGGTTTCTCCAAGATCTTATAACTCTTTTCATTGTTGGCTCAACCTCTTTGCTTTTCATTCTCCCGGAGTATCTCAATAATTCATGGTGGTGTTTCTCATTGTCATTCTCAACATTTGAAGACTGAAGAAGAATTTCTCTTAAATCTTGCTCCATTCTCTTCAAGATTCATGGGTCTAGCTTGACGCCATCCTCTCATAATTGGTTTCGATTGTGAGAATTCTTTTCACCTATCCGGAGAAATTCAGGAGTATTTTTCAGTTTAATCATCCGGAGCCCATCATCTCAAAATTATTCATTCTCAGCTTTCAGCTCTCATTCTCTAAATCTTACCGGTGCATCATTCAAGTATTCTATTATCAGCTCGTGATCTCTTCGTTCTCATGTATCTAAATCCCCTCAAGTATCTTCATTTGTTCTCTAATTCTTCCCGGTGTTTCTTTATCTTTTCTTCAATCGTTTTCAATTCTTACGGTGGTTCTTCCAAGATTCTTCTTCCTTTGTTTATCATATCAATTTATTCGTTATTTCAATTCTACCGGTGGTTCGTTGAAGACCTTCCCAAGTTCGCGCTATATCTCTCTTAATCCTTTTCTACGAGAGTAAGTAGTATGCCAAATCCGTTGGTTTTCATCAATCTAAATTGGTGAAGGATGAGCATAACATAATTCTTATTCTTGATTCACCCAAATGATTAATTCTTTATTCCGGAGGCTCATCAAATTCTCGGCTTCACTTGATTCATCTTTTTTTTCCCGGAGTTCCAAGCTCTCTCAATTTTCTCGTCATGAAGATCCATCTAATCATTGCAAGTCTTCACCTTGTGTTTCAACTTCTCTTTCATTTCGATTGATCATTTTTTGTTACTGGAGTTCTTCATGGAGACTCTACATGTTGGTTCATAAAGGATTTAATTCCTTCTCGAAGCATTCATCAAGATTCTTTTCAGAGGAGCTCAAGCATTCTTCATCTTGCAATCCAGAGTGCAATTGTTCTCCCTTATCTTTTGAGGTGGTAATATATCATTCTTCATTCACAAGAATGGGATAGTTTAAACCCATCATTTTCAATTTGTTCATGAGGTCCTTGCAACCCATCAATCTCTTCATTGGAGTTATCTTGGGTTATATTTCACCTAAAGCTTTCCCTAAGGATTCTTGCTATTTATGGTGCTTATAAATGACCCAAGTTCTTCTTTTATCCTCCCGGTGAAATAAGTTTCTCGTATCCTTGTTCATGTCAATCCAATCTTTGTTTCCGTTAGTGCCAGAATTTCACCTCAGTTTTGAGATGTTTTCCTTAAGCCCACATCAAGCTTACTCTTTTCGTTGTTGGTTTTCCAACAACTCCGTTTGAGCCTTCTCCTAAAGATGCTTTTTCAAGCTCAGTTGAGGTAGAAGATGTAGTTTTCTTCTCCATTCTTTCATTCCAATGATCTATATTCTATTCTTGCTTCCGGAGGCGTTGTGTTGTTGCTCTCTTCTCTCATCATCTCGAATTGTGAGGATCATGTTCTTTTCGTGCTTATCCATTTAATCGGAGTGTTGTGTCCTCTGCTCAAGTTCTTTTCATCTTATCAAGTCTTACATCTCTTTTCAACCGGAGTGCTGTCCGAATATGTTCTTCCTTGTTCCTCTTTCTAACGGAGTGTTTTCAACTTCGATCATCTTTGTTGTTTTTCTTTTCTCAAAATTGTTTAACCTCTCAAGGTTCATGGTTTCACTCGTTTGTCAAAGAAGCAACTAAGTTTTACCTCTTATCTTCCTCTTCCTTTTCCCTCTGGTGCCCTCCTAGATCTCAGGACGAGATCCTATCGTAGTGGTGGAGTGTTGTAACGCCCCGGATATAACTTTCCATATTTGTACTCCGACTCTTGCCTTTTCCGGAGATGAGATATGATTTTCCCTTTGTGGTTGGGTTCTGTATTCGTTTTGCATTTTGCCCATGTCATGCATTTCATATCATGTCATCATGTGCATCGCATTTGCATACATGTTCGTCTCATGCATCCGAGCTTTTTCCCCGTTGTCCGTTTTGCAATCTGGCACTCCTACGCCCTCCGGCGCCCCCTTTTGCCTCTTTTCGTGTGCGGGTATTAAACTTTCTCGGAATGGACCGAGATTTGCCAAGCGGCCTTGGTACACCACCGGTAGACCGCCTATCAAGTTTCGTGCCATTTGGAGTCCGTTTGATACTCCAACGGTTAACCGGGGAACCGTAAAGGCCTTGTGTGTGTTGCAGCCCAACACCCCTCCAAAGTGGCCCAATAACCCATCCAAACCCCCTCCATCCTCTCGGACGTTCGATCACGATCGTGTGGCCGAAAACCACACCTTATTTGGACATCCCTACCTCCCTCTATCTATATAAACACCTCCCTTCCATTTTTCATGCAATACAAACCCTAGCACCGCTCCCCGCGCCTGTTCGCCGACCGCGTCGCCTCCGCCGACGCGCCACCGCCTTGCTCCACTCCGACACGCCGCCGACTACAACTCCGGCCGCCGCCCGCGCCTGCAACTCCGGTCGCCGGATCGCACCACCTCGCCGGACCGCGCCTCCCGGCCCGCGCCCGAGGCCGCCGCCCGTCGTCCACCTCCTCCGCCGCTCAGCTCTGCCCGAGTGCCGGCGAGCTCGCCACCACCGCCCTCTTCTTCCACTCCGATCAGCTAGCTCCGTCCGTCCTCGTCATCCGCACACGCCAGATTGAGATCCAGATCGGGTCAAACCCTAGGTTGACCCCGTTTTCTCCCAAGTCCCAAGCATTTTCAACCCATGTTCATCGCATCATAACTCCTCATCTGTAGCTCCGTTTTGCATGAACGATATATCAAAATGTTCATGTGGACGTGCTCTTAATTTTGTTCCATTGTGACCTGCCTGTTTGAGTCCATCTTGATGCCCAAATGGTTGATACAAGAGTGCTATAAAATGTTAGCTGCTGATTCTTATCAGATTATGAGCATTTGTCATTTTTGCCATGATTATTGTGTGCTGCATATGGGCATGAGATCTACATGTGTTTTGGGCTATGCCATGCCATCTTTACAGGGGTGTATGCAATGTATTTTTGTGATCAATGTGGTGACTAGCAGAAGCATGCAAAGTAGCTCTCGTGATATTGCTAATTTCAGGGACTTAGAATTTCACTAAGTCATTTGCCTGCTGTTATTTTTATGCCATGTATTCATGTTGCTACAGTGAGATCCATGCTTCTTTTGAGTATGTTTAGTATGGATGATTTGGACATATGGTTGTTCTCTATCCATCCATGCCCCTGTTTGCATTTATGGAGTGTCCTAGCATGACTCAATCTTCCTCTACTTTTGCTATAAAATGTTCCTGGCAGATTGTTTACATGTTAATCAATTTTGCCAAGGTTGTTGTAGTTGATCCATGCATGCTATAAACTTGCTCTTGCTTTTTTTAGCTTCATGAACATGTCTTCTTGCTGGTAGTATGCTTGGTTTGTCATGCAAGGCTTTGTGGTGAGTGAATCGAGCTCGCAAAGGGGCCTTCATAATTCTGTTTTTGCCATGTCCAGTTTTCTGCCAAGTCTGAATCTGTTAACGAAACTTGCTATGTTTACATGGGTGCCATCATATCTTCTGATCCTTTTTGGCTTATGGTCATTAAGGGACTTTTGTTCTATGATTTGAGTAGATTCATGCCATGCCTTGTATTGCTATGTTATGTTCCTGTAGCCTGTTGTTTTCTTGCTCTAAACATTGCTCCCTAATGTTAATTCCTGGCATGTTAGTATTTTCACTAAGTCTGTGATGCTGATATCTTTTGCACTTTTGCCATGCTTGTTTGAACATGCTCTTGTGTGATTTATCCATAGCTCAGTGTTCATCTTTTGTCAAGCATCTTGAGTAGATCACAACCATGTGATTTGTTGCCATGTTGGAGTGCCTTAGCTTAGTATCTTGTTGCATTCTAGATGGCATCGTGCTGTTAATCGCAAAATTGTGCCATTCTTGTTTTGCTTGCCATTTGCAAACCGTGCATCCGATTCCGGTGATCTTTATATTGATTTCAACCGAAATCATCTCATCTTTCCAGCGGCACACTTGGTTTGCCAAGTTGAGGCCTGGTTTGATCTTTTCCTTGTAGAGCACGCATATTGCATTGCATATCACATCCCGCATGTCATGTCATGTTTTGCATCATGTTGCTTGCGCATTGCACCGTGGTTGATTGTGGTTTTCTTTTGCTTGTGTTCTTGCTTTGGGTAGAGCCGGGAGATGATTACTTGATCGAGGAACCCGTTGAGTATGCTTACGAGGATCAAGCTTTCGTCAACTCGGAGAACTTTGCAGGCAAGATGACCATACCCTCGAAATCACTTCTATCTTTGCTTGCTAGTTACTCGCTCTATTGCCATGCTGCGATACCTACCACTTGCTATATCATGCCTCCCATATTGCCATTTCAAACCTCTAACCCACCTTGTCCTAGCAAACTGTTGT
The DNA here is from genome assembly GCF_002162155.2 of Triticum dicoccoides. Lineage (NCBI taxonomy): Eukaryota > Viridiplantae > Streptophyta > Magnoliopsida > Poales > Poaceae > Triticum > Triticum dicoccoides. The sequence continues at coordinate 297,591,432 of NC_041386.1, read as the reverse complement.
TTGGCTATGTTACCGCTTTGCTCAGCCCCTCTTATAGCATTGCTAGTTGCAGGTGAAGATGGAGTTTGTTCCTTGTTGGAACATGGTTATTATTGGGATATCATTATTATATCTTGTTTACTTTAATGCACCTATATACTTGGTAAAGAGTGGAAGGCTCGGCCTTATGCCTGGTGTTTTGTTCCACTCTTGCCGCCCTAGTTTCCGTCATACCGGTGTTATGTTCCTTGATTTTGCGTTCCTTACACGGTTGGGTTATAATGGGAACCCCTTTACAGTTCGCTTTGAATAAAACTCCTCCAGCAAGGCCCAACCTTGGTTTTACCATTTGCCACCTAAGCCTTTTTTCCCTTGGGTTCTACAGACTCAAGGGTCATCTTTATTTAAACCCCCAGGCCAGTGCTCCTCTGAGTGTTGGTCCAAACTAGAGCACCGTGCAGGGCCGTCCCTTGGTAACTTGGGTTACGTTGGCTCCTGTACGCTTAGCTTATCCGGTGTGCCCTGAGAACGAGATATGTGCAGCTCCTATCGGGATTTGTCGGCACAGCGGGTGGTCTTGCTGGTCTTGTTCTACAATTGTCGAAATGTCTTGTAACCGAGATTCCGAGTCTGATCGGGTCTTCCTGGGAGAAGGAATATCCTTCGTTGACCGTGAGAGCTTGTGATGGGCTAAGTTGGGACACCCCTGCAGGGTTTTGAACTTTCAAAAGCCGTGCCCACGGTTATGGGCAGATGGGAATTTGTTAATGTCCGGTTGTAGAAAACTTGACACTTAACTTAATTAAAATGCATCAACCGCGTGTGTAGCCGTGATGGTCTCTTTTCGGCGGAGTCCGGGAAGAGAACACGGTCTCGTGTTATGCTTAAACGTAAGTAGTTTCAGGATCACTTCTTGATCATTATAGCTTCTCGACCAAGCTTTGCTTCTCTTCTCGCTCTTATTTGCATAAGTTAGCCACCATATATGCTAGTGCTTGCTGCAGCTCCACCTCACTACCTTTTCCTACCCATAAGCTTAAATAGTCTTGACCGCGAGGGTGTGAGATTGCTGAGTCCCGTGACTCATAGATACTTCCAAATAGTTGCAGGTGCCGATGATGCCCGTGTAGATGACGCAACTGAGCTCAAGCGGGAGCTCGATGAAGATCTTGTTCGTTGTGTCGTTTCGTTCCTAGTTGATCAGTAGTGGAGCCCAGTCGGGGCGATCGGGGATGTAGCATTAGGGGTTGTCTTTCTTTATTTGGTTCCGTAGTCGGACCTTGATTGTATTCTGGATGATGTAATGCTATATTTATGTATTGTGTGAAGTGGAGATTGTAAGCCAACTCTTTATCCCTCTCTTATTCAGTACATGGGATGTGTAAAGATTACCCCTCTTGCGACATGCCTACTATGCGGTTATGCCTCCAAGTCGTGCTCCGACACGTGGTAGATATAGCCGCATCATGGGTGTTATAAGTTCCCCGACTTAGGAGCCGCCTGCTTGATCGAATCGCTGACGTTGTTGAGTCCAGAAAAATGTTTTGAGTCTTATAGGATTATATATATCGGAGAGTAGGATTATTTTTACTCCTCAGTCCCTTCGTCGCTTCGGTGAGGTCTCCTGACGTAGAGTTTTGACCCTTCTCTTCTCAAATTTCACTAAAAAAATTTTAGGATCACACAGGTATCTTGGAATCGTTCCGATGGTTTTGTGACGGAAAATTGTTCTTGGTGCCTCCTGACATTTAGGGGTTGTGGCAGTGTCCCGGGGAGTTGAGCTCCGAGGTGTTGTCGTTACAATTTTATCATTGCAGTTCTGGAATACCTGAGTTCGCCGACATCGAAAATCTCCTTTATGCAGTTGTTGGTGAGATAACCTGGATGCCACCCAGTACTGGGGCGGGAGTTCGGGAGTATTGCCATAACTTGTATAACAAACACTTTTCGAAGGTTGAGGTACACGATTTCCGAAGGTTTCTTGGTTATGTGTTGAAGGATGGATACAGCTGGATGTAGGAATTGTTAGTTTGGGTGAGATATTATGCTTCCCCCGTATCCCCAACACCTGATTGCATAACCAGAAACTTTCGGGAGTTTATAAGTGGGAATTCAAGTAGCTCCTAGAATATCTTTCCAACAGACACATGATACGATATGGGGTCTATCATATGTTTGTTTCCGGCTTATTCTGCAAGCCAATCCTTGTTTTGTTTTTGATTGTGGTATTCGAGTTGCTTCAATGTCAAGTGCTGATTCCATACCTTTCCTAGGTGGTGTTCTCATATTTCTATGTGAGTACTAATCCTTCATGATAATCGAGATTGTCATGTCGATTCTTTCCAACCAGTGTGTTTCTCTGCAAGATGATCATACCCTCGAAATCACTTCTATCTTTGCTTGCTAGTTGCTCGCTCTTTTGCTTTGCCGCGATACCTACCACTTGCTATATCATGCCTCCCATATTGCCATGACAAGCCTCTAACCCACCTTTCCTAGCAAACCATTGTTTGGCTATGTTACCGCTTTGCTCAGCCCTCTTATAGCGTTGCTAGTTGCAGGTGAAGATGGAGTTTGTTCCATGTTGGAATATGGATATAGTTGGGATATCATTATTATATCTTGTTTACTTCAATGCATCTATATACTTGGTAAAGGGTGGAAGGCTCGGCCTTATGCCTGGTGTTTTGTTCCACTCTTGCCGCCCTAGTTCCTGTCATACTAGTGTTATGTTCCTTGATTTTGCGTTCCTTACGCGGTTGGGTTATAATGGGAACCCCTTGACAATTTGCCTTGAATAAAACTCCTCCAACAAGGCCCAACCTTGGTTTTACCATTTGCCACCTAAGCCTTTTTCCCTTGGGTTCTGCAGACTCAAGGGTCATCTTTATTTAAATCCCTGGGCTAGTGCTCCTCTGAGTGTTGGTCCAAACTAGAGCACCGTGCAGGGCCGTCCCTTGGCAACTTGGGTTACGTTGGCTCCTGTACCCTTAGCTTATCCGGTGTGCCCTGAGAACGAGATATGTGCAGCTCCTATCGGTATTTGTCGGCACAACGGGTGGTCTTGCTGGTCTTGTTCTACCATTGTCGAAATGTCTTGTAACTGGGATTCCAAGTCTGACCAGGTCTTCCTGGGAGAAGGAATATCCTTCGTTGACCGTGAGATCTTATGATGGGCTAAGTTGGGACACCCCTGCAGGGTTTTGAACTTTCGAAAGCCGTGCCCGCAGTTATGGGCAGATGGGAATTTGTTAATATCCGGTTGTAGAGAACTTGACACTTAACTTAATTAAAATGAATCAACTACGTGTGTAGCCGTGATGGTCTCTTCTCGGCGGAGTCCGGAAAGTGAACACGGTTCTTGTGTTATTCTTGAACGTAAGTAGTTTCATGATCACTTCTAGTTCACAACCGTTCTTTGCTTCTCTTCTCGCTCTTATTTGCGTAAGTTAGCCACCATATATGCTAGTGCTTGCTGCAGCTCCACCTCACTACCTTTCCCTACCCATTAGCTTAAATAGTCTTGATCTCGCGGGTGTGAGATTGCTGAGTCCCCGTGACTCAAAGATACTTCCAAAACTAGTTGCAGGTGCCGATGATAACTGTGCAGGTGACGTAACTGAGCTCAAGTGGGAGCTCGATGAAGATCGTGTTCGTTGTGTTGTTTCGATTCAAGTTGATCAGTAGTGGAGCCCAGTCGGGTCGATCGGGGATCTATGCAATTCTGGTGGTATTTCTTTATTTGGTTCCGTAGTCGGACCTTGACTGTATTCTGGTTGATGTAATGCTATTTTTATGTATTGTGTGAAGTGGCGATTGTAAGCCAACTCTTTATCCCTTTAATATTCAGTACATGGGATGTGTAAAGATTACCCCTCTTGCGACATGCCTATTATGCGGTTATGCCTCTAAGTCATGCTCCGACACGTGGGAGATATAGCCGCATCATGGGTGTTACATATATGTAGGTGAAAGAAGTACGTCAGTGGAGCTACATGGGGCCCACGAGGGTGGGGGGCGCGCCTACCCCCTCGGCGCGCCCTCCTACCTTGTGGCTGCCTCACCGAGTTCCAGACTTCAACTCCAAGTCTTTTGGTTGTCTTTTGATCCAAGAAAGATCATCGCAAATGTTTCATTCCATTTGGTATTCGTTTTCTGCGAAACTCTAAAATAGGCAAAAAAACAGAAGCTGGCACTGGGCTCCGATTAACAGGTTAGTCCCAAAAATAATATAAAAGAGCATATTAAAGCCCATTAAACGTCCAAAACAGATAGTATAATAGCATGGAATGATCAAAAATTATAGATACGTTGGAGACGTATCATATCCTTGGTCGTCCAGCTCTGGCCAAGTTCATGGCAGCGTCCCATTACGCGTATGACACTCTGAAGATGCCAGGCCCGATGGGAGTCATCTCCATCCCATCAGATAAGAGGGATGCAGTCATTTGTGTGGATAATATGTATAGAGACGCGGTAGTAGTGGAGGCCGTTCAAGCCCCAGCTCCCACCAAGGAGGAGAAGAAAGTTAAGAGAACCAGCAAGGACACCAACAAGGTCCCCGGGAAGCACGCCTCTTCGGAGCGCGCGACACCCGGCAGCAACTTGCCAGAAAGTTCGGCTGGCAAAAGATCCAAGGCTATTCCCCTGCAACAAAGAAGGTTCTGGCGAGGCAGGAAGGCATCGATGGTACTTTTACCGTTAGTGCTATCCTCGATGACAAATAGGAAAGCGCGCTCGTTGCCTTCCTACGGGCGAATGTCAATGTTTTTGCCTGGCAACCAGCTGATATCCCTGGTGTTCCTAAGGAGGTAATCAAGCACCACATTGCTGTCTGTCCTGATGCCCCCCGTCAAGCAAAAAGTCCGAAAGCAAGCCTTGGAGAGGCAACAGTTCATTGCCGAGGAGATTAAGAAACCTGAGGTAGCAGGTTTGGTCAGAGGAGTACTGCATCCAACTTGATTAGCAAATCCAGTAGTGGTATGCAAAGCAAATGGGAAGTGGAGACTTTGTATTGACTTCGCTGACTTGTACAAAGCTTGTTCGAAGGATCCATTCCCCTTGCCACGCATTGATTAGATCATTGATTCCACCTCAGGATGTGATTCGCTCTCCTTCCTTGATGCATACTCCGGCTACCATCAGATCTTCATGGCCAAGGAAGACGAGGAGAAAACCGTGTTTATTACCCCATGTGGCACGTACTGCTTTGTATGATTGCCTTTCGGGATAAAAAGCACTGGGTCTATGATTGCAAGGGCCGTGCAAATTAGTTTCGAACCCTAGCTGCACAGGAACATCGAAGCATATATGGATGATATAGTGGTCAAAACTAAAGACAAGTCTACACTCATTGAAGATTTGGAAGAAATCTTTGCAAATCTGCAAAAGATCAACTTGAAGCTCAATCCAGAGAAATGTGTGTTTGGCGCCCCGTCCGGCAAGCTCCTTGGGTTTTTTTGTATCTCAGCGAGGGATAGAAGTCAACCTCGACAAGATCAAAGCAATAGAACATATCTAGGCACCAAAGACTGTCAAAGATGTGAGACGACTGGCTGGCTGTGTTGCCGCACTAAGTAGGTTCATTTCAAAGTCCGCTGAGTGTGCCCTACCATTGTTCAAGATATTGAAGAAGGCTGGTCCAATGAAATAGACTCTAGAGGCAGAGGCTACACTGCAGGATTTGGAAGATTACCTTTCCTCTGCTCCAACCTTGGTCGCGCCTAAGCCAGAAGAGTCACTGCTGCTGTATCTGGCAGCAACGAATCAAGTGGTTAGTGCTGCCTTGGTAGCACAGAGGGAAGTGGATAACAAAGAAACTACTCTGGCAGAGCCACCAAGTGAAGAACCAATCCTATCCCCGGCAGGGCCTGATGGTGATAGCGATGGGGAACCGCAATCAGGTGCAGATGAGCGGAAGATATTAGCAAGGAAGAAAATGGTGCAGCACCGAGTTTACTTTGTTAGCTCCCTCTTGTAGGGGGCTAGGTCAAGGTATTCTGGAGTGCAAAAGTTAATCTTCAGCCTCCTTATGGCTTGGAGGAAGCTGCTTCATTACTTTCAAGCTCACGAAATAACAGTTGTGACCCGCCTTCCGCTACAGCGTATCTTGAGGAACCCCGAGGCCGCCGCAGGATAGTAGAATGGGCACTGGAACTGCCAAGCTTTGCTTTGAAGTTTGAGAGCATGACAACCATCGAAAGTAGAGCAGTGGCAGAATTTATAGCAGAATGGACACCAATGCCCAATGAAGATGTTGTTGAAACAACCCTCCCCGGCAAGGAGGCCCCCAAGGAATGGATCATGTACTTTGACGGTTCTTTCTTGCTTCAAGGTGCTGGGGCATGAGATTTACTCGTTGTGCCCATTAGAGAACACCTCAAGTACGTTATCCAAATGCATTTTCCCAGGGAAGATGCCACCAACAACACAACCGAGTATGAAGGACTCCTTGCCGATCTCAGAATTGCAGTAGAGTTGGGGATAAAGAAGTTGATCATACACAGCGACTCCCAACTCGTTGTGAAGCAAGTGAATAAGGATTATCAGAGCCCACTGATGGAGGCATACATGGAAGAGGCAAGGAAGCTAGAGGAACACTTTGACGTGTTGCAGACAGAGCACATACCCCATGTAGAAAACAAAATTGCTGATCACCTATCGAAGTGCGCTACGCAAAAGCTTCCTGTAGAACCTGGAACTTTTTACTCCACTTGACCCAACCATCAGCTTCTCCGTCAGCGTTGGCTAGGAAAAGAAGAAAACTCAACATAACAAACATTTCCCGGCAGAGCTCCCTGAAGCCGGTGGTGAGAAGCTTGCTGGAGGAGATCCTATGCTGGCTGGAGAGCTGCATTCTCCGGCAGAACCCCGGGTTTTCGGTGCTGAGGATAGCACTCCCTCAACAGAGGGGATGCCTTTAGTACTTATCATCAAGCCTCAAGATCCGGCATGGGCACATCACATAGTCCAATTCTTGCAAATTAGAGAACTACCTGATGATCCAGAGGAATCTGAGAAAGTGGCTCAACAATCAAGTATGCATCAGTTTGTGCACAACATTCTGTACAGAAAGAGGCAGAATGGCATGAAGCTGAAGTGTGTCAGCCAAGAAGGTGGACTAATGTTGTTGGCGGAGATACAAAAGCACTTGTCAGGAACGCTTTTTGACAAGGATTCTATTGGACCACCTCCCTCCGGGATGCAACTGAGCTCATCACCAACTGTCAAGCATGCCAGTTCCACTCCATGAATATTCATCAGCCAGCTCATGCCTTCCAGACCATCCCTTTATCCTGGCCCTTCGCGGTCTGGGGGATCGATATCTTGGGCCCCTTCCCCTGTGCTACCGGGTGCTTTGAATTCTTTTATGTAGCAATAGACAAGTTTACAAAGTGGCTTGAAGTGGAGCCAGTGAGAAAGATGATGGCATAGTCAGCTATCAAGTTCTTCAAGGGACTGGTGTGTCGTTTTGGAGTACCCAATAGGGAGATCATGGACAACGGCACCCAGTTCACAAGCCATGCCTTCATGCAGTACATCCAGAGCCTTGGAAGCAAGGTCTCTTTTGCCTCTGTTGTGCACCTAAGGAGCAATGGACAGGCTGAAAGGATGAATGCTAACGTGCTACAAGGACTGAAGACAAGAACCTTTGATAGACTACGAAAATGCGGCAAGCGCTGGATTGATGAGTTGCCGGTGGTTCTTTGGTCAATCAAAATGACACCAAATCAAGCTACTGGCCAGACTCCCTTCTCCCTGATATATGGTGCAGAAGCAGTGCTCCCCACAGAACTCATATATGGGTCAATGTCGGATTTCGGGTTCCGGCAAAACCCTCGAGGTTCGAACTTTGGGGTGCGCACGAAGATCTCTCCTCCCCCTAGCTCACGATCTCACCACAATCTCAAGCTCAGCACGTCGAACTCGTAGAACAAAGGACACAGGGTTTATACTGGTTCGGTCCACCGATGTGGTGTACCCTACTCCAGTGTGGTGTGGTGGATTGCCTCTTGGGCTGAGGCTGAATGAGTACAAGGGAAGAATAGCCTCCTGAGGAGAGGTGTCCTTCAGCTCTGTGAGCTGGTGAGATGGCCTTGGTGGAGTGGATCCAATCCAAGATGAGCCGATCCTTAACTATGGTGGTGGCTAGTCCTATTTATAGAGGCCCTGGTCCTCTTCCCAAATGTAGGCGGGAAGGGATCCCACAACGACCAAATTTGAAGGGAGACAACTAGTACAAGTTATCCTGACAAAAGGTGGTCTTCTCCTGCCAAAGGCTCTGGTGGTGACGCCGTCTGGGCACCATGGTAACCTCCGTCCTGCCGTCCTGCTGGTCTTGGTCTTGTTGCACCGATATGGAAACCTTTGCCTGATGCCCCGAGACTCCTCGCCTGCGCTTGCCTCTTTAGCACCAAAGAGTAAATGAGTACACTACGCGCGCTGGCACCCGCCTGGCCTTGGTCGTCATGGCTTGCATCACATGGACCTCACGAGGTGCCCCTCACCTTGATCTCTCTGCCCCTCGCGAGCCAGCCTGGGGAGGATGCCCCCGAGGAGGTCTTGCATCGTCCGCCTCATGATGCTTGGCCCCTTGCGAGGGACTTGAGTGTTCACTGATGAAGATGGGCCATACAGGGCCGCTGGTGGAGCCACGCCGTGGGCCGCAGGGAGGCAAGTCTAGGGACCCCCGTTCCCAGGATGCCAACAGTAGCCCCCAGGCCCAAGGCATGCTCGGACTTGGCTTCGAGGCGAAGCCAAGGGGCAAGTACGAAGCGCTGCGGGCCCCAACAGCCTGCGGCCTCGGTTGACGCATGACGATTGATGGGACGTGGGCGTCTCCACTTCCCCACGCTGCCTAGGCAACTGCCCTTCTTGACGAGTCCCTGTTGCATGCAGAAAATGGGGCGTTATTACCTTAGATCGTGGTGGCTGGCGGTTGGCCTCCTCTTGGCTATAAATGGGAAGGGGGGCGGAGCTCCCGTCTCCCATCTCTTCCTTTGTTCCTCCTGCTGCTTCTTCTTCTTCCTCCTTGCTTCGCTGCTGCACCGCGTCACCTATGGCGCCCATTCGGAGGTTCTCCGTCGCCGAGAAGGGGAAAACCCCCGCGAAGTGCTTGGGCCTCTCCCGCCGAAGAAGAGGTTGGCTTGCTCGCGCAATGCCATTGTGAGGCCGGAGGTGACGAGGCCTTGGCACGAACGTCCTCCCCCGGGCTATCCACTTCCTTTGTATGCCCAGGCAGAGGGCACCGGAGGAGGTAGCAGGGACCGACGCCCCCCTGCACCACGGCCGCGGTGGCCGTGCAGTAGCAGCGCACGCTGCCGCCCCGCGCACCCACGCCAAGGGCTCCTCGCATGAACTCGTGGTGTGGGCGGCGATGCCATCGAGCACGTGGATCTGGTTTCCGCTATTCTTCACTGAAGTGATGCCGCCGAGGGGGCCGCTGGAGCTGTGGCTGCAGCACGCCGGGTGCGATGCCCCAGCGACAGGGGTGGCGGTTGAGGTCGTCTCCCCTGGCAGGGTCTTCATGACCCACGGATGGGGTGAGGTCGCTCGCATCTTCCGCGCGGAGGGGGCGCTCGCCATCCACTTCGAGTACGACGGCGCCTCCACGCTGTTCTTCAAGGTCTTCGACGAGGAAGGCCGCCACTTGGAGTGCTGTCCGGAAGGTGGTCGTCGAGACGGTGCGGCGGCAGGCACTCAGCCTGTCCCTGGTTCTGCCGACAGCTCCTCCAGCAGCAGCGGTTGCTCCTGGTGGTCCAGCGACTCTCCCGAGCCCGATGAGACTCCAAATATGAGCGACGACAGCTACATGCCCCTGAGCTTGTGCCGTGCCCGAAGTGCAGCGATGGCGTCTGCCCGCCACAATCGTTGATCTGGATGGGGTTGGCCCGGCAGCCCGTGGCCCACTGTTGATGATGGCGTCGGCGGTGTCGGCGTGTGTAGATAGGGCTCCTGGAAGCTTCCTTCTTTTGTTCCCTGCGAGGAATCAAGATGGACCGCGTGCGGGGCGTGTAAAGGGTCTGTAATGCCTTTTGTTGATATCGTCCTTATTATGAAGATTTATGAATGCATGTCCTTCTTTGGCTCGGTCTCCCCTTTCCAACTTCGCGGCAGATTGGTGCTCTATGCCGACAGGTCCCGGTCCCCAGGAAGGCTGCAGCCGTCGCTGGTATGCCAGGTCGCGATGCCGTGGTCAAGGCCAGGAGGTGAGTGGCCCGAGGTCTAGTTAGAGCTCCTGAGGCGCGATGCTCAAGAGGTCCCCTTTAGCACGCAAGCAACTACCTAAAGGTGGGAAAGGGAGGCGACGTCGCCGCAACAGGGCCGCAAGAGGTGGGAATCTTATGTCGTGGCGCTCGGTCGACCCGGGTGCGAAACTTATCTTGGAGGTCTAGAGTTGATTCCTTGCCCAGGGCAAGACTCGTGCGTTGACGGCCATAACATAGCCAGGTTATTCCCGTGCGAGCCTCCCTTCTTCCCCATGCTCTTCTGTGTGCTCTACGTCCTCGGGTCCCGGCTCTCGAGCAAGCTCAGCCGCTGCTGGTATGCCAGGCCGCGATGCCGTGGTCAAGTCCAGGAGGTGAGGGCTGGAGAGCCAGTAAGAGCTCCCGAGTCGCGATGCTCAGGAACCCCCCTTTAACACGCAAGCGAATTGCATGGGAAAAGAGGGAGCCCGTGGTACCGCCTGCTGTCGCCCTCGGGAGGTTCCTGCAGGTTAGTGCGAAGAAGGGTACAAATTGCAACCACGCTTGCCGGCCTGCCACTGGTCGTTACGCGAGAAGATGAAGGCACTAAGGGCCTTGTGAGGTGATGTGCGCGGGCGTGCCACGAGCCAGTGCTCGATTGCTCAGATTTGTCAGCGTTGCAGGGATGGACCCAAGCACAAGCACCGTTCCAGCATGAGTAGCCCCTGTTGCGGGATGAGCAAGGGGCTGATCAGCGACACGGGCGGCCGCGGCAAGTGACAATCAAGAAAATGATGACTATAAATAAGTCATGCATGGGAACCAGCTAGCTTAGATAGATGCGAGAACGGTACGTGCCACTGGGATGGACCCGAGCGGCCTGGGGATGATGCAACCCGAGGGGCGCTCCTAGTAGGGTAAGCTAAAAATGCGGAAGGATACACGCCGCAGGGACAAGCCCATGCGACCTGGGAATAATGCAGCCCGAGGGGCGCTCCCAGCTAAATAAACTTTGGAAAGTGTCACCTGGTTCTGTTGTCGAAGGAGTGTTGGGGTAGCTGAAGGCGCGCACTAAAGAAGTCGCTCCTCATGAGCCTCCATGACCCTGAGCCTCGGGAGGCTCTGGGGGCTCAGGTGGTTTCCTGAGGACCGTCTCCATATCCGCCAGGACCGCGTGATGCCTGGCCTCCTGAGTTGCCAGGATGCTCCATAGATGCCGCAGGTAGGTGAAAGCCACGTTCGGCAAGCCAAACGGCATACGAACATAGCTATGAGGTGGACCCTCGCACTGCCCAACGCGCGAAGGCCAGAAGCGGTCCTGAGATGCGGCCCTGTTGAGCCCTGGGATGTCGACGCAGATGCGCAACCCGCCATCCTCTCCTGGATGGGGAGCTACGCCAGGGGGCAGTGGGTGTCGTGCATAGCCCTTGCTTCTTGAAGCTCCTAGGTGGCCTTGACGATGAACTCCTGAGCGCCGGGCGCTCCTCGCCTAGTGCCTCTTGAGGGAAACGTGCCACAAGGCACACCTCCACGTGGTGCCTGAGCGCCTCCCTCGTGATGTTGGCCAGGTCTAAGGCCCTCCAGAAGAGAGTCCCCGAGCCTCGCCCGAGGAGGGAGCTGGGCACGCCTTCCTATGCAAGGGAGGGAGGCGCCCCAGGTACGGGTGCTGATCCTAAGGCGCCACCGCTAGAGACACCGCCCCCCTGAGGCCCTATGTGGAGTAGCTTCTTCTTCTTCTTGGGGATGGCCTTAGGAGGGGCCCTCGCTGTCAGGGTCTTCGATTGCTGCGGCTTGGTAGGCGCACTCGAGGGAGCACACCACATCTCTTTCTTCGTAGGGGACTGTGATGATTCTGCCGCTTCCTGGCATCTCGAGGACGTTGTAGCCATGGTGGGTTACTGCCATGAACTTGGATAATGCTGGGTACCCGAGGATGGCATTGTATGGCAGACAGATGTGGGTGATGTTGAAGTCGATGAGATCGGTGTGGTAGTTGTCGCGCTGGCCGAAGGTGACAAGGAGACGAACTTGCCCTATAGGGGTGGTGGAGCCATCGGTCACTCCTGAGAAGGGCTTGGTCGGCTGTAGCTGATCATAGGGTACTTGAAGGCTGTCGAACATCTCGACCGATAGGACACTGAGCCCCGCACCACCATTGATGTGGGTCTTGGTGACTTGGAAATTGCTGATGACGGCTGAACAGAGCATCGGGAGGACTTCGACGGTCGCCGCGCATTTGAGCTGGTTCGCCGAGCTGAAGGTGATGGCGTACTTGGACCACCGGAGTGGGCGCGTGGCCTCGAGCCTGGGGAGGGCTGCATTCACCTCGCGAGAGAACTGCTTGAAGATGCACTGGGAAGCCGGGGCCTGAGCACCGCCCAAGATGCAAGCGATGGCGCGTGGCTCCTGGAAGCCCCCAGCCCCCTCGCCCTAATGGTGGTCGTCGTTCCTCCTTGGTGGTGGCGGCAGCGGAGGGAGGCCAGGATTGCGCGAGGGTGGTCGCGCCAGGCGCCCTAACGAGGCTGGTCGCGCCACTCCTGGCGGGGGCCGCGGTCATCCTAGCATCCTCCACCTCGTCCTCCTCCTCGGCCGTAGCCCCGGTCATTGCGCTCGGGGCGTCGACCGAAGCGTCCATCTCAGATGGCCCTGAGCTCCTGACAATCGTTGGTGTTGTGGCTATGTACGTTGTGGAAGGCGCAGAAAAGATGGCTGCTCTTGGACGACTCGGGGTGGTCCCTGCCGCGCTTCGTGTCCGGCTCTGCTGCGAGCACGGCTACTCCCTTGCACTTCACGTCCTTGACCTTGGCTTTCTTCTCCTTTGGGTCGGCAACAGGGAGATCGAGGAGGGAGAGACACCCTTCCTCAGCTCTTATGCACTTGGTCGCTATGTTGAACAACTTCAGAGTCATGCATAGCTCCTCGTGGATGGCGAGCTCCTCCTTCATCTTGATGTCGCAGACGCCATCGGAAAATGCTGAGATGATGGCCTCATCCGTCACCTTGGGGATCTTGAGGCGAACGTTGTTGAAACGTTGGATGTACTTCTACAGGGTCTCTCCCGGCTGTTGCTTGATGCGGCGCAGGTCACCCGCAGCCGGAGGGCGGTCACGAGTGCCCTGGAAGTTGGCGATGAAGCGGTCGCGCATCTCACCCCAGGAGGAGATTGATCCCATGGGCAGGTTCATGAGCCACGAGCGAGCGCCATCCTTGAGAGCCATGGGAAACTAGTTTGCCATGACCTTTTCGTCACCGTTGGCTGCCTTAATGCTCAGCTTGTAGAGTTGCAGGAACTACGCGGGGTCAGGGGTGCCGTCGTAGCGCGGAGGCAGATCCGGCTTGAACTTGCGTGGCCAAACGACGGTGCGTAGCTCGGGAGCGAAGGCGCGGCAGCCCGCTGTGGCCATCGGGGCCCTCTACAGGGGCAGAGCCTGCCCTTGATGTCCGCGCACCACCGCCGTAGGCGGCACGTGTTCTTGTCATGGTGGTGCCAGGAGCGCTGGAGCATTTTCTTGTGGCCCGGGAACCTCTTGGCAGCTTCCTTCTTCCCGCGCGGGTGCCCGGCATGGTGGATCGCGCCGCGGGACCGCACGTCTCGGGGCAAGGATGCCTTCCTGGCACGGAGGAGGCAGTGGTACTCCATGAGCTGCGCGTCTTCGTGCGAGGGTGCCGTCTTGATGCAGAGGTGGCAGAGGCGCTCCGTGAGCTACGTCTCCTGCGGCCGGAGGCGGGCGAGGAAGCGAGAGGGATGGTGCAGGAGAGCCCCCAGCGGCGCTGACGAGCTCGGCAATGCGGTCCAGCCAGTCCTCGTAGAGGTCGTCGACCGGGAGGTAGAGCAGGATTTCGCGTGCCATGAGCAGCACGGCCTACGCGTCCGTGGGCGCACGACGAGCGTGGGACGATGAGACGGACGGAGTCAACGACGGGGTGGCGGTGCGGCCGTCCCGCTGCACGGAGGGGTGCAGTGATGATGCTTGCTACTCATTTGCTGCCGGGCTTGTAGCGGCGTTGGCAACAAGTGATGAAGAACGACAGGGAGGCCCGTTGATAGGGGCCGTCTGAGCGACACGGGCGGCGAGGGTGGCCCGCCGCTCGGCGCGGGCTCGACGCGCGTCTGCCACGGATGCGGTGGCGCGGTGGAACATGGACCGACGGAAGGAAAGCTTCAGCGCAACCCTACCTGGCGTGCCAAATGTCAGATTTCGGGTTCCAGTAAAACCCTTGAGGTTTGAACTCTAGGGTGCGCACGGAGATCTCTCCCCCCTAGCTCATGCTCTCACCACAATCTCAAAGCTCAGCACGTCGAACTGACAGAACAAACGACACATGGTTTATACTGGTTCAGGCCACCGATGTGGTATAATACCCTACTCTAGTGTGGTGTGGTGGATTGTCTCTTGGGCTGAGGATGAATGAGTACAAGGGAAGAACAGCCTCCTGAGGAGAGGTGTCCTTGAGCTCGGTGAGCTGGTGAGATGGCCTTGGTGGAGTGGATCCAATCCAAGATGAGCCGATCCTTAACTATGGTTGTGGCTAGTCCTATTTATAGAGGCCCTGGTCCTCTTCCCAAATGTTGGTGGGAAGGGATCCCACAACAGCCAAATTTGAAGGGAGACAACTAGTACAAGTTATCCTGACAAAAGGTGGTCTTCGCCTGCCAAAGGCTCTGGTGGTGAAGCCGTCCTGGGCTCCATGGTGACCTCCATCTTGCCGTCCTGCTGGTCTTGGTCTTGTTGCACCGATATGGAAACCTTTGCCTGATGCCTCGGGAGTCCTCGCCTACGCTTGCCTCTTTAGCACCAAAGAGGAAATGAGTACACTATGCGCGCTGGCGCCCTCCTGGCCTTGGTCGTCATTGCTTGCATCACAGGGACATCACGAGGTGCCCCTCGCCTTGATCTCTCCGCCGCTCACGAGCCAGCCTGGGGAGGCTGCCCCCGAGGAGGTCTTGCGTCATCCTCCTCGCGAGGCTTGACCCCTCGCAATGGTCTTGAGTGTTCGCTGATGAAGATGGGCCGTACAGGGCCGCTACTGGAGCCACGCTATGGGCCACAGGGAGGAAAGTCTAGGGACCCCCGTTCCCAGGACGCTGATAGTCACCTTGGTCACTTGCCTATGATGAAGTAACACAAGAGTAGCTACGACATGATGATGCCATGCTCCCGAGGGAAGATCGTCTTCGGGCTGTTGTACGTGCTGCACGATACCAACAAGCCCTATGCCACTATCACAGCCGCAAGGTCCATGCCCAGAGCCTTGAGGAAGGTGACCTTATCCTTAGGTGTGTTCAGTCCACCAAGAGTGCAAACAAGTTTACACCAAAGTGTGAAGGCCCATACCGGGTATTACGTGTCACTAGACCTGGTGCAGTCCATCTGGAGATGGAAGATGGCATTCCGGTGCAAAACTCATGGAATATTGAGCATCTTCATAAGTTCTACCCATAAGGCGCGTTTGTCGGGCCTTTCCCCGGTAACCTGCTTTGTACAAGCATAGTCCCCAGGACTTGTAACCCATTGTACAAAGCCAGGCGCAAACCCTGTGCATATTCAATAAATGAAGCACTTTCTCAAAAAACTTGCATGCATATTTCCTTAAGTATGACCTCATTGTGTTTACAATAGTTTTGAGATAAGATGATTAAATCATTGCTGTTATCTCTCCTCTTTTCTCTTTGGTGGTAATAGAAAAGGTTCCGCCATGGGTAAGCTTCCCAGAAAGAAGGATGAGTACGAGCCCGCACGCCGGTACCCGACAACCCCTCCTTATCAGAAGCGATAAGAAGGACAACAAGCAATGATAAATTCTTTCCAACACTCCATGTCGTTTTAACATATGAAGAACTTGTACGTAAGGCAACCTTGTTGCTTTCGCCTTTCATACTCCCAGCCTTGGTTTGAGTCTACTCTACATGGTTGGTTGTAGCCACGATTCGAGGGGTTAACAAGAGGCTAGCCTTCATATACACTGCTAACCCATTTTTTGAGTTCATCAAACGAGGTTTAGTAGTAGATGTAATGAAGGCCGGCAAGGTGTCTTGCCGGAAAACTTTGTTTACATGAAAGTATTGAAGGTTCATCCTTCAGCGTGTTCTGATGCACACACAAAAACCCAGCAAGCGCCTTTTCCATTCATACGTAGATAAACAAGTACATGTCATACGGAGTACAGACATAGATGAAGGATTACATAGTTTTAACTAAAATTTGCCAAGTGCCTACATCTTTTGATTTGAAAAAAGATAAGTGCCCCGTAATGCCTTTCTTGTCCCTCTCCTCCTAGGAGTTGCGTCGAGAAGGAAAGAGGGAAAAAGGAGCGCCTGGGCAGAAGCCTAGCCCAACCCCGTCAGGACCAGCGGGATGCAACCTGACAAGATCGGGAGGGCGCCATCCTAGCAAGGAAGAAGAGGCTGGGGACGGGGAGAGCGGCTAGGCAATGCCCTGGTCACCCCCGCCAAGACTAGAGGGACGTGGTTAGGCAGGGTTACCGGCAGGGAAGATGAAGCTGGAGTCCACGTGGAGGCCTGCCGGGGCCCAGCTAGAGGAAGCGGTGACGACTAGGCCAAGCACCGCCAGCAAATCACTCTGCCACGGTCTATCTATAGATGGTGCTGCTACCGGCGCCCTACTGACGGTGATGGTGCATCCGACGCTCAGCCTGAGTCCGAGTCGCTGTCTTCGTGTTTAATGACCGTGGGTTTCTCGTCGTTGTCCTCACCGTCAGTGTCCTCTTCGTTGCTGTCGCTCGAGATTTCGGTGCAACACCCTAAGAGAGCACCAGAATGCCCGAAGACCTTGATGGAGAGCAGATCAGTCTCCACCAGCTTAAAGTGAAGACCGTGCCCTTCTGCGAGGTTATGGGCACGAGCAAAAGTCTTCCAGCCACGCCGGAGAAGCGTGACATGAGGTGCAGGGTACTCAATATCTGCCCACATGGAACCATTGCAGCATCCACTCATGTGCAGCCTCAACCCTTGTGGCTGATCAACCTCCATCACCCTGGCAAAGGGATGAGGAAGCCATGGGCGGCTGCGCAGGGGCTCGCGCAACCTGACGATGAAGTCATGCGCCGTGTCCCCCACATGACCCTCCATTTGAGCCGGAGCGGCCGGGGAGGCGCGGACGGAGCACCACTATGTCCACCTCGGCCCTGAGTGCCCCATTGACCCCGAACGCGCCCCACGGCTTCACCTTGTGCACTGGATCCTGTCCCTACAGCCGCAATAGGAGCAGGTGCACGATGCCGGGAAGAAGCCCTCGTCGCTACAATCGAGGCCCGAGCTCTGCCCCTTCCCCTCATCATGGTGGAAGCAAAACACAAGATGGAAGAAGGAGAAGGTATGTAGATGAACATCGTCGTCCCCCTCATGCTCCCTTTATAGCGGAGTGAGGCGGAAGGCTGGTTCTCCACTACCTTGGGGCGACCATCCCACTCCCCCAATCCAGCCTATCTATGCCCCCGACGGCGTCCAGATTCATCGGTCGTTCGTTTACGCCAATCCAGATTGTTGCGTATTTTGCCAAGGCACACGTTTCCGCACCCTGCACATCCTCCACCAATGCCGTGCAATGCATACGGCGCGCATGGCAGAAACGACATGCATAGTGGATGAAGTGAAATGACAGTTACCCTGGTTCATGCACGGGCACCCTAGCACCCGTGAATGTGGGCACCCTCTGGTCTATTGCATGGGTGAACCCACGTCTTTCGGGCACTACAAGTCTCGTGGGAGATCCGGAGTTTAATTCAATTCATGATTAATGAAGAAGCAAAGAAGATCTCGAAAACACGAGCACCCACTACGGCAAGGTTAGTACACGGGCCTGTGTGTTGTTTGGGCTTACCCCAATGATGCCCGATGGCATGTATAGACCAGGCCCGGGGGCTCCTATCGGTGCAACAAACACGTACATTTGCCGCCCAAACTCACGCACATGCATGGAGTCATTTATACATCAGGTATCTATGCTTGATTTGAGATAAGCCAGAGAAGCCTCTCCTCGTGAAATCAAGGAGAGAATTAAGAAGGTGAAGTTCAAAGGAGATCACCTTAGGGAAGCCTCCCTTGTCGAGCAGGAGAGCATGGTCAGGTCGAGGCAGCACCTAAAAGACAAGACCAACTCACCCCGGCAAGGCTTGCTAGGGCTGCCAAGATCAGAACTGCTCTCTGCCGGCAGTCCTTCGCCAAGATGCCACCACCCCACCTCATTGTACCCAAGTCATTAATCGGTGTGGTGTAAAGCTCTCCAAAAACCAGGTGGATCCCATCGGGCACGTGGTAGCATGGCGAGGAGGAGATTAGCTTTATTGACACCTGTCTAGATGACATGTCACGTCAATAGGGAGAAGGCGGATAAGCGGCGCGACAGGATTGCCAGGCTTCAACCTCAGCATGACACATAACAGTGCATTTAATGCACTTTGTCCTAACTGCCAGAGTTAGGTATGATAGCACTGTTGGCTATCTAATCACATCAAAATGACTGTTATGTCACTATGGTCGCCCCTTTTAGCTATAAAAGGAGGCCCAAGGAAACCTAGCAAGGGGTTCAGACATTCGATCCCTCAACAATTGTATGTGTATGCTACTCCCCCCGAGGCATCCTTGCTGGGCTGGAGCACATCGTGCCTTCACGTTCCTCCAAATCAATCCACCAAAGCAGGAGTAGGGCTTTACGCTGCAAAGCAGCCCGAATCTGGGCAAAAGAGAGTTGTCCATCGCCACGCTGCCCCTCTTGTTTCTACTCTTTGTGCAATGTGGTCGTCCCCTTGCCGAAACACAAAGGGGCACCCCTGCCCCATAGGTGACCATGCTTCTAGGACAACACAACGCATGAGAAGGGCCCAATATGTCGAGCCCCTAGACCGAGAAAGGCCAGGAGAGAGGGGTCGTCTAAAGAGCTTTAGCTGGCTGATGTGATTGCTTCGAATGGAACTGGCATGCTTCACAGTTGGTTACTAGCTTAGTTCCATCCTGGAGGGCTGTGGGCCAATAGATACCTTGCCGGAAAGCTTTGCCGACAAGAGCTCTTGATCCTATGTGAGAGACACATATCCCCAATGTATCTTCACCAATAGCTTCTGTCCATCTTCCCGATAGATACACTTCATTTTCACTCCATTTGGTCTCTTTCTATAGGTCATTGCAAATTAGACTGGTGGGCTACTCTTTCACCTTCTTCTTGATCTTCAGGAAGTTCTCCTGATTGAAGGAAATGAACAGTCTGTTGTGCCCACGCTGGAGCTTGTGGCTCGATGACAAGGACTAAAGGCATCTCTTCAGCTACGGAAGTGCTAGCTTCAATGGCAAGGACTTGGGTTGTTGCCGGAGCTTGCTCCTCACCACAAACTTGTTGTTGTTGCCAACAACATCCTTGGCAGCACCTTCTGGGTGCTCGACAAGAAAATAATTTCCGGTATTCAACTTTCTTCTCTTGTTCTGCCCAACTGATGGTGTTACAAATGGCTGAGTTAAATGGAGCACAAAAAATTCTTGGTTCCACAGGTACCTTAAGTGCGACACGCTTTGAAAAATAATCAGCTATGATGTTCTCCGCACGAGGAACATGATATGCCTGTAATTTGTTAAAGTGCTTTGATAATCCTTATTGACTTGCTTCACAACCAACTGTAAGTCGCCTCTGACAATGAGTTTTTTGATTCCAAGGTCTGCTGTGATCCTGAGACCGGCAAGTAGTCCTTCATTCTCAATAGTGTTGTTTGCCACCTTCTCCCCGGGGAAATGCATTTGAATCACATACTTGAGGTGCTCTCCGGTGGATGCGACAAGCAGCACTCCAGCACCGGCGCCTTGCAGCGAAAAAGCTCCGTCAGAGTACATAATCCAATCCCGAGTTGTTTCCTTGTCAGGAAGAGAGGTTTCTAGAATTTCTTTGTCTGGCGATGGCGTCCATTCTGCAATGAGCTTTGCCAAGGCTCTGCTCTTAATTGTTGAGTTACTTTCAAATTTGAGATCAAAGCTTGACAGTTCCAATGCCCACTCAACAATCCTGCCTGTTGCATCTGGATTTCTCAAGATCCTCTACATCAGAAAGCGAGTTACGATGGTGATCTGGTGTGCTTGAAAGTAGTGGCGCTACTTTATCGAGGCCATAACAAGACCAAAAAGTAACTTGTGCATGCCAGAATATCTTGATCTATCCCCTGGAGAAGATTGGGCGCTGCACCAACTTCTGCCTCTGCACAACTTGTTATTCTGCTCCATCTGCTAGCTCTGCACTTGACTTGTTGGCACCAAGACTTGTCGGAGAAGATTCCAGCTTGTCGCTTGACGGGCCTGCATCTACTGTTTCTTCACTTTCAGATTCCCTCTCTGCCACTAGTGTCGCACTGACCATATAATTCGTTGCCGCAAAGTATAACAACAATGGCTATAGTAGTCTTGGCGCGACCATTGTTGGTGCAAAGGATATGTACTTCTTTGATACGTCTCCGTCGTATCTATAATTTTTGATTATTCCATGCCAATATTATACAACTCTCATATACTTTTGGCAACTTTTTATACTATTTTTTGGACTAACATATTGATCGAGTGCCGAGTGCCAGTTCCTGTTTGTTGCATGTTTTTTGTTTCACAGAAAATCCATATCAAACAGAGTCCAAACGGGATAAAAACTGATGGAGATTTTTTGTAATATATGTGATTTTTGGGAAGAAGAATCAACGCGAGACGATGCCCGAGGGGGCCACGAGGCAGGGGGGCGCGCCCCAGGGGGCCAGGCGCGCCCTGGGCCCTTGTGGCCAGCCCATAAGGAGTTTTGTGCCCTTATTTCGCTGCAAGAAATCCAATATCCGGATAGAAATCATGTTAAAATTTCAGCCCAATCGAAGTTACGGATCTCCGGGAATATAAGAAACGGTGAAAGGACAGAATCTGGAACGTAGAAACAGAGAGAGACAGAGAGACAGATCCAATCTCGGAGGGTCTCTCGCCCCTCCACCGTCATGGAGGCCATGGACCAGAGGGGAAACCCTTCTCCCATCTAGGGAGAAGCTTAAGGAAGAAGAAGAAGAGGGCTCTCTCCCCCTCTCTTTTGGTGGCGCTGGAACGCCGCCGGGGCCATCATCGTGTGACGGCGATCTACACCAACACCTCCATCATCTTCACCAAGATCTTCATCACCTTCCCCCATCTATCTACATCGGTCCACTCTCCCGCAACCCGATGTACCCTCTACTCGAACATGGTGTTGTATGCTTCATATTGTTATCCAATGATGTGTTGCCATCCTATGATGTCTGAGTAGATTTTTGTTGTCCTATCGGTAATTGGTGAATTGCTATGATTGGTTTAATTTTCTTGTGGTTATGTTGCTGTCCTTTGGTGCCCATCATATGAGCGCGCGTGTGGGTCACACCATAGGGTTAGTTGTATGTTGATAGGACTATGTATTGAAGGGCAAGAGTGACAGAAGCTTCAACCTAGCATAGAAATTGATGCATATGGGATTGAAGGGGGACCAATATATGTTAATGCCATGGTTGGGTTTTACCTTAATGAACGTTAGTAGTTGCGGATGCTTGCTAATAGTTCCAATCATAAGTGCATAGAATTCCAAGTCAGGGATGACATGCTAGTAGTGGCCTCTCCCACATAAAACTTTCTATCGGTCTAGTAAAGTAGTCAATTGCTTAGGGACAAGTTCGCAACTCCTACCACCACTTTTCCACACTCGCTATACTAAATTTATTGCTTGTTTACCTAAAACAGGCCCTAGTTTTTATTTACGTGCTCTTTATATTCTTGCAAACCTATTCCATTACACCTACAAAGTACTTCTAGTTTTATACTTGTTCTAGTTAAAGTGAACATCAAGCGTGCGTAGAGTTGTATCGGTGGTCGATAAAACTTGAGGGAATATTTGTTCTACCTTTAGCTCCTCATTGGGTTAGACACTCTTACTTATCGAAAGAGGCTACAATTGATCCCATATACTTGTGGGTTATCATTCTTCAAATCCCGCAGCGCGGCCTCCGCTTTTGGAGTCAATTTCATTGGACCTGCCTTTTTCAAAGTTTTGAAAAATGGCAAGGTGCGCTCAACAGATTTGGAGATGAACCTGCTCAGTGCAGCAATGTAGCCAGCAAGGTGCCGCACATCCTTGACGTGCTTTGGTGCTTCAAACTGCTCAATTGCTTTGATCTTGTCAGGATTGGCTTCAATTCCATGTTGAGAAACAAAGAACCCAAGAAGCTTTCCTGATGGAACGCCAAACACGCACTTCTCGGGGTTGAGCTTCAGAATGATCTTGCGTAGATTAGCAAATTTCTCCTCTAAATCTTGTATTAGTGTTGCCTTGTCCTTGGTTTTGACCACTATGTTATCCTTGTACGCTTCCACATTCCTCTGCAGCTGGGGTTCAAAACCAATCTAGACTGCTCTTGTGAATGCTGAACCATAACTTTTCAATCTGAAAGGCATATGTATAAAAATACGTGCCACATGGAGTGATAAATGCGGTCTTATCTTCATCTTCCTTTGACATGAAAATCTGGTGATACCAAGAGTAGGCATCAAGAAACGACAACAAGTCACATCCAACAGTGGATTCAAAATTTTGCTCGATGCGCGATAAGGGAAAAGGATCCTTTAGGCAAGCTTTATTAATATTTGTATAGTCAATGCAAAGCCGCCACTTGCCGTTTGCATTGTGCACAACAACTGAATTGCCCAACCACGTAGGATGGAGTACACCTCTGATGGAACTTGCCGCTTCCAACTTCTTTATTGCTTTGGCAATAAACTGTTGTCGTTCCAAAGCTTGCTTCTGCACCTTCTGCTTTACGGGCCACACGTGAGGACAGATGTCAAGGTGGTGCTCAGTTACTACCCTGGGAACATGGGGGATGTCAGATGGTTGCCATGCAAACACACCGACAATCTCCCGCAGGAAAGCAATGAGTGTGCTTTCCTATTTGTCATCGAGGGTGGAACTTATGGTGAAAGTCCCCCCATGCCATCTTCCTTGGTGTGCACCTTCTTGGTCTATGGTGGAGCAGCCTTGTTCTTCTTTCTCTTGCCAGTAGAGCTCTCTAGAACATCCTTGACGGGAGCACAACACTCTGAAGGGGTGCAATTGACGGAGTGAGTGGTCTTGCTAGTCTTGTTCCTCTTCTTCCCCCTAGGAGCTTTGTTGACAGGAGCAAGTGACATGGTGGCGGATGCTGCAACTGCTTCTTGGTAGAGTTGTTCAATGCAGATCAGCGCATCCTTCTTGTCAGAATGGATGGTGATGACGCTCATTAGCCCTGGCATCTTCAATGTGTTGTATGCATAGTGAGATGCTGCCATGAATTTTCCTAGTGCTGGGTGGCTAAGGATCCCATTGCATGACAATGGAATCTTGAAAACATCGAAGACAATATTCTCTGTCCTGTAAGTGAGTTCGCTGCTAGATGTCATCGGTAGAGTGATCTTGACCTTCGACTAGCTTCTTCCAGGTTTGAATACTTGGAATATGCCAGTCTTCTTTAGATCTTCATGAGAAATCTGTAGCTTCTTGATCACATCAGGTGAAATCAAGTTGAGACAAGCCCCACCGTGAACCAATATTTTTGTCACTTTGAGGTCATGGATTGTTGGTGAAACCAACAATGGCAGGCATCTGACCGTAGTTGTTGGACCATCTCAATGGCTTCTGGGCGTCAACCATCGGTTCTGCCACATTGACTTCATGCGCCCACTTCTTGAGTTGGTGGTGAGAAGAGTGCAAAGATGCACCTTCGCCAATGCACATTTCTTCTGTGGCCTTCTCGAGCTCCTGTTCACTGGACTTGTCATCCTCCTCTTCGTCCTCCTCATCATCATCATCCTCTTCTTTCTTGTCTCGGCCTCTAGCAGGCTTCTCTTTCTGTTGCTTGTCTTTGTCGCGGCAGCCTCCTCGGCCACCATGTTTCTTCCTGGATCCACTTGCACCATCAACCTTCTCTTTATCTCTCTTCTCATATTCTGCTTTCTGCTTCTTGGCAAGCTGCTCAACTTGTCGGCACACTTGGAGGTTGTGGCTCTTGGTTTGATGGATCTTGCAATACTGCTTGCTAGAGAACCCGGTCTAGTCAGTAGCCGCCAAGGCTTGGCACGAGGCGCACCCGGCAACCTCCTTGTCGGAGCTCTCAGCCATAGCCTTCTTGGCGGCGCCACTGTTACCGTATCCCTCTACAGCGAGCATAGATTTTCCCATGTGCTTCCTGTTGCACTTATGGCCCTTCTTCTTTGGGGAGGTGGCGACATCGTCATCTTCCGAATCAACCTCTGCACCAGCATCCTCCTCGGGAAGTCTCCTCCCCTCTTTAGCACGTGCACATCTATCCGCTAAAGAATAGAGCTCGGCAACATCCCACACCTTGGTAATGTCCATCTCTTCGTGCATCTTGTGGTTCCTCATGTTCGTGCGAAATGCGGTAATGATGGGTGTAGGATGGATGTCGGGAATGTTGCATTACACATGGCTGAATCCCTGTATATACTTGCAGAGCGACTCATCGCCTCATTGTGGGATCACATGCAATTCACTTTCTTGACCAGGAACTTTGTGGCTGCTGGTGAAGGCACAAACAAACTTGTGGCATAGATCTGCCCAACAGGATACAGAGTTCTCTAGCAAGTTCATCAACCACAATTGAATGTTGGGCTTGAGCATGAACATAAAGTAGTCGGTGAATATCTTGTCGTCATGAGCCCCGGCAGCCTACACCGCAATGGTGTAGATGCTCAGGAACTCTGACGGGTGAGTCTTGCCATCATACTTTTTTGCCACCTCTCGTTTGAAGTTTCGGGAATTGGGCCACTGGACTTGCTGTAGATCTCGAGTAAATGCTAGAAAACCCACCTTGTAAGGCAAGTTTCGAGGATACCCTGGCATTGGCTCATCTATAGTAGGTCTTGCACGCCTGTCAAATTGACGGCGTCCTTCCCATCGCTGTTCTATGGTAGTATGAGCATCTTCTCCGTGCCGTTTTTGAAGAACTTGGCGCTCGTCACGTTGAGCTCACAGATCATACGATGCCATGCACATGTCATCATGGTTATCAACCCACTGGCTTCGCCGTTTCTGTGGTTGTCGAGGAGGGGATTGCACCGTGGCTGCTCCTGCTCTAGTTCTCTCTCGGCAGCGCGCCCCGGGGCGGTGGGCTGCTGCTGCAAAGGTCCCACCCACTACGGTTTTCATTGTTGGCGAAGCTGACAAGACTCTGGATGGTGGCTCTCCACTACTCCATCTTCTTTGGAGTAGGAGCAAACTCTAGAAGTAGTTGAGCACGTGCTGGCTCTTCTTCTGGCATGGATGGCATGGAAAGGCGCGAGGAATGAGAGGTGTTCTTACTACCGACACATCTGGAAGTAGCTCTGTCTTGAACCTGCGACCTTAGCCTCCTGTCGCTAGTGCGTTGGCATGCATGCTGGCCTTGCGTATCTTGGGGATAATCTACATGACCCTTGCCATGGGGATGCTCAGAGCCACCAACACCATGGCACTGCTCGTCGCGCGCAACCTGGGACAGCCACGACGTATGCATCAGTATGGGCATCTTGGAGTGCGCCCTATTGTCCCTGGAGTTTGCTGCATCGCCCGTAGGCAGCATGGCCCTGTCCCTGGACATGGTGGCATGCGGGTTGTTGTTTTTGTTGTGGACAACACCTCTTGCCTGTCTGTGATCGCCAGAACATCGTGGAGGTTGCTCCTGGCCTCCACCTCTTCCGCCTCCACCGCTTGCGCCACCGCCTGTGCCGTCACCCGTTTGCGAAGGCAATGGTGGCTTGGATGTAGACGGACCAACCACCGTGGTACCCTTCTTCTTGGGAGCTATGACGATGTAGACGATTAAGAATCTGATGCGCTAACTGCTAATTCCAGTTCGCACAAGCGACCCCCTTCCTGGCACGCCAAAGATGTCATGTGCATGACGATCTACGGGACCGACAAAGGCTCCTTTGCAGTTTGGCTGGGGAGATCGACGAGCACAAAGGGCAGAATTAGCAGAAATGCACAAGGTTTACCCAGGTTCGGGCCCCTATGGAGCGTAAAACCCCACTCCTGCTTTGTATATTGGATGTGTATATGTCCAGTTACAAGGTGCACACGTCCCGACAAGGCACTCAGAAGGTGCTGCTACGCGTGCAAATGGACAGGGTTTCGACCTTTGTTAAGGTAGCCATGGCCTCCTTTTATAGCTTATGGGGTTACCACAGTGGCCAAATGGTAATTACACACCACAAATAGTGGCTACATTGCCAAATACCTAACTTTGATGGGTTAGGACAAAAGCATTTATTGCGCCGTGAGCTGTCTTGCAGATGAAGTTGCCCGACAAGAACGGTATCCCATTTTGTGTCGTTTTCCCATCTACCCTCTTATTCCCTTAACACATCAACTGGATGGGTGTCATTAAATCTATATCTTCACTGGCGAGCACCACGTGCTCAAACAAGACTCACCTAACTACATGCATGCTCAACACCTAATCGACAATTGACAACCTGATCAATCAGGTGGAGCGGTGACAAGGTAGTGGGATTCTTGCCGGTCTCGGAGCTTGCTGGCTTGGATCTTGGGGGGCCTTTGCTAGTTCTCCTGGTAAGGTCCTTTCCAGGTCTTCAAGCTGGATCTTCTGATCCTCTGATCACAACTTGGATGTTTTCTTTGTATTCTTGTAAACTGGTCTTGTATTTGTATTCAGTTGTCCTCGGGCAAGCCTTGCCATGGGGAAGGCTGCCACTGCCCGTTTATAAGTCTGGGGTACTAAGTACCGAAATGTTAGTACACAGACAAGAGCCCCCGGGCCTGGGCCACACACGCATGCGAGGCGTCATTAGGCTAGTCCCGAAACAACGCACAGGCATGCGTGGCTGAGAATAACTGCCACAATATGTTATAATCTTCTCTTTTACTACGCCTCCCCACCACACGTACATGCGATACGTGGGATTGGTGAAAACCGGCGGTTACTGGTGTAGTGCACCTGACTAGGAGCGGTCACTTCAAACAGTAAAGAGCCAGCCCTCGCATCTTCCCCGGAAGGAGGAAACCATGGAGGGCATTGCTCATTTACCTCTTCCCATTCCAAACTATTAGCCACCATCATCTTCTTCCTTTCCCTCTCCCATTCTCTGTTATTTTGAACACCATTGCTTCGATGGCGAGGTGTAGGGGCCGAGCTTGAGCGTCAACCTCTACCATAAGGGCTTCCCCCAGAGGCCAAGGGCTTATCTTAGTCTCGGCTGCTGGGGACGACCCCAACGTCCGTGGGAGAGGCGCAAATCGTAGTTGTGGAAGGCGCGGCTTCTAGAGTCGGGCTGGCCATGGCGGAGTGCCCGCCCTTCCTCCTCCAGCAGTAGCTCACATGGCGGAAACATCGTATGAATTCATAGTGGCACTACACCATCATCCACACAGCAGGCTACAGCTTCCAAACCCCTTTAAAAGGGCAATGAAAGACAATCGACCCTCCAGCCTATGGCTGCGGGCGGACGGTTGTTGCAACGGTCCCGCCTAGGTGGCGGTCAAATTTTCCCCCAATGGCTTCATGTATCTGGCATGGGGGTGGAAATCATTTTCCCGCTCCCATGGCCTAGGGCGTGGACATCTTCTCCAATTCAGGTATGATATATCCTCCATGATTTTCGTCAAGTTCTTCGGGACCTCTGCCGGCCGTCTGGAGTGCAACGCAGAGAGCTCGAGCAGTAGCAACATCGACCCCTCCAGTGACAACGAGGACGAGGAGAGCTCTCCGAGTGTCAAGAGTGAGGGCAGCGACACTGACTAGGTACAAGTGATACTCTAGTTGAACCATGAAGACGAGTCGCGCCCTAGTCAAGTTCCTTTCCTTTTGCCCTCGAGGTGTATCCAATGTAACCCTGTGGGGATGTAAGGAAAAAATATTGTCAGGCACTTTTGTATAAATATCCTCTGTTTGATGTGTTCGATGAATATGTGATGTTTACCCTTGTCCATGTCTGGTTTTACATGATACGTTCCGCATGCTGTTTGGAAACTTGCCGGTGCACACACTTGCCATGAGCGCTTGAGAAACGGGTCCTTAGCAGCCTGTTGGCAATGCCGCTGCGGAAAAAGTCTCTTGGCAGTCTCGGCGCAGCTACTTAGATAGTTGAGCGGACTCGAAACAAAATAAGAGCGCAGTTGATTACGACAATGTTCCTTCACATGAAGGTTTTCCATACAAAAGCCAAAACATTCAAGGAAAAATGGCTCTACAACAAAGAATTTGTTTGAAAGTTTTTCAACTTAGCTTTTCTTTGCTATACTTCCTGTGATGGAATATTAAGTTGAATGTCACTTGTCAGTGTTCGTACCATCATCCCCCCATCAAACATGGACGTTAGGCAACCTTCTATCGTTTGAGAAAAAGAAAGAAGAGAAAATAAAGGTATGGGACCTTGACGGTTCGTTAACATCCATGAAAGGCAAGCATATCAGAACATCATAGAAAAACACACATAATTAAACATGTGAATTGACAAGAGTTCTGAAACACTTAGGTTTATTTCACTATGTATAGGATCTATGCCTAGCTTTGTACAAAGGATTACATGCCTTGCCGATAGTCTTGTACAAAATTTGGTTGCCAGGCAGACCGACAACCCGCGCCTCATGGATAGAACTTACGAAGATGCTCAATATTCCATGAGTTATGCACTGGAGTGCCATCTTCAGTTTCTAGGCGGACTGTGCCAGGCCTAGTGACTCGTACTACCCGATAAGGGCATTCCCACTTTAGCATAAACATGTTTGAACTATTGGCAGAATGAACTCGCTTAAGAACAAGTTCGCCTTCCTCAAGGCTCGTGGTGTGAACTTTGCTATTGTGATAGCGGCGCAAAGCTTGCTGGTAACGGTCAACATGTACAGAATCCTGGAGACGACCTTCGTCAAGGAGTGTAGCATCATGTTGATGCAACTGCTCTTGCTCAAGCTCATCATAAGAGAGCTCTCGAGATGACTCGTAGATGAGTTCCGTGGGGAGAAGTTCTTCTGCACCATAAACTAGGGAGAAGGGTGCCTGGCCAGTAGCTCGATTTGGTGTCGCTCTGAGTCACCAATGAACTACCGACAACTCATCAATCTAGCGTCTTCCGCACATGTGGAGCTTGTCGAAAGTTCTTCTCTAGAGATGACGCAGTACTTCTGCATTTTCAATTTCCGTCTGGCCGTTGCTCCTTGGATGAGCAACTGATGCAAAAAAAACTTGCCGTGGAGGTTCTCAAGGTATTGCATGAAGGTGCGGCTCGTGAATTGTGTACTATTGTCGGTGATGACCATGTTGGGCACTGTCGGATTCAGGGCTCCGTAGACCCGAGAAGGTTCGAACTCTGGGGTGTGTGCGGAGATCTAAACTTCTCAAGTCGCAAGCTCACCACCCTACAACCTAGCCTCGTCGGGTACACGCTCAACCGGGGAAGAAGACGAACGCAACAGTTTACCGAGGTTCGGCCCACCTTAAGGTGTAAAACCCTACTCCCGCTTTGTGGTGGATTGGCCTCACGAGAGGATGAACAAGTATAATGGATGAATAGCCTCGCGAGGGATATGGTGGTGAGGGAAGAAAAGGATCCCCCTATGGTGGTGGCTAACCTACATTTATAGTGGCCTTGGTCCTCTTCCTTCAAACCTTAGGCAGGAAGGGATCCCACAGTGTCCAATTCGAAAGGGGACAAGAAGTACATCTAATCCTGATGAAAAGGTGGTCTTCGCCTGGAAATCTTTTGGTCGTGACGCTGTGGTGGGCTCGATGATAACATCTGTCCCGCCGAGCTCTTGGTATTAGTCTTGTTGCACTGGAATGGAAACCCTTGGGGGATTTCTCGGGGACCGACAGATGTCCTTGCCTCCTTAGCACTAAAGAGGAAACTGTCTCCTCTGCGCCCACTGGCGCCCGCCTAGCCATGATCGTCATGGCTCACATCATCGCAGCCTCGTGAGGCTGGGTACCTGCATAGAAATCTCTGCTCCTCAGGAGGCAACCTGGGGAGGCCGCCCCCTTCGGAGGTGTCGGCGTCCTGGGAACGGGGGTACCCAGACTTGCCTGCCTGCGGTCTGCGAGTGTGGCTCCAT
The DNA here is from genome assembly GCF_002162155.2 of Triticum dicoccoides. Classification (NCBI taxonomy): domain Eukaryota; kingdom Viridiplantae; phylum Streptophyta; class Magnoliopsida; order Poales; family Poaceae; genus Triticum; species Triticum dicoccoides. Next base: position 297,561,182 of record NC_041386.1, on the reverse strand, counting down.
CAACGGCCCGATATGGCCCAGCTTCAGCAACGACAACTCAAGACGCTCACGAGGGGACAAGCCTCGCGAGGCAGATAACACCAAGACCTCCCTAGGGACAGCCTCACTAGGCTAGCTCCCGAGGAGCGGAGATATCTATGCAAGGATGACCTCACGAGGTTCGCGTTATGTGAGCCATGACGACCAAGGCCAGGCGGCGCCAGCAGGCGCAGTGTACTAGTTTCCTCTTTGGTGCCAAGGAGGCAAGCACAAACGTGGAGTCCCGAGGAATCAAGCAAAGGTTTCCATATCAGTGCAACAAGACGAAGACCAGTAGGACGGCAGGACGGAGGTCATCGTGGAGCCTATAGTAGCGTCCCCACCAGAGCCTTTGGCAAGCGAAGACTACTTTGGTCAGGATAGCTTGTACTAGTTCTCCCCCTTCAAACTTGGTCGTTGTGGGATCACTACCCGCCTAAACATTTGGGAAGAGGACCAGGGCCACTATAAATAGGACCTTGCCACCACCGTAGCAAGGGAGGATCATTCAGATCACCCTCACACCCGCCAGCTCATCGAGCACAAGAACACCTCACCTCCCGAGGTTGCTCATCCACTGTACTAGTTCATCCTCAGCCCCTCATGGTAATCCACCCGCAAACTGGAGTAGGGTATTACATCGCAAGGTGGCCCGAACTAGTATAAACTCCCGTGTCCCTTGTTCTTTGGGTTCGTCCAGCTAGGCCGTGAGATTGTTGAGCAAGCGAGTTGGGGGAGAGAGTGTTCTTCGTGCACACCCCAGAGTTCAAACCTCTCAAGGGTTTGCCTGAACCTATAATCCAACATTTGGCGCGTGAGGTAGGGGTGCGCCGAAGCTCCCCTTCTCCGCTTGTTCCGCCCCTCCGCCTGCTTCATCTCTCCGTTCGTCTCTCATGGTAGGCGCCGCCCCACCGACTGGATCAACGGGCACGTGCGGGGGCGCCATGGGCCTTCGGGCCTTCATCCCCGCCTTACGACAGGTGCAGTGGCCGCACAAGTTCAAGCTGGTTATGCTGCCTCGCTATGATGGCGCGATGGATCTAGCAGCCTTCCTGCTGGTGTACGAGGAGGCCGTTCGGCAAGCCGGAGGCGATGACAAGGTCATGGCTAGCTGGTTTCCCATGGCCCTCACCAGTGTGCTAGGCGCTTGGCTACTAAATGTGCCAGGATCTTCCGTGGCCTCCTGGGAAGAGCTGCACGGTCTCTTCATCGCACACTTCACATCACCAGCGCCCCTCGCCGTTGCAGCCCTCCTCAATGGTTCACAGGTGCCTCCCTCGGATCGCCACGTCAAGTAGTTCTTCCACCGAATGGGCGCCACCTCTGTGAAGCAGGGATCTCCTACAGGATGGGCAGCGCCCATGGCCGACCTCACCTTCGACTCAGGGGACCATCCGGTGACCACCGCTGGTTCAGGCGCGCTCCCGATGCTCAGCACACCCACCATCTACAATGTGGCAGTAACCAAGACCCTCATCGACCGCGGGGCTAGCCTCAATGTTCTCTTAGTGTAAGCTTTCGGCTTGATCCACGTGCCGCACGGCCGGCTCCGTCCCAGCAAGCCCTTTTCTGGGGTTGGCATTAGTTCCACCAGCCCCTGGGGCAGATCTGCCTCCCAGTCACCTTCGGTACCCGTGACAACTACCGCACCGAGCTTATTGACTTCGACATCGCTCGCATCGGCCTCCCGTACAATGCCATCCCCGGGTACCCTGCCCTGGCTCAGTTCATGGCGGCAACTCATCCCGCCTAGAACCTCATGAAGATGCCAGGGAGCAGCGGCGGCCTCACCGTGGCTGGAGACACCAAGGAGGCCCTGACGGCCCTCAATCTCGCCTTCAGGGCAGCGGCGGCGGTGCACCCCGTAGGTGAAGTAGCACCTGGGACCTAGGGGGCTGCGCCGACGAAGAATAAGCAATTGTTCTCTCAAGATCGGTCCAAGACGAAGCATGTGCCGGTTGACGAGGACGGGGCCTCAGGAGCCACCTTCACCATAGGTGCCGACCTTGCCCCGAACCAAGAAGAGGCATTGGTGAACTTCCTAGGCGCGAATAAGGAGGTATTCGCCTGGGAGCCCAAGCAGCTGGTTGGGGACCCGAGGGGGATAATCGAGCACCACCTGACGATGTGCCCGAATGTGCGCCCGGTGAAGCAAAAGGTGCGGCGACAGTCCGTAGAGAAGCAGTCCTTCATCATCCAGGAGACCCGCAAGCTGCAAGATGCAGGTGTCATCCGCAAGGTTTGGTACCCTGAGTGGCTGGTGAACCCAGTCGTCGTGCCCAAGAAAGGCGGGAAGGAGCGTATGTGCGTTGACTTCAGCAACCTCAACAAGGCCTGCCCTCAAGACCCGTTCCCGCTTCTGCGCATTGATCAGATAGTTGACTCCACCGCCGAGTGCGACTTCCAGTGTTTTCTAGATGCTTTCTCAGGTTACCAATAGATCAAGATGACAGTGGAGGACGTAGAGAAGACGACTTTCTTAACCCCGTGCGGGGTGTACTGCTACACCTGGATGCCGTTCGGGTTGTGTAACGCCGGGGCGACCTTCGGGCGGCTGATGCACATTGCTCTAGGCCAACAGCTCAGGAGGAACGCTGAGGCCTACGTCGATGACATTGTGGTGAAATCTCGGGAGGCAAGGACCCTCATTCAGGATCTGGAGGAGACTTTTGCCAGCCTGCGCAAAGTAGACCTGCGGCTCAACCCGGAGAAATGTGTGTTCGGCGTCCCCTCCGGCAAGCTGCTGGGTTTCCTCATGTCGCATAGGGGGATCGAGGCAAACCCAGAGAAGGTCAAAGCAATAGAATACATGAGCCCGCCGCTGACTCTCAAGGAAATGCAAAAACTCGCGGGCTGCGTGACCTCGCTGGGGTGCTTCATCTCCAAGCTGGGGGAGCGCGCCCTCCCGTTCTTCAAGCTGATGATGAAGAAGGGCCCGTTCAAGTGGACCCCGAAGGCCGACATGGCATTTCAAGACCTCAAGAGATACCTAACCAGCCCACCAATGATGGTGGCACCGCGTCCTCTCGAGCCCTTGGTGCTTTACCTGGCCGCCATGCCTCATTCCGCTAGCGCAGCACTGGTGGCCGTCCGGGAGGAGCGCCAGGCCAAGAGCCTACCACCCGACGCCACCCATCCGGTTGGGATCATGCAGCACCAAGACGGCATGCCTGAAGCCACAACAGCGCCAACAGATGATCGGGCTCCACAAGACGGCGCCCCTGAGGCCGCGGTAGCCCCGATGGGCGACCAAACTCCTGAGGTCCCCCAACCTCAGGAGATCTTGGACTCCACCAACACTTCTGCCCTCGTCAAACACCCGGTGTACTTCGTGAGCACGGTATTGCGAGACGCATGGGTGCGCTACCCCATGCCACAAAAGCTTCTGCTCGTGCTCCTCGTGGCCTCATGCAAGTTGCGACACTACTTCCAAGGCCACCCAATCAAGGTCGTCTCAGCTTACCCGCTGGAGAGGGTACTCCGAAGCCCCAACGCAGCGGGGAGGGTTGCCGAGTGGAACATCGAGCTGCCGGCCTTCCAGCTGGAGTTCAACACCACCAGGGTCATCAAGGGAGCCGCGCTTGCCGACTTTGTGGCGGAATGGACCGACGCTCCAGGGACCGAAGCAGGCGAGGATCAGCCTCTCTCACTAGGGAGCGAAGCACCAGACGGCTGGGCCATGTACTTCGACAACGCCTTCACGCGCCAGGGTGCGAGGGCTGGAGCTGTACTCATCCCACACACCCAGGACAAGCTCTACTACATCGTGCAGCTCTGCTTCCAGAGGGGTGAGAAGGTCTCCAACAACATCGCGGAGTATGAAGGTTTGATCGCCAGCCTCAAGCCTGCGGTGGCCTTGGGAGTGAAGCGCCTCACCATCAAGGGCGACTCTCAGCTCCTCGTCAACTTCTCCAACAAGGTGTACGAGCCGAAGGACGAGCACATGGAGGCATACCTCGTGGAGGTACGCAAAGTGGAGAAGCAATTTTGGGCCTGGAACTGCAGCATGTGCCCCGCGGCACAAACAAGGAAGCTGACGATATCTCCAAGAGGGCGTTAAGGCATCAGCCCCAGGAGCCCGACGTCTTCGAGGAGCGGCTCTTCAAGCCTTCAGTGGCCCCTCCGGCTGCGTAGCCTAAGCCACCTCAGGAGGAGCACCCCCCACCAGAAACCTTAGGAGCTCCCGCCTGCGGCCCAACCTCAGGAGTGCACCTGCTCCTTGTGCTCGAACCCCAGGAGGGGTGCTAGACTGAAGAATTCAAGGCATACCTACTACAAGGGACCCTACCGGAGAAGGAGGAGGGCGCAGAGCGCGTAGCTCAGCAGGCTACATCCTACTGCATCCGTGATGGTGAGCTATACCGAAATGACCGAATGATGTTTCCTTGTGATGCATCTCCAGGGAGAAGGGGTGTGAACTGTTAGCTGACATACACGGCGGAGACTGCGGGCATCATCCATCGTCGCGCACCTTGGTGGGCAAGGCGTTCCGCAGCGGATTCTACTGGCCCATAACACTCAATGACGTAATCAAGCTGGTGAAATCCTACGAGGCCTGCCATTTCCATGCCAAGCAAATCCACCAGCCTGCTCAAGGCCTCCAGACTATCCCACTCTCGTGGACGTTTGCGGTCTGGGGGCTGGATATCTTGGGTCCATTCCCTCGAGCACCCGGGGGCTACTGCTACCTCTACGTCGCCATTGACAAGTTCACCAAGTGGGCGGAGGTGGAAGCCATCCGCACCATCCCAGCCGGCTCCGCAGTCAAGTTCATCAAGGGCCTCGTGAGCCGGTTCGGAGTCCCTAATCGCATCATCACCGACAATGGCTTGCAATTCACTAGCAATCTCTTCAAAACATATTGTGCTAATCTTGGAATGCATATATGCTATGCCTTAGTGGCACATCCTAGAAGCAATGGCCAAGCTGAGCGCGCCAATGCGGAGGTCTTGAGAGATCTCAAGACAAGGACCTTCAAGAAGAAGCTTGAGGCATGTGGCAGGGGCTGGCACGACGAGCTCCAGTCCGTGCTGTGGTCCATCCGGACGACCACCACCAAGCCAACAGGCGAGACTCTGTTCTTCCTCGTCTATGGAGCCGAACCGGTTCTCCCTCACGAAGTCAAGCATCGATCCGTGTGGGTCTTGGCGTTTGACGAGGAACGTCAAGACGCCATGCGGGGGATGGACCTCGTGCTAGGGGAGGAACACCACCGCCAAGCCTCACTCTGAGCAGCAAGGTACCAGTAGGCGCTGCGGCGGTACCACTGCCGCAGCATCCGCTCCCGGACGCTCGAGGTCGGCAATCTCATCCTGAGGCGGGTGCTCTCCAGGGAAGGGCTGCATAAGCTGTCGCCCATGTGGGAGGGCTTGTTCAGGATTACCCGTGTCTCCAGGCCTAGCGCCGTGCGCCTGGAGATGCAGGACGGGATCCCCATCCAAAACGCCTGGAACATCTAGCACCTCCGGAAGTTCTACCCATGAAGCAAGGCCCAGTGCCTGTGAAGGTCTCCGCTCATGATACTCTCACGTAATAATGAGTGGGGTTGTACACGCCCCAGAGTCTCCGAAGTGCCGCCCTTGGGCCTCGGGGGTTCCCTCCCACGTCCTAGTGGCAGCACTTAGCTCCGCGCTGGTGAGAAGACTAGACTAGGTGCCGAACACGGCTGTTCATCTGCTTTCTTTTAGTGAATTTTGGAGTTCTGGCATTTCTCGATTTCTTGGTTGAGTTCCCTTTTCCTCTACTTCTTCGCTCACTTCTTTGTTTTGCGCCAGGGAGGACGGTAGTTGCCCGACGCTCTCCCTCGTGCACTTCGCGCAGGGGCTGGGCAGGTGTGTGCGTGCGCTGGGCTAGCCTAAACCATGGACACACCTCACCAAAGCCCTATTGCCCCCGGAGCTTCGGCTCCCTTGATCTTTGCGAGGTGCCCTCGATTGAGCTCGTGATTGGCGCACCCTCCTAAGTCCATGCCCCACGGGTACCGCGACATGGTGCACTAGGCCATAATTAGCCGGTGTCCGAGGGCTCGCGCAAGGAAGAGCAAGGCACCCGACAGATGTCCTAAAAAATTCTACAGCTTTGTGACACCTCCCGAGGTGAATGGCTCTCAAGTCAGCAGCAAGGAGGCCTCACGAGATGCCAGAAGGCGCGCCCTCACGAGACAGGAAACTACCCCGGACGTATCAAGCTAAGTTATCCCTCTACGTCTACGCGGAGCACGAATGTCACAACACAACATAGAAACAATAAACATAGCATAGCGGCATAAAAATCACGGTTCATTACAAGCCCTCGTAGGGCCCCATGCTTGTTTTTTGAAATGTAGGAAGAATGGAAAGGACAAGAAAAAGCAACGCACACAACCGCGACAGCTCATGATGGTCGGCTCCCAACGCCCCCCTCGGACTCAGCCGGAGCCCTCCTCGTGCTTCACCGGAGCACGACGACGGGATGACCCACCACCATCCTCAAGCGAGCCTGATGGCGTGGTGGCTGGTCGTAGCCGTTGCTGCTGGAGCTCTCACTGGAGGAGGAGCCACCACCGCTGGATGAGCCACGACCGTCGTCAAGGCCAAGCTCGTCGTCGCCGCCGCCGTCCTCGGGGAAGCACTCTGCGCGGCGACCATCTTCCCCAAATACCCTCATGTAGAGGGTCGCGACGCCGTCGTAATTGAAGTAGAGGGTGCACCTCCTGCTCAAGCCGCGGGCATGGGCAAATGTCTGCCAGCCGCGGGCCAGGACCGTGTTGCCCGCGGCAGAAACCTCCACCGTGGCCCACGAGGCCTTGCTGCAGCAGCCGTCCGCTAGCAGCCAGAAGCCGTCGAGACCTGCGACCGACAGCTCGCCGACAAAGGAGCGCGGAAGTTGGAGCCAGGTGCCAGCCGGCTGCTCCGACCACACGAGAAACTCAGGGAGCACCTCTGCCGAATGGAAGACTGGCCGAGGAGGCCGGGCGACCACAACGCGCCTCCCCTCGGTGCAAGGGCTGCTCCGCCTAGAGCGCCCCCCGCCGTGGGACGAGGCACTGCTGCGGCTACCAAGGACGACGCCGGTCCCTGAAGGAGTATGTTCGCGCCCCTGAGGAGCGGCAGTGGGGGTTGCCGCATTCTTACGGGGGCGGCCACGCCCCCTTTTGGGCGGTGGCGAGCCAGGCCCCTCCTGGTGAGCCTTCCCTTTCTCCGTGGCCGAGAACCTCTTCATCGGCGCCATGGGGTTGCAGCAAGATGGCGAGGCGAGGAGGGAGAGGAAGGAGCAATATGCTAGAAGACGGAGATGAGCAAGGGGGCTCTGCTCCTCCACTCATTTATAGCCAGAAGGAGGCCAACCGCTGGCCTCCACGATCACGCATAATGATGGTTTTCTTCCGCATGCAGCAGGGTCTCGTCAAGTCAAACGGTTGCCAAGGCAGCATGGGGAAGCGAAGGCGCCCACATCCCATCAATTGCCATGCATCGACCAAGGCCGCAGGCGGTTGGGGACCGCGGCGCTCCGCACTTGCCCTTTGGCTTTGCCTCGAAGACAAGCTCAAGCGCGCCTTGGGCCCGGGGGCAACTGTCGGTGTCCTGGGAACGGGGGTACCCAAACTTGCCTGCCTGTGGCCCATGAGCATGGCTCCATCAATGGCCCGGTACGGCCCAGCTTTAGCAGCGACAACTCAAGACACTCACAAGGGGCCAAGCATCGCGAGGCGAACGACACCAAGACCTCCCTTGGGGCAGCCTCACTAGGCTGGCCCCCGAGGAGCGGAGATATCTATGCAAGGGGCACCTCGCGAGGTTCACGTGATGTGAGCCATGAGGACCAAGGCCAGGCGGGCGCCAATGGGCGCAGTGTACCAGTTTCCTCTTTGGTGCCAAGGAGGCAAGCGCAGACGTGGAGTCCCGAGGAATCAAGCATAGGTTTCCATACCGGTGCAACAAGACCAAGACACGCAAGAAGGCAGGTCGGAGGTCATCGCAGAGCCCACCGCAGCGTCACCACCAGAGCCTTTGGCAGGTGGGGACTAGTTTGGTCAGGATAGCTTGTACTAGTTGTCCCCATTCAAACTTGGCCGTTGTGGGATCGCTTCCCGCCTAAACATTTGGGAAGAGGACCAGGGCCACTATAAATTGGACCTAGCCACCACCGTAGCAAGGGAGGATCATTCAGATCACCCTCACACCCGCCAGCTCATCAAGCTCAACAACACCTCACTTCCTGAGGTTGCTCATCCACTATACTAGTTCATCCTCAGCCCCTCGAGGCAATCCACCCGCAAACTGGAGTAGGGTATTACACCGCAAGGTGGCCCGAACCAGTATAAACCCCAGTGTCCCTTGTTCTTTGGGTTGTCGAGCTAGGCCCTGGGATCGTTGAGCAAGCGAGTTGGGGAGAGAGTGTTCTTCATGCGCACCCCAGAGTTCGAACCTCTCAAGGGTTTGCTGGAACCTGTAATCTGACAAGAGATCTTGGTGTCATCCGCCTCGCGAGGCTGGGGCCCTCGCGAGGGTCTTGTCTTGGAGGCCTTGTAGCTGGGTCATACCAGGCCATCGAGGGAACCATGCGGTGGGCCACAGGCAGGCAGAGCTGGGTACCGTCGTTCCCAGAACGCCGACAGTAGCCCCCAGGCCCAAGGCATGCCCGAGCCGGCTTCCAGGCGAAGCCAAGGGGCAGGGTCGAAGCATCGCGGGCCCTAACCGCCTGCGCGCCCGGGCTGATGCATCGCGCTTGACGGGACATGCATGCCTCCACTTCCCCATGATGCCTCGGTAACTGTCTTGGCTGATAAAGGACTTGCTGTAACACCCCGGATGTAACTTGCCAACTCCAACTCTTGCCATTTCCGGATTTAAGTTATAAGATTCCCTTCGTGGTTGGGTTTTGTCTTTGTTTTGCATTTTGGTCATGTTAAGCATTTCATACCATGTCGTCATGTGCATCGCATTTTCATACGTGTTCGTCTCATGCATCCGAGCATTTTCCCCGTTGTCCGTTTTGCAATCCGACACTCCCACATGCACTGACGCACCCCTCTTGTCTCTTTTTATAAGCGGGTGCTAAACGTTCTCGGAATGGACCGAGATTTGTCAAGTGGCCTTCATACACCACCTGTAGACCGCCTGTCAAATTTCATTCCATTTGGACATCGTTTGATGCTGCAACAGTTAACCGGGTAACCGCAAAGGCCTCTTGTGTGTTGCAGCCCAACACCCCTCCAAAACAGCCCACTAACCCATCTAAACCACTTCCATGTCCTCCGTTGTCGGATCACGATCGTGTGGGCGAAAAATACACCTCATTTGGACACTCCAAACTCCCTCTACCTATAAAAAGGCCTCCTCCTCTGAAAATTCGGGCGAAACCCTAGATCCACCTTCTCCCTCTGCGCCGGACACGTCCGCCCGGCGCCGGATGCCTCCGCTGCCGCGCCCCGTCCAATCCCTGCCTGCCACGCGTCCTCCCCTCGCCGTCCACCGCACCGGCCCGCGAGCCCGAGGCCGGCCCTCCCTTGGTCCGAGCCGGGCCGTCGCCGCCGCCCGAGCGAGCTCCCGCTCGCCGCCGCCCGCTCGTCCCTCCACCAGGCGCCGCCGCCCGCTCGCCGGCAACGCCCTCCACCGCCCAACTCCTCCCACCGGCGCCACCTAGCTTCTGTCGCCGGCGCCGCCCTCCGGTCGCCACCTCCGTCGCCGTCCGCCTCCACCGCCGTCTCCGACGACCCCGTCGCCTGCGCCGCCACCTCCACGCCACCGCGTCACCGACCTCCGCCGCCGTTGACTTCGCGTCTCCGGCTAGATCCGGTGGATCGGGACGAGATCCACCGGGATCTCTTCCAAATGCCAAGCCGCGCCGTACATCTCCGTCCCGGAACGTCTCCATCCACTTTTCCACGAGGTCGAAAAATCTCCTAAGTCCCTGGAATTCTCACTTTATGTGCCCTTGTTCATCACATCGTATCTCCGTGCCCGTAGCTCCAAATCATGCCTATGATATATCAAATTGTTCATCTCGTTGAGCTCTTCATGTTAGTAGCATTTACGTTCATGTTACTATTGGTTATGATGCCATTTGCATTGATGCAAGAGTGCTATAAAATGTTAGGAGCTGGTACTTATCAGATCATGGTGATTTGTCATTTTTGTTGCATTTGATGTGTGTATCATATGAGCATGAGCTCTATATGTGTTTGAACTACGTCATGCCATATTTACAAGGGTGCTTGTCTTGTATTTTTGTGATCTTTTGGGTGACTAGCACAAGCATGCAAACTAGGCTTCGTGATATTGCTGTTTTCAGTGACTTGGGATTTTGCTGTCTTTTCCTGCTGTTATTTTGATGCCATGTAAACTTGATGCTACAGTGATATCCATGCTTGTTTTGAGATACTTCAGTAAGGCTGTTTTGAACATGTGGTTATGCTCTATTCATCCATGCCCGTGTTTTCAATTATGGAGTGTCTAGCATGTCTTGTTCTTGCTCTACTTTTGCTATAAAATGTTCCTGGCATAATGTTAACATGTTAATCAATTTTTGCGATGGTTGTTGCTAGTGATCCATGCATCCTATGAACTTGCTCTTGCCATGGTTATCTTCATGAAAATGTCAGCTTGCTATTGGTAAGATTATATTGTCATGCAATGCTTTGTGGTGAGTGGTTTGAGCTCGCAAACTTGCTATCATAATTCTGTTTTTGCCATGCTCTGTTTTTCTGCAAAGTCTGAAACTGTTAATAAAACTTGCTATGTTTACATGGGTGCCATCATATCTTCTGTGTATTTTTGGCTCATGCTCGGTATGGTACTTTTGTTGTATGCATTTAGTAGAATCATGACATGTCTTGGTTTGCCATGATATGTTCCTGTAGCATGTTGTTTTCTTGCTCTAAACATTGCTTCTTGATGTTGTTGTTGACATGTTAGTAATTTCTCTAAGTCTGTGTAGCTGATATCTTTTGCACTTTTGCCATGCTTGTTTGAACCTGCTCTTGTGTGATTTAGCCGTAGCTCAGTGATCATGTTTTGTTGCTATGTTGGAGTCCAGTCGCTTAGTTTCTTGTTGTATTCTTGGTGGCATCGTGCTGTTAACCGCAGTATCGTGTCATGCTTGTTTTGCTTGCCATTTGCAAACCATGCATCCGTTGCCGATGATCTTTATATCGATTTCAATCGAAATCATCTCATCTTTCCAGCGGCACACATGGTTTGCCAAGTTGATTCCTTGATCATTCTTTCCCTTCCGGATCACGCATATGCATTGCATATCATATCTTGCATAGCATGGCATGTTTTGCATCATGTTGCTTGTGCATTGCACCATGATTGATAGTTGGGCCTTTGCTTGTGTTCTTGCTTTGGGTAGATCCGGGAGACGAGTACGTGACCGAGGAACCTGTTGAGAACGCATACGAGGATCAAGCTTTCGACAACTCTGAGAACATTGCAGGCAAGATGACCATACCCTCGAAATCACTTCTATCTTTGCTTGCTAGTTGCTCGCTCTATTGCTATGTCACGCTACCTACCACGTGATATATCATGCCTCCCATATTGCCAGTTCAAGCCTCTAACCCACCTTTCCTAGCAAACCGCTGTTTGGCTATGTTACCGCTTTTGCTCTGCCCCTCTTATAGCGTTGCTAGTTACAGGTGAAGATGAAGTTTGTTCCATGTTGGAACATGGATATTTGTTGGGGTATCATTATTTTCTCTTATTTACTTTAATGCATCTATATATTTGGTAAAGGGTGGAAGGCTCGGCCTTATGCCTGGTGTTTTGTTCCACTTTTGCCGCCCTAGTTTCCGTCATACCGGTGTTTTGTTCCTTGATTTTGCGTTCCTTACGTGGTTGGGTGTTATGGGAACCCCTTGATAGTTCGCCTTGAATAAAACTCCTCCAGCAAGGCCCAACCTTGGTTTTACCATTTACCTACCTAAGCCTTTTTCCCTTGGGTTCCACAGACTCAAGGGTCATCTTTATTTTAAACCCCTGTGCCAGTGCTCCTCTGAGTGTTGGTCCAAACTGGGCGATGTCTGGCGCCCCCTGGGCAACCAGGTTCTATGCCAACCCGACGGCTGGCCCATTGGTGTGTCCTGAGAATGAGATACGTGCGACTCCTATCGGGATTTGTCGGCACATCGGGTGGCTTTGCTGGTCTTGTTTTATGATTGTCGAAATGTCTTGTAACCGGGATTCCGAGACTGATCGGGTCTTCCCGGGAGAAGGAATATCCTTCGTTAACCGTGAGAGCTTGTGATGGGCTAAGTTGGGACACCCCTGCAGGGTATAAACTTTCGAGAGCCATGCCCGCGGTTATGTGGCAGATGGGAATTTGTTAATATCCTGTTGTAGAGAACTTGACACTTAACTTAATTTAAATGAATCAACTACATGTGTAGCCGTGATGGTCTCTTTTCGGTGGAGTCCGGGAAGAGAACACGGTCTTGTGTTATGCTTGAACGTAAGTAGCTTCATGATCACTTCTTGATCACTTATAGCTTCTTGACCGTGCATTGCTTCTCTTCTCGCTCTTATTTGCGTAAGTTAGCCACCATAAATGCTAGTGCTTGCTGCAGCTCCACCTCGCTACCTTTCCTACCCATAAGCTTAAATAGCCTTGATCTCGCGGGTGTGAGATTGCTGAGTCCTCGTGACTCACGGATACTTCCAAACAGTTGCATGTGCGAGGATACCAGTGTAGGTGACGATACGGATGTAACACCCTCGATGCGACTATAGCTCCCACGTGTCGAGGCACGACTTAGAGATATAATCGCATTGAAGGCATATGTCGCAAGTTAGGCAATCTTCACAACATCCCATGTAATGTGATAACAAAAAGGGAGATAACATAGTTGGCTTACACTCGCCATGTCAATCAAGTACATAAATAACATTACATCATGCAAAACACTCATGGCCCGACTACGGCGCCAAAATAAAGAGAACCCAACATGCGACAATGGTCCCAATCACCCCCAACTGGGCACCACTACTGATCATTGGGAAATGAAACGTAGTATCGTTGAGAGTCTTCGTCGAACTCCCACTTGAGCTCATACGCGTCTCCTGGAGCGGAATCATCAGGCCCTGCATCTGGTGTAATAGTAATCTGTGAGCCACGGGAACTCAGCAATCTCGCACCCTTGCGATCAAGACTATTCAAGCTTATAGGTAAGGCAAGGTAAAATATGAGTGGAGCTGCAGCAAGCGACTAGCAAGTATGGTGGCTAACTTATTCGCAGAAGAGAGCGAGAAGAGGAGGCAAAGCACGAGCGAGAAACTAAAGAGCAACCTGCACAAACATTACTCCAACACCGTGTCCACCTCCCAGACTCCGCCGAGAAGAGGCCATCACGGTAACACACTCAGTTGATTCATTTTAATTAAATTAAGGTTCAAGTTATCTACAACCGGACATTAACAAATTCCCATCTGCCCATAACCGCGGGCACGGCTTTCGAAAGTTCAAATCCCTGCAGGGGAGTCCCAACTTAGCCCATGACAAGCTATCACGGTCAACGAAGGAATAGACCTCCTCCCAAGATGTTCCGATCAGACTCGGTATCTCGGTAATTCAAGATACTTCGACAGCTTAAAACAAGACCAGCAACACCGCCCGAATGTGCCGACAAATCCCGATAGGAGCTGCACATATCTCTTTCTCAGGGCACACTCAGATGAGCCAGATGTCGAGTAGTCCAGCCCAGAGTTGCCCCTGGTAGCCCCGGACATTGCTCGGTGGGACCAACACTCAGAGGAGCACTGGCCCGGGGGGGAAAAGTAAGATGACCCTTGAGTCTGCAGAACCCAAGGGAAAGAAAAGGCTAGGTGACAAATGGTAAGACCAATGTTCGGCATTGCTGGAAAAGCTTTAATCAAGGCGAAATATCAAGGGGTTCCCATTATAACCCAACCGCGTAAGGAACGCAAAAATCCGGGAACATAACACCGATATGACGGAAACTAGGGCGGCAAGAGTGGAACAAAACACTAGGCGAGAGGCCGAGCCTTCCACCCTTTACCAAGTATATAGATGCATTTAAGATAACATGGCTATATAATGATATCCCAACAAGTAAATAAATGTTCCAACAAGGAACGGCTCCAATCTTCACCTGCAACTAGCAACGCTATAAGAGGGGCTGAGCAAAGCGGTAACATAGCCAATCAACGGTTTGCTAGGACATGGTGGGTTAGAGGTTCAACATGGCAATTGGGAGGCTGACAAGCAAAAGGTAGGCATCGTAGCATTGGCATAGCAAAAGATCGAGCAAACTAGCATAGCAAAGATAGTAGTGATTTCGAGGGTATGATCATCTTGCCTGCAGAGTTGTCAGAGTTGACTGGATCCTCAAGCGCAAACTCAACGAGCTCCTCGTTAGCGAACTTGTCTCCCGGCTCTACCCAAACAAGACAAACAGCAACAAGGGTACAATCAACCACGTGCAAACTCAATCAACACGATGCAAAGATGATATGCTATGCGGGATGCGATGCGGGATGCCAAATGCAAGATATGACAGGAAATGCATGAACCTGGCCTCAACTTGGAATTCCAAGGGTGCCACTGGAAAGATGAGATGAAATCGCTTCAAAACAATATAAAGAACGCCGGAATCGGAGTTACGGTTTGGAAATGGCAAGCGATTCAAAATTGACACCGGTCTGCGATTTACAGCAAGTAGGCATCTAAATGCAATGAGATGAACATGCTACAACACCCAAACATGGCAACAAAATACATGGAAGGGAAGAATACAAGATGCTTAACAAAAATCTAGCACTGAGCTACGGCCAATTCATCCATTAGGAGGTTCAAACAAGCATGGCAAAAACGCAAATGGTAAAACAGATCTCAGACTTAGTGAAGTCAACACTTGTCTGGAATTTCAGATCATATAGCCCTCTTCGAAGCAACAAAACAACATGCTACAGGACCTGAACATGACAAAGAAAGACATGGCATGGAGCTACTCAACAAGCTTAACAAAAGTCCCTTATTGACCTTGAGCCAAAAGGGATCACAAAATATACTAACAAGCACACGAACATAGCAAAAACATAATCAGTTTTCAGACTTAGTGAAAACTGGGACATGCTGAAACGTAACTCACGAAGGCATGTTTACGAGCTCGATGCACTCACCACGGTGCAAGTCATGGAAAGACAAGCATACATCCACCAAGAAGGCACAAAATTCAAGCTATACATGGCGAGAACAATGGCATAACATGCACGGATCAACTACAATAACATCGGCAAAATCGCAAACAAGTTGACGATCTGCCCAGATTCGCAACGAAGCAAAAGTAGAGCTCGATTGACTCAAGCTAGGGTGCTCCATAATTGAAAACAAAGACATGGATGGATATAGCACTAAAATATTAACAAAACTCCCTTACTGATCATCCTCAAAAGAGGCACGGATCACTAGGAATCAACATGAACATATGGCATCATGAGATAAACAATCCCAGGACTTAGTGAAATCACTAAGTCCCTGAAAACAGAATTAGCAAGTGCACCACTTTGCAAGCTTGCACAAGTCACCACACACATCCTAAAAATACATGGGTTGCACCTGTGGAAAGATGACAAAACCCTTAACAAAACATATGTAGAACTCACGGGCATATCATGTACACATTAATCATGGCAAAAATGACAAAAGTGCTAAACGGAGTAACAGATCTGACAATTAACTCAAGTAGCCCTCTTATAACAGCATTTCGGGCATCAAGATGAGCTCAAATGAAAATGATGCAATGGAATGAAATGATGTACTATCTGAGATGAACATTTTGATATGCTATATGCCCAAATCGGGGCTACAGATGCAAAGTTACGGAGCCTCGAACAGGGGCATATGGATCAAGAATCTCAGGACTTGGCAAAAAAAAAACAACCTCGCGAAAATTAGGGTTTACTGTAGCCGTCTCGGATCCGATCTGGATCGGGGCGCGCGGAGCCCGAGGATCGCCGGCGAGCCTTGCCGGCTCCGACGAGCGAAGAAGCAGCGGGGAGGCACGGGTCCGGTCGGTGGGGGCG